>NC_056746.1:1561591683-1561954589 GCF_019279795.1 Protopterus annectens
GGATGAGGAACGTGTAGGTAAGGCCCCAGTGCACATCACTAGAGCACTGTTGCTTATCCATCTTTATCTGTAAAATATCTATATGCATATGGCAGATAAGATAGCATGTTACTGGAGTGTAGTACTGCACAGATGTGCATAATCCTTAGTATTGTGGTTTGCACTGTTGATGTGCTGAAATGCTGCTTCAACCCTGAACCAATGCCACAGGTATGCCTACTGACATTACTTCTCTCCCACAACTATTTGGGTCCCTCTGGTATAGAACTGGAGCAGCCTGTAGCTGGTGAGTATGGTGTTGTTTTGTTCATGTTTGCCAATAACGATGTTAGCGTAACAGGATTGTACTGCACATACATGCACTGCTGCTGATGAATCTGCAAATCAAAGGTTAGGCATTATTGACCTCAGACCTCATACTATACCAGTTATGTGTCAGACAAACACAGAGAAACAGACCAAACATAACTGCTAGACATCTACACATTCAGCAATGGTCTGTACACTTCTGAGGTATGGTGAACAGTACATGCCAGAGTGCTGTACAGGTGCACAGCAATAATGTATACATGGGTGCAGTGTGTTCCAAGGGAAGGGGCATCAATTACTAACACAACTGATGCATCACAGAGATGCATATTGTTGGTAATGAGGATTGTGAATGTCTGCAGTGCATTCTGTTGAGTGCCATATGTCATGCATGTCAACTGTTGGGTAATAAGAGGTCTGCGTAATATCTTTTTTCTACATCACCTGTAAGTGTGTGTGTGTGTGTGTGCGTGTGTGCGTGTGTGCGTGTGTGCGTGTGTGTGTGTGTGTGTGTGTGTGTGTGTGTGTGTGTGTGTGTGTGTGTGTGTGTGTGTGTGTGTGTGTGTGTGTGTGTGTGTGTGTGTGTGTGTGTGTGTGTGTGTGCGTGTGTTTGTATAGAAGTAAACCACAATGTACAGGTCTTAATTTAGATGTCTTGTATGCCCCTCACAGGTGGTAAGGTGGGTCAGGGTCCCTCCTGCAAGCAAACTAATGTTAGTGTCCATACAGACTCTGACAATTATGATAGGCATAGTGAGGCACAGGCAGAGTTGTCAGGGGCTGCATATGTGCCATTGGTTGACATCCCACTTTTATCCACCCTATCCTCGCACAGTCACAATGCCCACACACACCTCATCACCAGTGGCCATAGATGAGGGACAGTTTGGTGGTGTAATGGGACAGGAAGGTGTGGACACTATGGCAAGTGTGTCTGTACCCAGCTGCCATAGCCAGTTGACTGGCGGGTTCCCACACAGGCAGATGGACAGGGGTGCTCGTAGGAGGGCTGCTGGTCATCATGCTCCTGGCAGAAGTGCCACAGCAGGTTCCACCAGATGCATGTTTCGGCCCATCATGGAGGCACAGGCATGTATGGAATGGTACACCAGAGATGGTCTGAAGCTCCAGTGGGCCACTCTTCCTGCTCTACGTGACTACGTCCATGATCATGCAGATGCCCACCGTTATTTTGCAGGGGTCATGGATAGATGGTTGGGTGAGATGGTGGGAATCCTCAACAGTGTGGTCTCAGTGGTAAAGCATGTGGTGGGAGTAGGGCATCAGCCATATGGATGTAGGTCAGCAACACCAGCAGGTGGAGGTTTACATAGACGTGCGACATCTCACTCCTGCTCCTGTAGTGGCAGTACCAGCACCAGCACTACAGTAGGGTGCTGTCCACACCACAATGCAACAGGCCATGTTCACTTGGTCATGGTTGGTCCCAAAAAGGATGCAGATCCAGTGGACAAATCCCATCATCAGGGGAGAGTACCATAACAGCTTCTTCCTGATGGTGCCCATGCAACCCTGGCAGGTGCAGTTCCCAGGTCCATGGCCGGACACAGTGACCTGTACACCCTGCCATGTACGGTAAACACCTCTCCAACATGCACCTGTATTGGGCAGCCATGTGGTAGAACTGTGTGAAACCATACACACACACACACACACACACACACACACACACACACACACACACACAAACACATCACCATCACAGCTAGGGCACCTGCATACCTACACACACCATGTCTCCACAGGCCATTTAATGAACAACCCCCTAACCCACATACATGATATCAACCAAATGGCTCAGCCTAGGCCTCTGGCATACCCACACCACACCCTGTGCATATGATGATACCTGTGCCACATCCCTGTCATCCATACCATTGATGCAGGGACATGCTAATATGGTTTGGATGCACAGGGTGTATGTATGACAGTTTAGCAATGTAATGCTGTTTAAAGTGTTGTCAGCTGGAATGTTTCATGCTTACACGTCAGGGTGTGTAGCTGTCCAGCCATGATGGATTATTGCTGTTATTAACACTGATTGAATGTGATCTCCATAATGTATTCTGTTTGTGTTCTAGGTGTCTGTGTGTCAGGAGGATGTTGGTCTGCTGTCCTATCCTACAGGGGGTATGGCACTGTGGTAACATATTGACTGTGTCATATCCTGTGTACAGCTGAACACAAGTGACTGATCTTTAAAACAGTTACTGCATATGCTACATGGCTGATAGGTCAGAGGGGTGTATACAGGGTGGTGCATGGTGGCTGATGTAAACAGCTCTTCTACAGTGGACAATGCTAACAGTACTGGATGGCACACACCAAATGTTTCTGAACAACACACACAAACAGGCTTCTTTGTTGATGCAATACACAGAGAATACTGTTCACATGGATGTACTTCATTGTGCAGAGAACCCATGTTGGCATTTGTAATTCCACCAAGACCAAATTGCCAAAACATCACATCAGTAAATAATCAGTCTGCCAAATTTAATTTCATTGGAAATGGTACTGTCAGAGAATATGTCCTTTTCCCCAATGTACTGAAATCCTGGAGTTGGTATACATATTTGTGCTGGTGTGGGGGGCACAGTCCCCCACATTGGAGGGTGTGGGGTGGCGTAGAACCACACATAGCGTGAATAACAACTACTTAACCTCTTAACATAAACTGGACAGTATAACAGCAGACTAAGTGGGGGGATACGCACAATGCCCCCAGTGTGGGTGGCTGTGCCCAGAACAACCACTCCCAACTATGTATGCCACCTCCAGTATCACTGTACAGCTGTACAGTGGGGAAAATGGCATTTACACTTCCACTACTAGTTTTGAAGGAATCATTTTCCACAAGATGATTGCTTTGCAATGTTAACGTTTGCCAGTTAGTTTTTGGACAAATAATCTCCTGGAATATATATTTTCTGCAAACTAAAGTAGATCCCTTCACATACACCCACACTTATTTGGCAACACTGATATTAGAACCCCTACATAGGTACTTATTGCTACTAATGTGTTTGGCCTTAATTGCACACATCACAGACCTTGTAGGGTGAGGTGTGTCCCGAGCTTCCTGTAAAGAGAACATCACCAGGCCTTGTACAGTATGATAACGGGGACTGTACTGGGTGTTAATGGACAATACATAGTATAATATGCTGTCATATACACACTGACAAACATATACAGTGATAGACACATTTGAAGGACCCAGGTTTAGCAGTGATGACCACCTTGTCAGTGAGTCCATACTGTTACAAAGTTTTTGAACACAGCACATGCATCATTGGGCTGAAGAGTGTCATCAGTTACCTGTATGGTTGATGGTCACAGTGGTCCTCATACAGTGGACCTTGGGACATGCACTAGGGGTACCATGGTGTAAAGACAGTATACCCATCTCTCCCACCCCACATTGGATATTGTACTCACTGAAACCCATGATAATGCTCTCACATACCCACAATCACACATTGACCAGGACTGAAATACAAACCCTTGTCTATCTAATTATTGCTACTGCAGGGATATGCATTTATTGAACATGCCACAGGGATAGTAGGGTGAGGGTTTTGTCATGGCCCTCCTAATGTCAGCAACATCACCATCCCTTATAATGTATGGCAAAGTTTAGTGTATTTGGAGGATGTGGCCTTGGAATGCTGTCTCCTACAAATATGCACACACACACACACAGACACACATACACACACACACACACACACACACACACACACACACACACACACACACACACACACACACACACACACATATTACAATCAGGAAAGAGGTCCACATACATGCTCCAAACATGCATAGGCAATATCATTCCCACACCCAAAACACACACCCACAATGTCAACCGAATGGCAAGCCTAGGCCTCTGGTAAACCCACGCAACAGCCTGTGCATATGAGGAAACCTGTGCCAGATCCCTGCCATCCAAACCAGTGATGCAGGGACATGCAAATATGGGACTGATGCACAGGGTGAACATACTAAATTGTAGCTATGTAATGTTGAGTGTCCAAATTTATCACCAAAATTAGTATATATGCACAGCTGTTGCTGTAGAAGAAATGGTCCTTCCCTACACCCATCCTGCACATCCCTAGCTATATGTCATATTGTTTTACCCTTTTTATGTCCCCTTTTTCACCATTTTCCTATCACCCCTTTTTTCTGTTGTTTTAAAGAAATTAGCATGGGAGTAAGCGAGTATGCAGTAGTAAGCGGGACTAAGGCTGTTAGTGCAGTGCTAATTGATGCCTACTTCAGCACCTTTAAGGCTAACTCTGTGTGGGCATAGGTAACCAGAAGATAACATTGCTTACCGCCACCTAAACCTGGGCAAACCCACTTACAACTGCTTACAAGTGCCATAATCACTCTGTATCCAACAGCCCTTGTTCTGCCCAGCAACAAAATAATGAGCCCTAGCAAGTCTTGAACTCAGGACCCTGAATACCATAGCCACATCAAATTACCACTAAGCCTTTTGAGCTATTGAATGAAAGTTCAGTAGTCCGAATCCACAATCACCGAACACACTTTAATGAAAGTGCTTTCTCTGAAAAAGCGCTTTCATTAATGTGCGTTAAAAAAAAAAAAACAATAAATCTATTTTTATGCAGGGGGGAAAGCCCCTCTGCACCTCCATGTGGGGGGATGTGCCCCCCACACACCCCCTACTTTAATATTTTCACTCCAAGATTGCACTACAGTGAGGAAAAGGGAATATTCCCTTATCCACACCGTAGTACAATCTCCAAAACCGTCATACCCCATGATTCCCTCTAGCTGCAAGCATACTTCTACAAAAGAGCTTTTTTGGAAGTATGCCCGGCTTTTTGTGCTTCGGTGAAAAGTTCCTTTGGGGATCAGTACCGATCTCATATATATATATATATATATATATATATATATATATATATATATATGTGTGTGTGTGTATATATATATATATATATATATATATATATATATATATATATATATATATATATATATATATATCTACCTGACATGAAATGACAGTTCATATGATCGACAGTTAATTTGGTCGACAGTTCATTTGATTGACAAGCATTTTAGGTGGGGGACTTTGCCCCAACACCCCCCAATGTGGGGGGCTATGCCCCCCACCCCCACTAACTATATATATCAACTCCAGGGTTGCACAACATTGGGGAAGGGGGAAAATCTGCTTGTCGACCAAATGAATTGTCGACCAAATGAGTGTCGATCATATGAACTGTCGACCATGTCAGGTAGACCCATATATATATATATATATATATATATATATATATATATATATATTTATACATATATATATATATATATATATATATATATATAATATATATATATATATATATATATATATATATATGAAACTGAAATGGAGTAAGGTGACGTCCCAAGACTGGAAACCTCCTTTATCAGCTTCAACTAAAGGTTGAGATCCATCATCAGTTAGGTGTTTGAAATGCAAAATAACTGATTTATGCAGCTATCAAAGAAAGCATATGATACATTCTTGGTCCCATTTGGCATAGGTCAGTTGTCATCAGCAGAAAACAACTGCACTAAGAGGGTATGTCTCTTGCAAAGAGGGACAGGTGGTAGCCCAAACTAATCTGCAAAAAAAAGATACTCTGCTGTCTTGGCCAAAGCCTTCAAGTAGTACACTAGTAAAAAACATACTTGCCTTGAAGGCAAGAAGCAATCAACACTTAATTACAGATTTAGTTCAACAGCCTCCAATTACACTCTGTAGTTACCCCCCAGGGGGAAACATATCAAATGTTACAATGTAAATGGATCTTTTACATAACAATGCTTCACTTCAAAATGTACTATCACACTGACAAACAGAACTGTGTGCAACACAGTAAGCTCTAACCCACCACTGTCCTCATGTTGAAATGTATGAAAATGTACAGCCTTATACCTTAATGTGTATTATTAGTAATACCCCTCACATGTTCTAACAGCCTAGATTAAAAGCATTTAATACCCCTCCCCCATAAAATGTCTTACAGGGGCATACAACAGGGTCTATATTAAATCACTGAAGGCTTAAAAAAGTGAACGGTGATTGATCGACCCTATGTAAGTGAAAGCTTACAATGTCAAAGTGTCAGAACAGCGATTTTTTTCCAAGGGGGAAAAAAATCGCTGTTCCAACAACAAAAAAATAAATAAATAAATAAATAAAATAAAAATCAATTTCAAACATTACACACACTCCCCCTACTTAAATATACCAACTCCGAGACCGCACTACAGTGCCAAAAACCAAAGTACAGAAGCGGCCAAGTGAATTCTTTCCCAGGAAAAGAATTTGCTTAACAGCCTCTTTAATATTTTGCATTTTCAGCCTTTTAAGTTTGACCAAGATGTATTTGAAAGAATTCATCTTTGGTCTTCTAATATAGACCCCATATAACAGCGTTCTCTGTACACTGACCTCTTGACTGTACAGGGTTACAAATGTTGCCCTGATTGTTGCATTGCCATGACATTGATATTGGTACTACAGTATGCATGATTATCAGGTAGTAATCAGAGGTGTACAACTGTGTTATGAGCCCATGACTACCACTAACAGTTATATCAACACCCATATACACTGGATATCAAATGTACACAACCCTGTTGGAATGCCAGGTTTGTGTGCTATATGCCAATGAGACCACAGAACATAATTTCAAAATGTTTCTCACCTCAAATGTGACCCATAACCTGTACAATTCTATTAAAAAAGAAACAAATCTGTTTAATGGAAGGTGAGCAATAATTGCCAAGTGGAGATGTGTCATGATGTTAACAGTACAAACCAAGACAAATGGATGCTGTAATCATCTCAACAGATGTTTACACAACATATCATTTAAGGGTGTGCATACACATTCAACTGGTTTACTGTAATGAGTATTATTTCCTATGTTTTCTCAGAACAGGTTGTTATGTTTTCAATTAAAATGAGCAGGCTATAGGTCACATTACAGGTAGGGACTGTGTTGAAATAAGCATTTGTGGGGTCATGTTTCAATTGCACAAATACCAGGCATTGTAACAAGTGAGTGCACACTTTATATCCACTGTAGCCATATGGAATCAGCAGTACCTAACCTGTATACACAGCCTCCACCAATGATAGAGTAATCCCCCTTGGTGGACAGCAGTAATACACAAAGCACATAATAGGTTGTTATAATGGCTGTACAGGGACACGTAGGTGCAGACCACAACTTGGAAGCAAGTTCCCCTCTATCTAAGCAAGCTTGTAGGTTCACAGACTTCCTGTAAGGCTGACTATGACTACAAATCAGACATATCCATAGCACTAACCTGTATTGGGGGTAAAGCACACCTCATACACACATGGCATGGATACAGTCAACCTGCATCAGACAGGTTAGGTAGGAACAGTGCCACCCTGTCTACAACATTTGTACAGGGGGATATGCACATCAACCATATTCCTGCCCTCATCAATGGTGAGCATGTACATAATACCTACTGATCGCAACAACAGAAAGTCTTCATGGGGCATGGGAACATCACAGTCTGCCTCCTACATGAGCTCAGGCATGTGTTCATAGCTCCATCACACACTACAGTCAAACACAGACTTGCCACCATCCACATGGCAGAAGGCCACTGTCATCCCTCTACACAGAAATTACTGGAGAATAGATGATTATGCAAGTAAGTGTCTAACATTGGGGAAACTGGAAAGGTCGGGGCCAGGAGTGTAATGCAAGATGCCAGTGGTATACTCTGGATTATTTGCAAGTAATATCCACTGTTGATGTGCAAGTGGATAACTGTATGAGGTCATGTGACCTTATTTCCTGTTTATGTCTCCCAGGTAATATAAAACATCCATGGTTGCCAGCATTCACCAGCATAGAGAATGACACCATAATACTATATGTCATATAGCATTACAACATATTATTCAGCCACAGAGCCTAGGATCTGCAGGAGAGGACTGCCTGTGGAATGACCCCATCCACAGGGTAAATGATGTTGGCCTGCACACCCAAAATCATGAGCAGGTGCGGCATTGTTGCACTGACCTCATCCACCATGCCTGTCAGTGGGCTGCTGCTGTTGCGAGGGAATGGGTAGCCACAGGTGGGGGTCAAGCCATCCAGTCCCCACTGATACATGCCGAGGAGTTCCTCACCAGCCTTGGGGCATCTGCCCACTAGACTAGCCATGAAGTGGAAGACAGCATTGTGGAGGTGGGTGCCACCCACACAATGGATGAGGAACGTGTAGGTAAGGCCCCAGTGCACATCACTAGAGCACTGTTGCTTATCCATCTTTATCTGTAAAATATCTATATGCATATGGCAGATAAGATAGCATGTTACTGGAGTGTAGTACTGCACAGATGTGCATAATCCTTAGTATTGTGGTTTGCACTGTTGATGTGCTGAAATGCTGCTTCAACCCTGAACCAATGCCACAGGTATGCCTACTGACATTACTTCTCTCCCACAACTATTTGGGTCCCTCTGGTATAGAACTGGAGCAGCCTGTAGCTGGTGAGTATGGTGTTGTTTTGTTCATGTTTGCCAATAACGATGTTAGCGTAACAGGATTGTACTGCACATACATGCACTGCTGCTGATGAATCTGCAAATCAAAGGTTAGGCATTATTGACCTCAGACCTCATACTATACCAGTTATGTGTCAGACAAACACAGAGAAACAGACCAAACATAACTGCTAGACATCTACACATTCAGCAATGGTCTGTACACTTGTGAGGTATGGTGAACAGTACATGCCAGAGTGCTGTACAGGTGCACAGCAATAATGTATACATGGGTGCAGTGTGTTCCAAGGGAAGGGGCATCAATTACTAACACAACTGATGCATCACAGAGATGCATATTGTTGGTAATGAGGATTGTGAATGTCTGCAGTGCATTCTGTTGAGTGCCATATGTCATGCATGTCAACTGTTGGGTAATAAGAGGTCTGCGTAATATCTTTTTTCTACATCACCTGTAAGTGTGTGTGTGTGTGTGTGTGTGTGTGTGTGTGTGTGTGTGTGTGTGTGTGTGTGTGTGTGTGTGTGTGTGTGTTTGTATAGAAGTAAACCACAATGTACAGGTCTTAATTTAGATGTCTTGTATGCCCCTCACAGGTGGTAAGGTGGGTCAGGGTCCCTCCTGCAAGCAAACTAATGTTAGTGTCCATACAGACTCTGACAATTATGATAGGCATAGTGAGGCACAGGCAGAGTTGTCAGGGGCTGCATATGTGCCATTGGTTGACATCCCACTTTTATCCACCCTATCCTCGCACAGTCACAATGCCCACACATACCTCATCACCAGTGGCCATAGATGAGGGACAGTTTGCGGGTGGTGTAATGGGACAGGAAGGTGTGGACACTATGGCAAGTGTGTCTGTACACAGCTGCCATAGCCAGTTGACTGGCAGGTTCCCACACAGGCAGATGGACAGGGGTGCTCGTAGGAGGGCTGCTGGTCATCATGCTCCTGGCAGAAGTGCCACAGCAGGTTCCACCAGATGCATGTTTCGGCCCATCATGGAGGCACAGGCATGTATGGAATGGTACACCAGAGATGGTCTGAAGCTCCAGTGGGCCACTCTTCCTGCTCTACGTGACTACATCCATGATCATGCAGATGCCCACCGTTATTTTGCAGGGGTCATGGATAGATGGTTGGGTGAGATGGTGGGAATCCTCAACAGTGTGGTGTCAGTGGTAAAGCATGTGGTGGGAGTAGGGCATCAGCCATATGGACGTAGGTCAACAACACCAGCAGGTGGAGGTTTACATAGACGTGCGACATCTCACTCCTGCTCCTGTAGTGGCAGTACCAGCACCAGCACTACAGTAGGGTGCTGTCCACACCACAATGCAACAGGCCATGTGCACTTGGTCATGGTTGGTCCCAAAAAGGATGCAGATCCAGTGGACAAATCCCATCATCAGGGGAGAGTACCATAACAGCTTCTTCCTGATGGTGCCCATGCAACCCTGGCAGGTGCAGTTCCCAGGTCCATGGCCGGACACAGTGACCTGTACACCCTGCCATGTACGGTAAACACCTCTCCAACATGCACCTGTATTGGGCAGCCATGTGGCAGAACTGTGTGAAACCATACACACACACACACACACACACACACACACACACACACACACACACACACACACACACACACACACACACAAAAACACATCACCATCACAGCTAGGGCACCTGCATACCTACACACACCATGTCTCCACAGGCCATTTAATGAACAACCCCCTAACCCACACGCATGATGTCAACCAAATGGCTCAGCCTAGGCCTCTGGCATACCCACACCACACCCTGTGCATATGATGATACCTGTGCCACATCCCTGTCATCCATACCATTGATGCAGGGACATGCTAATATGGTTTGGATGCACAGGGTGTATGTATGACAGTTTAGCAATGTAATGCTGTTTAAAGTGTTGTCAGCTGGAATGTTTCATGCTTACATGTCAGGGTGTGTAGCTGTCCAGCCATGATGGATTATTGCTGTTATTAACACTGATTGAATGTGATCTCCATAATGTATTCTGTTTGTGTTCTAGGTGTCTGTGTGTCAGGAGGATGTTGGTCTGCTGTCCTATCCTACAGGGGGTATGGCACTGTGGTAACATATTGACTGTGTCATATCCTGTGTACAGCTGAACACAAGTGACTGGTCTTTAAAACAGTTACTGCATATGCTACATGGCTGATAGGTCAGAGGGGTGTATACAGGGTGGTGCATGGTGGCTGATGTAAACAGCTCTTCTACAGTGGACAATGCTAACAGTACTGGATGGCACACACCAAATGTTTCTGAACAACACACACAAACAGGCTTCTTTGTTGATGCAATACACAGAGAATACTGTTCACATGGATGTACTTCATTGTGCAGAGAACCCATGTTGGCGTTTGTAATTCCACCAAGACCAAATTGCCAAAACATCACATCAGTAAATAATCAGTCTGCCAAATTTAATTTCATTGGAAATGGTACTGTCAGAGAATATGTCCTTTTCCCCAACGTACTGAAATCCTGGAGTTGGTATACATATTTGTGCTGGTGTGGGGGGCACAGTCCCCCACATTGGAGGGTGTGGGGTGGCGTAGAACCACACATAGCGTGAATAACAACTACTTAACCTCTTAACATAAACTGGACAGTATAACAGCAGACTAAGTGGGGGGATACGCACAATGCCCCCAGTGTGGGTGGCTGTGCCCACAACAACCACTCCCAACTATGTATGCCACCTCCAGTATCACTGTACAGCTGTACAGTGGGGAAAATGGCATTTACACTTCCACTACTAGTTTTGAAGGAATCATTTTCCACAAGATGATTGCTTTGCAATGTTAACGTTTGCCAGTTAGTTTTTGGACAAATAATCTCCTGGAATATATATTTTCTGCAAACTAAAGTAGATCCCTTCACATACACCCACACTTATTTGGCAACACTGATATTAGAACCCCTACATAGGTACTTATTGCTACTAATGTGTTTGGCCTTAATTGCACACATCACAGACCTTGTAGGGTGAGGTGTGTCCCGAGCTTCCTGTAAAGAGAACATCACCAGGCCTTGTACAGTATGATAACGGGGAATGTACTGGGTGTTAATGGACAATACATAGTATAATATGCTGTCATATACACACTGACAAACATATACAGTGATAGACACATTTGAAAGACCCAGGTTTAGCAGTGATGACCACCTTGTCAGTGAGTCCATACTGTTACAAAGTTTTTGAACACAGCACATGCATCATTGGGCTGAAGAGTGTCATCAGTTACCTGTATGGTTGATGGTCACAGTGGTCCTCATACAGTGGACCTTGGGACATGTACTAGGGGTACCATGGTGTAAAGACAGTATACCCATCTCTCCCACCCCACATTGGATATTGTACTCACTGAAACCCATGATAATGCTCTGACATACCCACAATCACACATTGACCAGGACTGAAATACAAACCCTTGTCTATCTAATTATTGCTACTGCAGGGATATGCATTTATTGAACATGCCACAGGGATAGTAGGGTGAGGGTTTTGTCATGGCCCTCCTAATGTCAGCAACATCACCATCCCTTATAATGTATGGCAAAGTTTAGTGTATTTGGAGGATGTGGCCTTGGAATGCTATCTCCTACAAATATGCACACACACACACACACACACACACACACACACACACACACACACACACACACACACACACACTCACACGCACACACACACACACCCACACACCCACACACATACATTTGCAAGGACTTAGAGGGTAACCCACGCCTATCTACCCATTTGTAGAACAGTGTTATGCTGGTACTGCAAGCTCCACGTAGCCCATAGGGTGAATAGTGTCACAAGGTGCATTTAATGTGAATTATAGCAGAATCCCTTTCTATGTATAGCAGTGGGGGTGTTGTGGGTGAGAAGGCCCTCAGAGTATTTCCAAGTACAAGTTTACAAACAAATAAACACTGTTATACCCAGTAATGCACACAGGCACATTTGTCAGTGCCAAGGTCCATAGCGGCAGGTGTTCCTAGGTGTGTACCAGGCTAATGTCCATGGAGAGATGAGAAGAGTAGGGCATGTGCATACACTGGTATCATAGTACCTGATATTTGTCAGCAGGCCATCTATCAACTGATGCCAATTGAGTGATCCCCAGGGAGACAGCTATATTCAACATCCACTCATCTGTTTTTCTCTTGAAGAGGGCCAGTGAGGTGCTCCAATTGACATGTATGCAACATATATTGCAGAACATGGCCAGTGTCTGGGTTAGAGACCTGTACCCAAATGTGTTCTGTTGACTGTGGTAGTCTGGTTGAGGTATCCATGGCATGTGGCGCATACAGACTGGGGTTTCCTAGATGTGCCATTCATAACACAGCTGGGCAGACATGTCAGTGTCAGTCAATCAGAGATTGCCTGTAAGCAGCCAAGATGAATATCTGACATCTGCACATCTGTACATAGGACAGACAGAAAGTAGATAGGCAACAGGTTATGCATTAAGATGAATGTTTTGACAGACAGACATCTGAGATTGATAGGTATGCCATTACTACATTACAGCAGTCCTCAATGACATGTCCTAAAAACATGGTAGTCTACAGTTACTATCAACATAGCAGATCAATATCCATTAGGAGATACATAAAAACATACAGCTCAAACACCTAGAACATGATAGTCAGTACTCAGAGTCCAGCTTTGCATGCAGGGGTGCATGGTTCCAGTACTACAATCTGCAATATACTCTTACTTGGAAAAGCACTGTTAAAAGTAGTAATGTAATGATACAATATATACAAGTGTGACTGCATATAACCTGGGGTACTACATAAGTATGAAACACATACACAAAGAAAGGATTGTGGTACTACCTATGTATACTCAGGTGCCCCATACAGTTTACTCACATCCCTTGCAACTGTAAAGACATCACATAGAAGCATGTGATGTACATGAAATTAAATACAGTTATTAAATATGTCATTACCCTGCTATTTGATGACTGTAATGTGATCACTGGTTACCAGAGATGCGCTATGCATATCATGTGTAAGCACTGCTTAAATGTAAATACTAAGTGGATTTCTTGAACCCAGGACCCTGTACACTATCATCACAGCACTTAACCACTAAGCCATGAGGATATTTGTTGCTTTGTCATATATATCATTCAGTATACATACTGAATAGTAGTGAACAGCTGGTTTGACTACTACAATTGTTTAGTACTTGTAAGTGAAAATAGTGTTGAATCAGTCATGTTCTTATTTCTAAACATACACATATCAGATAAATATGGTGGGATACATCTGAGAAGGTATATACAACACTCATGTTTACACATAAAAGGATTTTATATACATATATATATATATATATATATATATATATATATATATATATATATATATATATATATATATATATATATATATATATATATATATATATATATATATATATATAAAACATATGCCCATGATAGGAACAGGCTGGCACTTTTAAGAAATCTGTGATTCAGTATAACTCCTCTTATTTGCATACCCCAGTGTATAGGTCATTAGTTACTGCACTTAAATGGACCATTTCCCCTTGACAACAGTGCTCCCTGGTATTGTTTACATTCTGCATGTCATTGACTATAATGGAAAAATGCAGAATTCACTTAAAATTTACTTTTCAAAAAAAAATTTTTCGGCACAATTCCATGTGCTGCCCTAAGCTTAAATGGCCAAAATCGGCCAAAAAAATAAAGTTTTATTTAAAAAAAATAAACTGTTTTTAATGCCAATGGCCTTATATTTGGCCATTGGCATGTGTATTAAACATAATATATGCTTTTACATGAGCTGTCATGCCTCTGTTTTGTCAGATGCAGAAATGTATTCAATTGCTAGCCAAATACATTTCTGCAATGACACTGTTCTAGACTTGGCAGCTTGGTGGGTCACAAAATCACCTCATTTGCATAGTCTTCACCAGCAAATTAGGTGATTTGCATATTTGCCAGTTTTCAGTACTAGAACAGTGTACAGGCCACTTATGCACGAGAAAATGGCACTTTCCTGGATCGCTCGGCAGCCATTTTCCGTGCAGGAGCTCCTACATTGCTCTTGCATGGAAAATCAGCCTTCATGAATCCCAGGGTATGTTTATATCTGCTATACAAATCCAAAATTATGGGATTCAGCAATTCTAATGAGTTTAGACCTCATTTGCAGCTTCACTGTGCTCAGAGGCATGAGTCTACACCATAACAACACCTAAGGAACTTGAGGGTGAGAGGACTTGTGTTTTTATAGAACAAACAGCATTGAGATTGCTTTAGATTTATCTGCACAGAAGGCTTCTGATGTTGCTAAGGTATTGTTGTAATTTTCAGGTATATGCTAAATTTGTTCACGTTACAAAAAAAAACTGTTACATATGCATTAGGAGATTAAACTGTTATCTGTATGCACTTCTTATACTTCAGTCTTGGTATAGGCATTTTTGCCATGCTTTGGCTTTCACAGATAGACAGCCTTCTTAACTCTCATTACACGTGTTATTGTTAAAACTGGTTACCTTGCAGTCTTTTCCATCTTACTCCATGGTGGTGTAAAGTACTACATTGTCAATGACACAGGGATGTAATGCTTCTAAGATGGCCCATAGACACCATTAGGGGAGTGCTGGGTACAGTGAGGTGTGCTTAGCAATCATATACAGTTTACCTTTGTGTTGCACATGTATATAAATTTTGTGAAAATTATGTGGAAAACATTTATAACAAGTAAATTATGTGTTATTCCTTTGATTCTACAAACTGTCATTTTCTTATTGTTTTGAGGGTGGGGGACAAGTACTATTTGTATGATTCCACATCACAAGTTAGGTTTCAAGAATGTTGCTCTTGCAATTGTGTAGTCATCCTCATATTTCCATGTGAGTATGGGAAAAATTGTATGCAATCAGTGGCATGTTGCAGCATAGCATTCAGGAGTTGATGTAGGATCCTGAATGCTGATGTCCTGTTGGCCTCTGAAAAGTTTTTGTAGCTAAAATTCTAAGTGTTACACAGGCCTTGATCTCCACAGGTACTGGTTTCCCTTGCTGTCACTTGTGGATGACAGAAGTTGTATAGTTCCTGTACTGTGTCTGCATCTATCCTGTAGCACTCTACAATTTCCACATCATACAGACTGTGGTAAGTTAACAGGGGTCTAGATACTCATTTTGGCTAGGGTCTATTTGCAGCAGCAGCAGCATAGACTTGTGCCTGTTGCACATACTGTACATGTTTATAAAAGTAACTGCAGCCACTAACAGTGTTTCCATGTAGAGTATCTTCCTTGGCTGAGTTCAAAATGTTTCTGAATTCACAGGAAAAATCTACACTGAGTCTACATAATTGCTTTATAGCTGGTTGAATATCTCCTCCATCTTGAATTGGTTAATTAGACTACATTTCAGCTGCTTATGTTGTAATTAGCATGCTATGATGTTTACCATTTTTGCACAGCTCTACACAGCATGTAGAGCCACTTACTGAACACAAAATGGTGCACTATCATGTGTGTATCATGTCACAATGCACACATGGCCTCAGTGGACCATGTAGTCATTATTGAATCTATACCAGCTATAGATACACACACACACACACACACACACACACACACACACACACACACACATATATATATATATATATATATATATATATATATATATATATATATGTATATATATGGGTCTACTTTACATACCCGAAATTTCACAAAAGCGAAGACCATATAACTGAGCTGAGAACGCCAAACCTTCACATGAATGAACGATCACAAAGCCAGACTTTTTGTGAGGTTAAGTAACCACTGGGCCAGTAAGGAGAGATTTACCCTTTTCCCCACTGTAGTGTAATCCCAAAGTTGATAAGTTTAGGTAGGGGGTGTGGGGGACACAGCCTCCAACATTGGGTAGGTTGTAGATGGTGCATTGTGCTCTCCATGAGATTTTGGCCCAGTGGTTACTTACCCTGGGAAACAGCTCAGCTTTGTGATTGTTCATTCATGTGAAGTTTTGGCATTCTCAGCTCAGTTATATGGTCTTTGGTTATGTGAAATTTCAGGTATGTAATGTAGACCCATATATATATTAGAATTTAATATACTTAAACACACTTTATCTACAACTTCCAAATAAGTGCTTATTGGTTTAATCTTGTTTAGACTGAAAAGCACCATGTATAGGTCCCTCCAATTTACTTCACGACTCATGTCCAACCAGTATACCATAACTTTGAAGGAGGCAGCTTTATCATATGTTTCCGTCATTGGTTTCCTGATACTTCCTTTATCTTAAGATCTTATAAGATGTGCAATTCCAGTTTTTTGGGGGATAGCTGTTATTTGTATGAGCTATATAACTTTTGCCAATAAAACAATTTTAATGAGTTGAAGTCTGCCTGTAAAAGCAAATATTTGTTTGCTTCAAACCTCAGTCAATTTGGGCATTTTAGTCTAATATACTTGCATAGCGTTTATTCCTTATTTCTTCACAATTTAATTAATATAATTCCTATATATATATTCTAAATCTGGAGCCTCTAGTAGAAACTTATAGCAAGGAAGTTGTATTTTGATCCTTATTTAAGATGTCTTGGTTGTACTATTACTATTAAAATGTAAACTAGAAACTTTCGCAGAAACGTTTATAGCACTAACAATTTCATTATGTCTTTACATAAGTTACAGTCAACATAACAGATTAAGCAAATAGCATTATTGTGAAATTGTAATTTAAGCCAACTTTTATTCCTTGGATCCTATTATTAGTTCTAATGGTAGTAGCTAGGATTTCTATTGCTAATTTGAATAATGTTCAAGATAATGGACACCCTTGCTTAGTACCTTTAATTTTAAAGAATCTTATATGAAAGCACCAAACTTAAAGGTTCTGCAGTGAATCACCGTCTTCCACAAAACCGATGATTCAACATACCAAAAAATAATGTTTGAAAACAGAATGTTGAAATATTAAATTTTAAGTATTTTTTGCTGGTGGACAAGCCTCTCTGCACCCTCAGTGTGAAAGACCTGCACCCCTGAACTTAAACATACCAACTCCATAGTCACACCAACTAGAAGAAGGGAAGAATCTCCGAAAACCAGTGACTCATTGCTGGCACACACAAATTGCACCAGCAATGATTTCCCATGGGAAAAGGTTATTAACATTCTATCACTCAGTGTTTTCTTTTCTGCAAGCAAATAAAGCTCATGGAATTTCATCTCCATCAACTGAACAGTACCCTAACTTAATGTACACCTTTTTGTCATGAAATATTATTTTTATTAAATTAGTAAAGTCATACAGAAAATCAAATGGCTCCAGTGAATTAAATAATTACCACTAAGTGAATCAAAAGCCTTTTCAAAATAAAGACATATTGCTTGTTGTCTATTATTACATGTATATCTATCAGTGAGAACATTCTTTTTATACTACCATGTGTTTGTGTTTTGGAAATAAACCCTTTATGGTCTACATTAATTATTACAGGAATAAGTGTTTTTTAACATAAGTGAAGACTGACATAAAGATTTTGTAATTAATGTTTAATAATGATACTGGTCAATAAACAGAACAAGATGTGGGATCTTTTCCATCTTCTAGGAGTGATTGTTGAATATCTCCATAAAGGTTTAACATTTGGATTTCATTGAAATTCTATTACAACCATATGAAGAATATACACATTGCAGTAGAATGTTTATTAATTCAGGAATGATTTCACTTGTTGCTGGAGATTTATTATTTTTAATTTCTTTAATGCTGTCAGATACTACTTTATATGTTATGTGTACAACTAAATTAGTTTATTTGTTTATGAAAGTTTTGGTGAGAGATTTATTGGTTAACTATATTTTTACATTTAGCATAGAAGAGGGGAAATCATGATTAGGCTGATTTAAGGGTTTATAATAGTTTGTAAATTATTGTAAAATTTCCTGTATTTCAGTATTTGGCTTGTTATTCCCAACACTTCCAACATCACTTACTTGATTGGTAGTGGCATGTATTTTTGATTGTTTGATTAAATTATGTATACATTTAGGAATAATCATATATGATAACATTTTAGTTTTTCAAAGGTTAACTCAGTTTTATGGGAAAGAATGTATTGATGAGCCTCAGTAAGTGGGTTAAGCTCATTTACAAGAGTTTTGTATACTTTTTAAAAATTAGACTTAATTGAGTGAGGTTTGTTTTGAATGTCTAACAGTTCTTTTTCCAGCTGTTTTAATTTTCTTGATACACTAAGTTGTAACATTACTATACAAGTATAAATCAAGGAGTCCCAAGTCATTATTTTGTTTTTTTCATTGTTATTGTTGCACATACACTCACCTTTTCATTTATATTCCATACTTTAATCTAGATTGACTACACATGAAGGTATTCTAGAGTAATGGTTAATTTCTTGAATGCAATATAAACCTTTATTGCTATTGTGCTGAGATTTGAAAAGGGATAAAAAATATTTTAAAATGTTAAATATTGGAAATCAAGTAATTAGAAATTAGAACTTTATTTATTCTATATTATGTACCAATGGCATATGAAAAGTGTAATATATCTAAGAAGTCATTGTCTTTCAGAGTGAATGTACCTTTGAAATGTAATAGATTTAACAAATTTTAATGTTTTAGCTAATGCTGACGTTGTAGGTGCTTAATTTACACTACTTTCTGAGCTATTGAAAATACAATTAAAGTCACCCTCCATAATTAAACTCCTTTTCATATTACAGAGTATAAAACCAAGGTGTTCATGGTTAATTCAGTTCTCAGAAACCAATATGCATTAACTAGTGTCCAACTTTTATTACTATTACATTCAGGTATCTCAATGGTAAACATGACATTTTGATCTTCTTTTTAAAATATAATCATAGGCATTAACAAAATATTCTCCTTCCATAAATTCAAAACTCCATTTCTTTTATTTTTAAATGTTACTTGAGTTAAGATTTAAAATTGTGAAATGTTCTTGTTGCCCTTATCTTGCTGATTTATGTATGTTTATTGTAGAAAAATAATCTGAGATCTGTTAGCATTCAGCTATTTTATTAAATATTTTATATTTCTACTATTAGTTAAGCCATTGGGTGTTCTATGATATAACATTTAATTCAATTTTTACATATTTAATCTCTTTCACAAAAAATACAAATTTTCCATAACTGTAAAGTTCTAGTTCCAGACAAACTAGTCCTCATAGCAAACATTGGGATTTAATTATTTATTTATTTGTTTATTTGTCTGTTTATTTATTTTGTGTTATGTTAGAATACTCAGTTGCTTTCTCAGCAACTTTTAGTCATAGACTTAAACTTAAAAAATATTGATAAAGATCAAAATTAATAAATATTTACACATGGAATTTATTATGTTCATTTAGAAGCACCTAATTAAAGTACCCTAAAATAGCTCCTCCTGAACTCCTCAATACACAATTAATAACATCCTCACTAGAAGAAGAACCTATATTTCCCGGGTTTACTAACTGGGAGATTTCATAGATTCTATTTATTTCTACTCAGGTCTTTTAAATTCTCCTTCTATACTTATTCTCTTTACTCAATTTTTTATTTATCTCTCTAATTTTATAATTTCTGTTCAATACTAGATACTTTGCTTAATTTGTGCATTCTTGTAATCATAAACATAGCTTACATCTCTCGTTCGATATTATTATTATTATTATTATTATTATTATTATTATTATTCCTGTTATCTTCTTTTTTTTCTTTTTTTCCTGTCTCTTTGCCTGCCTCCTTCCTTTATACTAAAATCTGTATAATATTAATTACTCAATGAACAATGTTCATTTTAATTCGTTTATAATTTTTATAGAATTATGGGTGAATTAAGTTAAAGCTTCTAGTGTGCAAGGTTTTAACTAAAGTATGCCAACAACCTAACAATAGTTCATTTGTTAAATACTTCTTTATAAATGCCTATATTTATACGTCACTGAATTTCAGTTCAATAGATTAATCAAATGTTAAACTAAAGATAATGATTCAAAGACACTATATGAAGCAGAAACAATAAATAATTTTGCCTTAAAGAGCTTTTGCACAGTGCATGATATCCAATTCACATATATTGGGGTATATAGCATGTTCCCAATCTCCAAAGGTATGAAAAATAACTGTAACACTTATTAGGGCTGATTTAATATTTCCATGCAAGCCACTGGCCTCTATAATACATTATATATAAGTTAAGGATAAGTATTGTGTATCCAAAATGTTACTTCCATAATCATCGGTTCTAGGACCATAAGATTATTTATACCCATTGTATATTTGTAAATAACATAAATGTTTAGTCTTATTATTGTTGGGGGTTGGAGGTTGTTATAAGGGATGGGGGTTGGTATAATGGTTAAGGTGTTCACCTCCCAGTCACAAGCTACAAAGTTTGATTCTTACCCTAGAAAGAGAAATTAGGCTTACAATGGCCAACAAGAGCAGCTAGCCTAGTACTTACCTTTGAACCTATTTGTTAAAGTTGAAACATTAGATGTCAAGCAGGCATGTATTCATAAAAAGCAAAAATGCCCTTAAAAGTTTAATTTTTTTACAGTATAACAGTTATGATAATAACATGAAGCAGTAACACATTACAAATTTATCACATTATCATATCACTCCCATTTCTAGTTTGTGTTTTGCACAAGAAGTGAACACATTAAACAATACAATTCTTAATAAGCTAGTAGGACAAATATCTCTGTGAAGACATTCACAGGTATTAAGAAAGAACCCCGTCATTCAAATTAAGGGCTGTAGTAAAAGGCTATGTTTCCACGATGTGGTATTTTGCAATTCACAGACAGACTGGCTACAAAGAGGAAAGACCTCATTATCAGCCAATTTGCATGACTCTGAATCATCATTAACTAATGTGAGTGCAGATCAGCACTTTTATGCAGTAGTTAACAGTGGCAGTGGATGCAGCATGTTAGCACAGCCACCCCATTCACTTTCCCATACACAATACACACATTGAAACACACACGCACACACACACACACACACACACACACACACACACACACACACACACACACACACACGTACATATTCAAGCTTCATACCCCAAACCCATTATTTTGTTATAACATCCAGTGTCTCCATTTTCCTGCCATCATAAATCACAGATAATTGCAGTCAGTCAATAATGCCAGGCACTGAAGTTTCACACTTCAGATCCTGAGATGCCTACCTAATGTTTCTTGTCCCTATCCTCATAAGTCACAAACTGCTGTTGCTACTGAATAATGACCAAGATCCTATTGGTAAGTTAAAAAAAAACTGCTGAACTAATGCTCAGTTAGTGCAGTGGGTTAATTCTGAGGTTTCCTGTGACAAGGGTACACGTTTTAAAGCTTTTGCACTTTACATATTTTTTGAAGTCATTGTGTTTCCAATTATATCCCTGGTGTTTAGCAGTGGTGCAGAGGACTAATATTTCAGTTGAAGGGTACATGGTTGGAATCCCTGCAAGTGGTTTGAAGGCACACTGCATATAGGATACCTGGTGTCTAATAGTTACCCCTGACCACATCTTCAGCATTCTCTGTGGTTTCTAGTTGTTCTCCCAATCTCATTAAGTTTAGGCACCATTAAAACATGAAGTATAAATGACCTCCTTGTTGTCTGGTGGTTTCCCTAATCCTATTAATTTTAAGTGCAATGATGGTATGATAACAATGGTATCCCTGGAGGCTGGTGTTCCCCATGAGCTACTTCTGCAGAGTTACTGGTCTGAGACTGAAATAGGTCTAATTGTATCAGTGATTTATCCTGGTTAATAATTTCAAAATAAAATAAAGTTATCCATGATGGCTAATGGTTTTCCAACCAGTATTTGTAGAGTTATCACTGGTGGCTAGTGGCTTCTCCCCATCCAATGTTGCAGTTCTTTATCATTAGTCTAGAGGTGTGTGGAAGTACAACAGCCACTCCAACACACATACACATGTACAGACAAATACAAACAGACACACGCACACACACACACATGCAAATTCACACATAAATCCAAAGACACACATGCACATCTGACCCACCCCTTCATTAACCGTCCTCCTCTGCAAATTCCCATGCAGGCACATACACTCACACATACAGCTCTTCACATACACTCACTCACTCACTCTTCCCTTAACACTGACTGACCACAAATCTCCCCAGCATTTACCTTTATCACAGCTGATGAGTATGGCCTTTTTGCCATGTTCATTACCATCACTGTCCAGGAGAAGATATAAGGTGACCAGATGAGCAATTCTCTGAACCACTTGGATTTGTAAATATCTTTCTGCAGGCAGTTCTGAGAAAGAACACATGACTAATTAGCATATGATTCTTCCTAATAATGTTGCATTAGCATTTAGCATAGCTGCAGAGACAAACAATCATGGTGGTGCATGTCTTTGTGTTGCAACACCACAGAAGGGGTGTCTCTAAATGTGTGAATGCTACTGTGAGTTGTACACCTCATGTACACCTCACTGTGACCTTTCTTAATTTGTCCTAATATGTTTATTTATTACAATATAGCACTAGCCCTGTATATTCAAGTATAATCTAATAAAAACATGTTATTCTATGTGGCCAAATTGCAATTAACTCTTTAAGTATTAATGTCCACTTTTATCTCTTCCAATGAGTTATGTCTTTTTATGCACCTCTTATCCTTTCTAGCAAATGTTAAAACAGCTGCATTCTAAACTAATGACCTTAGCTCTGATAGTTACTACAATATTAAATCATCAGTCAAAGCTGAGCATATATGTTCGAATGGAACAGAATCTGACAGACATTTTACAATTATACATCTGAGAACAAAATGGCGCTAATTTGTGGTAATTGTAGTGAGAAATGCACTATCAGAAGACCAGTTTTGTTTGACTGTGCATCTTTAGTTTACGTGTTAAGAAATGCAGTTCTTTAAAAGAAGAATCAAATATCTCAAAATGTGATTGACACATTTAATATAAAGATAGATGCAAGTTCATTGGTATGTTATTGAACAGAAGGTTGTAGCACAATGTTAGCCTTTACTTTAATGGAATACATTTCATTTAAATCTACAAATTTTGCTTTGCTGTGATTTTTTTTGGGCTAACCAATACACCAGTGTCTGAAATCACATCAAAGGTGAGCATTTTGCTTTCACTGAAGCTGCAATGCTCAGTTACCATGGCAACCAAATATTTTAAGTAACTCATGGGAGGAAAATGAAAGTTGTAAACTGCTTAGTCTTATTCCATGTCTTAGCAAAAGTCCAAAGTTTCCTCTTATGATGCCAGTTACTGCCAAGTTAGTTTGTTGCTGTGTCTTATCAAATAATGTGTGGGCTTTATGAAATCAAGTGGGATATTTTGCAATCGTTTCACCTCTGTGAAAAAAAAAAAAAGTTAATCTGAGTCACCTTTCTGACAAACATAAAAAAAAGCTCCACCCACCTGAAACAAGGATTCAAGTGAATTTCCAATACACTAACTACCCATGTCACAATGAGATTCAAACTCCACTATTACCGTGAATAGACCTTAGTAGTAACAAATGCACACTGTACATTTTCTTGCCAGGAAGAGTTCTATAGAAAAGTTTGTAAAAAATGCTATACGTGATGTGTGAAACAGAATTTACTAAAGTCATAAAAATGCCACTTAACAGTCAAACATTTATGACTGACTGATATTGAGTAGTTCATTTATTTATTTAATTTATTTATTTAACATTTCTTTGCCAGGATAGTCTGACTGGACTGCTAGTGTCCATTTTCAGTGGAGTCCTGGGGAGAAAAGCTCCATACAGTCACAAAATAAAGAGTCATACATGATAACAATAATAGGTTACAGAGTTTACAAGGTAACAGCAGTTAAGAAACATGCTGTATAAGAGTTAACAAGTTAAGAATAAAAAGTTGGAGTACAAATTTGTGAGCATAGCACTTTCATAAATTAGCATAAGTGCAATACATGTGTAAGGCATTTTCATAGTAAGAACATATTTACAATATATACAATATATAAACCATGCACCAGTAAATCACAATACTTGTTTTTTTCCAGAAGTGAAGGAAATAGAAACCTGCAGTGGGGACAGGCTTCAGGGGAGTCCATTGCAGTTACATAAATGGTTAGTGCAAAGGTGCAATTTAAGGAGGTTTTTGAAAGTTGAGGTACAATTTTGTAATCTGAGGTCGAGATGCAGGGTATTCCATATTTTTGCACCTTCATTAAGGAAGAGAGATTCCCCAGAGCTGTTTTTGCATGGGATATTTTCGATCAGAGTTTTGTTACTGGATCGCAGAAGTCTATTTGAATTGTAGAAGTATAGAAGGCCAGTCAGGGCAGGGGTATTCTCAGGATAATATAGGATTTGGTGAGCTAGGTTGAGTTGGTAATATCGTAATAATCTGGGAAATTCTAGCCAGTGTAATGTATTTAGGGAATGGTAGTGGTGGGACCATGATTTGGAAATGGTCGTGAACCTGGCGATTTTGTTGTAACATGTGGAAAGTTTGTTCAGGTACATTTTATTTAGGTTTGTTAGCACTGGGAATGCATAAAGTAAGGTTGATAAGAGATGGGTTCTGGTTATGGCAATTCTAGATTCAGTGCTTAGGTACCTTTTGCTGAAATAGAGGGTCCCTAGCTTTTTGTGGACTTTGGAGATAGTTAGAGATATAAATTTGTTGTATTTTAGTTGCTGGTCGATTGTAAGTCCTAGTAATTTGGCCTCTGGCATTGGGGAGATGAGAGTTTTATTGGTTGAGAATATGGAGGTGAGGTCATTAGTCCTTTTTGGGAGGAACAGCATAAGTTGTGTTTACTTTGGGTTTAATATCAGTTGGGATTTATTTAGCCAATGGTTTATCTCTGTGAATGATTCTTGTGTTTTGTGTTGAAGAAGTTGTATATCGGATGCAGAGCAGATCAGGGTTCTGTCATTGGCGTATTGGACTATTTCAGCTTTTGTGGTTGCTAGGTGAAGTTGGTTTGTAAAGATGTTAAAAAAGAGGGGGCTGAGAATTGAACCTTGTGGTATGCCAAATGTGACGAGGAATGGGGGGAGGGGGTAGCGAGTTAAGCCATTTGACAGACTGAAGGCAGTTGCTTAGGTAACTACTGAACCAGAACAGGGTGGGGCTGTAGATGTTGAGTTCAGAGAGACAGGTTAAGAATTTATTGTGGGATACTGTACCAAATGCTTTTGATAAGTCTAGAAAGGTAGCAGAGACTAGTTTGCCTTGGTTCCTGTATGAGTTTATAGTGTTGGTGAAGTTAATTAGGGCAGTGGTGATGCAATGAGATTGGCAGAAGCCGTGTTGAGTTTTGGATAGTAGGTTGTTGGAAAGAAGGTAGGTGAGGAGTTGGTGATGAATATACCTTTCTAGAATCTTTGATAGGGGTGACAGGATTGCAATGGGTCGGTAGTTAGAGAGGTCAGAAGAGGGACTGCCTTTGTGAAGAGGAATGATGAATAAGGTTTTCCACAAGGATGGAATGTTGTGTTCAGTGATGGATCTATTTATTAGTAATGAAATGGGGTAAGATATGGCTCTGAATGTTAGTTGAAGGTATTCGGTGGAGAGATTTTCTGCAGTGAGAGTGGTCAGTTTGAGTTTAGCTAAGAGTTTTTGGATGGTTGATCCTAGTACTGGCTTGAGTAAAAAGTGGGCAGTGTTTGGTTGGGCTTTAGAGGATTGTGGGGGCTTGGTGGGATCTGTGTTGTTTATGAGTTTAAGCATAGAGGAGGTAAAATAGTTGTTGAAACTTGGGGCTATTTCAAAGTTTAAACCTTCTATATTTGATGGGGTTGTGGTGATTTTTTAAGGCTGTAGGATGTTCACTGCTGCCCAGAATTTTTGTGGGTTGTTACTGTGTTTCCTTTGTAAGGAGATGTAGTGATTCTGCTTGTCAATCTTAATTTGTTTTTTTGAATTATTTTTAAGTTTGAGAAAGGCTTGTCTAATTGTAGGGGTTTTGTATTGCTGCCAATTTTTCCAAGCATTATCCCTGTCTTTAAGTAAGGCCTGTGTGGTTTTCCGAAGCCAGGGGGGCAGGGTAATTATGAATTTTAATGGTTCTGATTGGGGAAAAACGGCTGAGGATGTTTAGAAATGTGGTGTTAAAGTATTCAACTGCTTTATCTAGAGGGAAAATTTTGATGGGAGACCAGTCACAGTATTTTAAGGCTTCCAAGAATTGATCTGTGGGAATGTTTTTATGGGAAAGGGTTTGTTGCATGGAGGGGGAATTGTTAGATTTGAGTTTATGTCTAAGGATGAAAGTGGGATTGTGGTCACTGAGAGTGTTTGGTGGTATTCCATACTGTTGGGCAGTGTTGGGTTGGTTATTGAGGGTCCAGTCTAATATGGATTCCCTTTTTGTGGATTTATCGATGTGTGTGAGTGATTGTATGAGTTGGGTGAAATTATATAGGTTAATATGGTGAGTGGATCGAATTCCAGTCAATGTTGACATCGCCTAGTATTGCCATTTCTTTGGGAAGGGAGTGGGAAGCCCAGTGAAGTATTGACTCAAGGGTGGCCAGGCTGTCACCTGGGGGTATATAGATCCTGAGTAAGTTTAGTTGCTTGTGCTGGCTTAAGAGGACTTTAACAAATAAAGTTTCTTCAGGTTTGCTATGACTTGCCATAATGACAGTCAGTCAAATGGCTGATGTTCGAAATCACGGTATTCAACAGGCATGAAATCAAACCAACAAAGGTTGACCACGTTTAGTCGAGTTGCATGGTGCACTTAACCTTTTGGCAAGCCACATACTGAAACTGTGGAGAGAATTTGTATTTATTTATTTATTTCTTTATTAACATTTGTTAACCGGGTTTGTCCAATTGGGCTCGTGGCCCATTTTCAGTGGAGACCAGAGGAGAAAAGCTCCAGTAATACATTTTAAAACAAGTACAATTTTAAACAATATTGATATAATAGCAGTTATAGCAAAATGATTCACATATGTTGGGATACATGCATAAAGTGAAAGATGCATTAAAAAGAAGCTAAGTAACAATTTTACATTGATATAGTTCAATAGGTCAACAATTAACATTTTTTTTGTTTGTATAAAATTGTGCAAATGCTTAGTATACACATTGGAGAGAGAGGTGTAATGAGGTACTAAGTATGGTCCTTTTGAGGGTATATAAAGGGAAGGAAGACTAGGTAGGGTCATGGCAAGGGCTGGTTCTGGAATTGAGAAAATAAGCTTTTAGTTCATTTTTAAAGTGTGAGGTGTGGGAGATTGAACGTAAGTCAAGGGGAAGTTTGTTCCAAGCATGGGCAAGGGAGTGTTTGTAGAGTAGTTTGCCTACTGACCTTTTTGGGTGGTAGATATCAAGTAATTGTTGGTTAGAAGTATGGAGGGTCCGGGATGGGATGTAGATGGAGACTAAGGAAGATAGAGATGGACAGAAGGAGGGTTTATAAAGAATAGAGTGTAGCATATGAAACTGATAAGATAGCAGAAATGGGGGAAGTTCAAGCCATTGAAGAGAGTTTAAAGAAATGCAGTGGTGTGAGTTGTATGGGGAGTTAGTAATGAATCTAGCTATTTTATGGTAAGTCTGTTGCAGTTTGTTTAGAGTGGAGGCCTGGATATTGGTAAGAGCTGGGGCAGCGTATAAGAGGGAGGGGAAGAGGAGTGCCTGGTCCAGGGTAAGTCTAGATTCAGGGGTTAGGAATTTTTTGTTCCGATATAGCAGACCTAATTTCTGGTTTGTTTTTTATACATTGGAGTATGTGTAGGTTGAACTTGAGTTCGTCATCGATAATGACCCCTAGGAGTTTTGTGTGGGTGTCAGGTTGGATATTTGTATTGTTAGAAGATGTAATAAAAAAGGAGGTTGTGTGATGAGAAAGAGAACAGGGAAGGAAAAGTAGGAGTTTGGTCTTTTTGGGATTGAGGATCAATAGGTTGTGAGAGAGCCATTGTTCAGTTGATAGTAGGGCCTGTTGGGTCAGGGAAGAGTGTAGTTCAGGAATGTTATTTGAGATGGATATAAGTGTGGAGTTGTCGGCATACTGAATAAGGGAGGATTCTTTGCATGAGGTGTAAAGATCATTGGTGAAGATTTTAAACAAAAGGGGTCCCAAGATGGAGCCATGGGGAACACCGGTGGAGATGGGAAGGAAAGGTGAAGAGGATGAGAGCCATTTGACAGATTGTTCACTGCCAGATAGGTAACTATTAAACCAGGCAAGTGCAGTGGAGGATAGGTGGAGATTTGCGAGTTTGGATAGTAGTAGAAGAGGATGAGAGACAGTATCGAAGGCTTTAGAGAGATCTAGAAAGAGACAGGAAATTAGTTTATTGTTGTCTAGGGCCTCTGCAATGATATGAGTGAAGGAGAGAAGGACAGTGGTGGTGCTGTGGTGAGGATGAAATCCATGTTGGGTAGGGGAAAGTAAGTGATGTGTGAGGAGGTGATTGAGAAGCTGTGAGTGAATACATTTTTCTAATGTCTTGGAGAGGGGGGACAGAATGGCAATGGGTCGGTAGTTTGAGGGGTCAGTGGAGTTTCCACCTTTATGAAGAGGGATAGTGAAGAAAGATTTCCAAAGGGTGGGAACAGTTGATTCTAGAATAGATCGATTAATTAGTATAGATACAGGATAGGCAATTGAGTCAGCAGCAAGTTTGAGGAATGTAGGAGATAGATTGTCAGTGGAAGGAGAGCAAGGTTTTAGCTTGAGTAGTAGAGATTTGATGTAAGTAATGGGAACTGGCTCAAAAGAAAACAAAGTTGTTTTAGTGGGACTTGGTGAGGTGGGTGTCAAAATAGAGTTTGGCTTAGAGGTTACCAGATTTTGGATGAAAGAGATAAAGTTTGTATTCAGGAGGGTAGCTGTTTCCTGAGAGGAAGAGTTAGGGTATGGGGAGGGATTAGAGGGCTTTCCAGGATAGAGGATATTGTTGAGAGATGACCAAAATTTTTGAGGATTGGATTTGTTGTTAAGCTGAGCAGAGCTATAGTATAACCTTTTGTCATTAGTTGTATGTTTTTTTTGCAAGGTTCTTCAGTTGCCTGTATTTTTGAAGAAAAGGTGGTTGTTTAGTTTTAGTCCAGGTTTTCCAAGCATGATCTCTTTGCTTCATAAAGGATCCAGTCTCTTTGGAGAGCCAGGGAGCATGGTTTGATTTTACTCTGATCTTCCTAGAGGGAGCTAAGGAGTTTAGAGTATTCATGAAGATGCTATTGAAAGTGCTTACAGCATCGTTTAGGGGGAGGTGTTTTAGAATGGATCAATCTATGTTGTGTAGAATGGAGTTAAATTGGGATGAATTGAAAGTTGATAGTTTTCGACAGTCTTTGATAAGGTGAGGTTTAGGAATATGGGAGTAGTGTCTTAAGATGGTGGTAGGGAGATGATCACTGAGGGAGTCAGGTAAGGTGGTGGGATTGTGGTATTGGTGGGGGGAATTGGTAAGGATCCAGTCTATGATGGAGCTGGAAGAGGAATTTTTATGGAAGTGAGTGGGAGATGTTATAAGTTGGTGGGAGCCATGTAGGTGGATACTGAGTTGGGGGGAGTCAGTTGTGAGTTAAGACCAATCAATGTTGACATCACCAAGGATAAGTGTCTCATATGGTATGTTGTGGGAGAACCAGGATAGGATGTTTTCAAGAATGGGCAGATTGTTACCAGGAGGAAGGTAGATAGAGGCAATTGCAAGTTTTTTGTGGGGATTCAGATGGCAGTTAAGGATGATGATTTCAGCTGGGAGGAAGTCAGAAATTGGGGAAGGGTATGGTGAGAGGTTAAGAATGTTTGAGTAGAGGATGGCCACGCCACCACCTTTTTTTACAGGTCTATCAGATCGGAAGACATTATAACCTGGTGGGAGTATTTCACTATTTGAAATGTGTGGCTTGAGCCAGGTTTCAGATAGGGAGAGGATGTGAGGGGTATTGAGAGTTATCCATGAGTGCAGCTCAGTGACTTTATTTGCTAGACTCTGAATATTCAATGAGTAAATAGTTAAGTATTTGGATGGAGATGATTGTTGTGACTGAGGTTGGTGACTGTTAAAGGAGTAAGATGGGGGCAGTGTAGATGTAGTTTTGGGGAGAGAAGAGGGGCCAGGGTTGGGATAGATATATCCAGAACAAAGTAGATTTTAGTGAGGAGAGAGTGTGTAGTAGATGCTAGATTGAGTTTGTATAGTTTTGACTTAGCTTTGTGGGAAGGTTTAAAAACCTGTATTATGGATAGTTTATATAGATTTGAGAGAGAGGTAGTAAAGAGATTAGGGGAGATAGTAAAATATGAAGTAGTTGGATATATGTTGTATGAGTGAGAAGTTGGTGAACATAGGAGTGGGTCGGGGAGATTAGAATGGTAAGAGGTGGAGATAGAGAGAATAAGGAGTAGTGTAGAAGATATTAGAAAATAATACATGTTGAAATAAAATATGGTCAGATAGAGTAGGTAGAGAGACAATGGTATAGATGAAGTGGTATTGACAAGATTGACAGAATAGTAAGGTGGTTGTGGCAATAGGCTGGAAGTGGAATTGTAGTGGCCAGTGGGACAGGAAGGGGAGGGATTGTTAGGTATAAAGGTAATTGTAATGGGGGTGGGTGAGAATGGGGGTAGGGGAGCGAAGTGAGCCCGAGCATAGCGAGGGCAAATGGAGTAGGGCTAGCACCCTGGTCAAGATGAAGTCATAGAAACAATCAGAAAAGAAAGTGAAAAACTAGCTTGAGAGACAAGGATATAAAGTTTCTGAAGGTATAGTCACCAGAATTAAAATAAAAATAAATAAAATATGAGCAGAAGTAGGCTTACAAAAGGATGCTGGCCTCAAGCTACACAAGTAGATTTACTTGGATGAAACCCAGTGTTGTATGGTTAAAATAAGCTACAATAGAGAGGGGCTTTGCAGGGGAAGAGAGCAGTATTACTAGCAGCTAAAAGCAGGGCAAAACATAAAAAAATTAATATGTAAGAGTCCGAAGACAGTAAAATAGGGCAGGTGCACTAGGAAAGACAATTATGAATGAGGCTAGAAATGAATTCAGGGAAAGGTAAAGTGCAGAACAGGAGAATATACACAGAAACAGTATGATGATAGTGGGTAACCAAAGAGAAAGGATAGGAGCTGCTGGCGTCTGCTTTTCATGGTGACTAGTAAAAAAACACTGTAAATTCTTGTTGTGCTTATAAAGTCTAGCATTAATTAAAATATTAGAAGAAGTTGTGTTTCAGGAGGAATAGGGATTTAGCCCATTTCCTCACTGTAGTGCAATCTTGGAAATGGTATATTTAATGTGCAGGGGTTGTGGGGGCACAGTCCCCCACATGGGGGGTGCAGAGGGGCATAACCGCTCCTGCAAAATAGTAGAATTAACGGTACCATTGAATGTAAAGTTGAACAGTATGTTACTGTGCATAGCAGGAGGTGAGTGACATCACCACCTGCTATGTCGAATACATTGAACCATGGTGGTCAATGTATTCAGTTTTACTGTGGTTTACTATCTGGAATTTCTGATTCAACATTTCAAGTCAACATTGTAAATGATTGACCAAATTTGATTCAAAATTTCCATAGTAAACCATTTCTGCATTATTGAAGTTTGGACATTCTTTTTGTGGGAGCTGGAGTTTTAAGTTAGCTTTGTAAAGTAGGGCAATACCTCCACCTTTTTTGTGTATTCTGTCTACCCTTTGAATGCTATATCTGGGTGGGGTACGGAGTTATCATTGTTTATTTCTTAATTTCTCCAAATCCTTTGGGTTTCTAATAGCATGATGGGAATGGACCCCATTCCTAAGTCAAACTATGATTAAATTTCATGAAATTAATATTGTTTCACTCTTTGATGTCAACCAAAAGTGCTCTCGCAGCACCTGCAATGTGCCCAGTAATGACTCCTTCTGTAATTCATATGGAGTTACATGTATTGGTAGCATATTTAAATATGATTGTAGATGAGTTTTATAAGACCCATTGCTCCTACTACTATTGGAACTATCTGGGTATCTTTCTTCCACATTGCTCTTGGTCTGCTTGCAAATCCCGATATTTTGTGACTTTCTGCCTCTCCGTGCACAGGACACTGTAGTCACTGGGTATGGCAATTTCAATGATCAATGTTACTTTTGTCTTCTTTTCTTTGACCACTGCATCCAGCTTTCTAGCGTCTGTCTTTTGAACTGTTGGTAATGGATGATCCCATGTGATGTAAACTTCATCATTTTCTGTGATACTTTGCGGTTCATGTTTCCAGTGTTTTTCAGCCACTTCAGTACCATAGTTTTTGCACAATCCCCAGTGCAGCAGTCTCGCCACATTATTATGCTTTTCAGTATACAGTCCTTCTGACATTAGTATGTCGCAACCAGCAATGAGGTATGCAACTGTTTCCAATTCTGTTTTACAAAACCTACATTTGTCTGTTTTGCCCACATGTTCAATGGACATTGCAAATCAACATGCATGAAGCCCACTATCTTGAGCCACTAATATTAACCTTTCATCTCTTGGTTTAAATTCACCTCTTCTTAACCATGCCTCCATTTGTTCACAACATGAGGTTCTTCCAGAAGTTTTATATGCTTACAACTATATTTATGCTTTTTCCACATTTCTTGTCTTCTCATCTGGTCCTTCACATTATAAGTTCATAGGTTCATAGGTGTGTACTAGGCTAATGGCCCTGGAGCCTTTACAAGCCTAGCCCATAGGATTACCCTGGCATCATGCCATCCGACCTTAGTTCCCAGTGTCTCTGTCGAGTAGAGCCACTGGATTGATCACTGGGGTGAATTTTCTATTTCCCATCCACTCATCAAGATTTCTCTTGAAGAGAGCCAGTGGGGTGCTCTGTTTGACATGTATGTGAAATCTATTCCATAGCATGGGCAGTCTCTGGGTTATGAACCTGTCCCTCCAGCATGTTCTGTTGATTGTGGCAATGAGGTTGAGGTCTCTGGAGCATGTGGTGTGGAGGGATTGGGATTTCTTTATATGTAGCATTTCTAACAGAGCTGGGTCAGACATGGCTTTGTAAGTCAAGCAGAGATTGCCTCTAAGTAGGCGATATGAGACAGAGAATAGTTGGAGTTTTTTTAGTCTGTCCATATAGGACAAGTGTTTAAGGCCTAGGATCCTTTTTGTAAGGTACCTTTGTGGCCTCTCCAGTTGTTGTAGGTGTCTAGTGAGGTGCATGCCAAATGGGACATTGTACTTGATGATTAGCCCAATGAAGGAAGAGTAGAGGGAGTCAATGACTTCTTTCTTCCTGGATGCAAAACCCTTAATAATGAGATGTGTCACATAGAAGGGCTTTCTGACCACAGTGGGAATGTGGTGGTCAAAAGAGAGGCTGTTATCAACCTGTGTTCCCAGATCTCTTATAATGCCTTCTGTGTTCAGTGGACTACCATCGATTTAGTAATTAATGAGAACTGGATTCTTATAGGTTTATACTAGGCTATCTGCCCTAGGGCATTTATAAGCCTAGCCAGAGTGTGTTTGGCTTTCGCCACCCATTTTAAATTAATTTTGCTATGCCTTTCTTTGAGGTTAGTATACTGTGCCTCTGTCTAACAGTGACACAGAAGTGATAGCCGGGGTAAACCTACGATCTCCCATCCACTTATCAAGATTCCTCTTGAAGAGAGTCAATGTGGGACTCTACTTAACCTGGACTGGGATTTTATTCCAGAGTGAAGGGAGCCTCTGGGTTATGAATCTGTCCCTCCAGCATGTCCTATTTATTTCAGTGCTGAGGTTCAAGTCTCTCGATCATGTAGCTTGATGGGATTTGGATTTTCTGAGGTGCAGCATGTCCATTAATTCCAGGTTGGACATGGCTTTATACGTCAGGCACAGATCGCCTCTGAGCAGGCGGTATGCCACTGAGTAGAGCTGGAGTTTCTTTAACCGGGCAGCATATGGCATCTGTTTGAGCCCTTTGATCCTCTTGGTGAGGTACTTTTGGGGTCTTTCCAGTTGCTGCAGGTGTCTGGTAAGGTACATCCCAAAAGGGGCATTGTACTCAATTATGGGCCTGATGAGGGATGAGTAAAGAGGCACGATGACCTCCCCTGATCTAGATGTGAATCCCTTCATGATTAGGAGGGCTATCTAAAATGTTTTTCTAACCACTTTGGCCACGTGGTTGTCAAATGAGAGATTGCTATCAACTTGGGTCCCCAGGTCCCTAATGACTTCTTCTGTACTTAATGGATTACCACCTATGTGGTAATTTGTGGGCACTTTGTTTTTGTCAAAGGGGATGACTTTACACTTTTTGGCATTTAGCTTGAGGCCATGGCTCTGGCACCAGTTGTCTGTTTCTATGAGGCCCTTTTGGAGGATGCTTGTGTCAGCTGGAGAGTTGATTATGGCACCCAGTTTGCAGTCATCTGCGAACTTGGTCAGCCACAGTCCTTCTGTGTTGGCCTGTACCGCCGAGAAATATATACCGAACAAGAGAGGTCCCACGACTGAGCATTTTGGGATGCCACTTGTAACTGGTTTGGAGTCTGACATGGCTCCAGCAATTCTAACCATGTGGGTTCTGTCCTTGAGCCAGTTTGCAACCCATCTAGTGACATAGGGGTTTATATTTAAGCTGGTGAGCTTATCTATAATGCCCGAGTGGGGTATTGTATCGAAGGCTTTTGCGAGGTCCAAGTAGGCTGTGTGGACCACCTTCCCTTCATCATTGGCCTTGGTGATTGTTTCAAAGAAATAGACCAGGTTTAAGAGGCAGGATCTGCCCTTAACAAAGCCAAACTGGGTAGGATCCAGTGTCTGTAGGTCCCCAATATCTTTATTTATGAGGTCCATGATGATCCTTTCCATAGCTTTGCAGACCAAGCTAGTCAGGCTTATGGGGTGATAGTTTCCAGGATCCATTGAGGCACCACCTTTGTGGAGAGGGACCACTGTTGCTGTATGCCACTCTTTGGGTACATATCCTGTAGTAAGGCTAAGATTGAACAGTAGTTTTATGTTTGGGTTTAGCTCTTCTTGGAGTTCATGTAGGACGCAGCCCGGGACACCATCTGGTCCCATTGATGCTGTGTTTTTTGCTTTGGAGAGGGCGGCTCTTACCTGAGCATCTGAGATGTCAGGGGGGCAGCACTCTGTTGGGATAGATATTTGCCCTTTCGGTGGGAAGTGGAGGGAGACGTTTGCACTGAACCTGTCAGCTAGGATGTTGGCAATGTCTGTGGGCTCGGTGTATTTTTTGTCATTTTGGACTAATTCTGAGCATATCTGGGAATTCCCACCCAGGGTCCTAACATAACTAAAGAAAGCCTTGTGATTATCCTTAGTGTCCTGTGCAATTTTTCTCTCGAAGCTGGCCTTAGACGATTTTATGAGTGCCCATAGTTTTTTGCTAATACTGATCAGAGATGCCTTCTCTTTTTGGGATTTTGCTCTATCATGTAGTAGCTTCCTCCTTCTATTGTATAGTTTGTTTATGGCTGGGGTCCACCAGACAAGACATCTGCCTTTGGAGGATTGGGTCTTGGTTTTATTTGGGATTGCATGATCCACACATTCCTGAAGGTGTTCATAGAATGCGTTTATAAAGGACTCTGCAGTCTGGGCCGTATTTTCCACAGGCCCGGGGGCTTTGAAGGATTTCGCCTCGGTTTTGAGGCATGTGAAATTTGCTTTAGAGAAGTTTTTCACTGTGGTTTTCTGGGCAGGGGGTGGGGTCGGGATGTGAATATCCAGTGAGATTAGTTTATGGTCTGATCTTATCAGTGAGGGATACACTTCTGGTCTGGAGCATAGTGTCCCCATGTTGGTGATGATCAGGTCCAGTATGTTTTCCCCTCTTGTGGGAGTGGTAACAAGTTGTTCCATAGCATTTGAGTTTATAAATTCTAGGAACCTTTGGGCTAGGGTGTTGGAGCTAGAGTAATGCTCCCAGTCTATGTTTGGGTAGTTGAAGTCACCCAATATAATGGTTTTTGGAGAGACCTTCATATTTTCCAGTATTCTCAGAAAGGCCGAGTGGGGTTCCTGTGTTTGGGAGGGTGGTCTGTAGCAGGCTATAAACTGGAATGCAGTTTTACCCACAGTTAGTTGCACATGGTGCATCCCAAAGGTGATGTTGACACATTGTTTTGGCATTGAGCTTAAGGCCATGGTTTTGACACCAGTCGTTGGTCTTAGTGAGGCCTTTATGTAGGATATCAACATCACTTGCGGAGTTAATAATGGCTCCCAACTTGCAATTGTCTGTGAACATCGTTAGCCAGAGTCCCTTTGTGTTGGCCTGGACTTCTGAGAAGTAGATAGCAAGTAGGAGGGATCAAGGACCGATCCCTGTGGGACGCCACTTGTGACTGGTCAGCAGTCTAACTTGGAGTCAGCTACTTTCACATTGTGGGTTCTATCTGTGATACAGTTTGCAACCCACCTAGTGATATAGGGGTTGATGCCTAGCTTAGTGAGTTTTTCTGATTCTTGAGTGGGGAATGGTATCAAAGGCCTTGGCCAGATCAAGGTAGGCTGTATGAATCACCTTGCTTTCATCCACAGCTTTGGTGACTGACTCAAAGAAGTCAACTTAGTTAAGCAGACATGATCTACCCTTCACAAAACCAAACTGTGTGGGATCCAATGTTTGGAGATTTCCTATATCCTTGTTTATTAGGTCCACGATGATGTGTTCCATAGCTTTGCATATCAGACTTGTCAGGCTAATGGAGCGATAGTTCCCATGGTCTGTAGTCACTCCTCCTTTGTGATGAGGGATGAATGCAGCAATGTGCCATTCAGTAGGGACAAAGCCTGAAGTGAGGCTGTGATTTAACTTGGCACACAGGTGAGGTGCCAGTTCACTCTGTAGTTTGTGTAGAACACAGCCAGGGATATCGTCAAGTCCCATAGAAGCTGCATTCTTGGCCTTGGACAGTGCTGTTTTAACCTGTGAGTAGTAATACTGGGTGACTGGTAATCTACTGGTATTATGATTGGTCCTTTGGGGGAGAGAGAGGTAAAGTTGGCATTGAATCTGTTGGCCAGTTTATTTGGCAATATCTGTTGGCGCAGTATAGGAGGTACCATTGTGCAGAAGCTCAGAACAAATCTGGGTATTGCCATGGAGATTCTTTACATAACTATAGAAGGCCTTGTGGTTGTCTTCACTATCTGCTGCAATTCTGTTATCATAGCTAGCTTTCTAGGATTTGATGAGGCATCTCAACTTTTTGCTGAGGCTGATAAGGGAGTTTTTCCAGCTTTGGGACTTCATCTTATTCTGCATCAGTTTCCTCCTTCTGTTGTAGAGTTTACTTATAGCAGGAGACCACTAAATTGGCTTCCTTTATTTGGCATTTGTGTATGTGTTTGTACAGTGCATTGGTGTATGATTCAGCAGTCATGCAACTATTCTCCATTTGCATGGGTGCCGTGAAGTTAGCCACCTCTGTTTTTAGGAGCCAAATGTTAGCTTTGGAGAGTTTTTCATGGTGGTTACCTTTGCGAGGCAGGGTGGGGGGGGAGGGTTGTGGATTTCTTAAGTGATTAGTTTGTGGTTGGATCTAACCAGGGAGAAGTTGACTACTGGTGTAGAGGAACGGTCGTCCATGTTAGTACATGTTAGTAATTACAAGGTCAAGGATGTTGCTACCTCTAGTGGGGATAAGAACAAGCTGGTCCAGGGCATTAACATTAATGAATTCCAGGAAATGTTGGGCAAGTATATTGGTACATGAGTAGTTTGCACAGTTAATGGAGGGGTAGTTGAAGTCGACCAGTATGAGAGTGTTAGGTTGGACCTAATATTCTCCAGGGCACTTAGGAATGTGGAGTGTGAGTCTTGGGACATGGTTGGGGACCTATAACAGGCTGCAACCTGAATTGCTGTCTCACACAATGTTAGCTGCAATTATAGTATCTCTGATGTGTTATGCTGGGCTATCAGTCTGGAGGTATCTGCATCCTTTATGAATATGGAAACACTACCACGTTTGCAACTTTTGTCCAAGTTCTGGGGTTGAAAGGTGTGGAATGAGTTATAGCCTGGTAATACAAGGGTGCTTTCCACTGCCTTGATTCAGTTCTCTGTTACAGCACAAATGATGATGTTCTCCATTTTTAGGAGTACTTTGAGTGAGTGTATTTTGAGATTTAGACTTCTAGCATTGAGCAGCATGACCCTCAGATTGCATTTGTTTGTAGCTGTTAATGGTGGTAATTTGGTCTTTGGAACACCACCTACAAAAGGCAGTATAGGGGTGGCAAGAGCCTTGGCCAGTATCTGGAAGCCCATGGGTGACACATGCAGGCCATCTCTAGCAAAGCATCAAGGTCTGTCAATCAGGTCATCCCCGGCAGACAGATACTGGATCTCCTTAGAATGACACCAGAAATTTAGCCAGTTGATGAAATCAATAATTTTCTGCTTGTACTGTGGTATCATTTTGGGTGATGGTAGGATGCTGCTCAGGGCTAGGGTCATACCCCTCCTGGGCTACATAATGCAAGAGCTTCACCATGTCTCTTTTCATGTAATCCAGGGAGGTATGTCTCAGGCCAATCACATGCACATGTACAATGCAGAGTCATATGTGTACCTGTTGTTGAGGGAACTGAGTGCATGGATTATGTGGTGGATCCTGGTACTTGACAGGCAGCTGATTGTTACTTTCTCCTTATTCAACCTAGTGAGTGGGACATCAGTGTGCCTTACTATCAAGTCACCTATGACTAGTGTACTGGGCATGCTGTTTTTCCTTACGGGCTTTGGTTGAGTGACATTTTGTTTAAGAGAGTTATGTGTCTCATGATTAGTGTTGTGTTGTGGTGGTCATGTGCATTTCTGCCTTGGAGGTCTCTGCTGTTTGGGTAGATTTTTATTGTGAGCCTCTACATAGGTGAATGTGTGTTTTGTGTTTTTATGTGAAGGCAGTGCTGGTGTGTGTTCTGGAGGGCTATGTGTTCCATGTGGTGTGGTGCAAGTGTTGACCTTCTCCTCTCAACCAGCTAGTCCGGTCTTGGCTGGTGAGTGCATGGCTTCCAATTTGGATATATAACTACATTTCTCACAAGTCTAGACTAGTTATAGGAAAGGTTACAAACAATCCTGGATACAGAAAATCTGTATCTGGACTAGACTATTTATAGAAAAGGTGGGAATCAAGTGCAAACATGGGCTTTTAAACCAGAAAGTTGAAAGAGATGGAAACAACTGCCCAGATGCCAATAAACTACAATTTCTGGGCCAGAAACAACTCCTCTTGTGGTAGATAGGCTACCTAGTGCTTACCACTCCCACTGATAAGCTAGAAGGCTTCCCTCCGACACAGAAAAGCTTGGGGGCTCAGAAGCTTACAAACAGTCCTGGATACAGCAAATCTGTATCTAGACTAGACTAGTTATAGGAAAGGTTACAAACAATCCTGGATACAGCAAATCTGTATCTGGACTAGACTATTTACAGGAAAGTTGGGAAGCAAGTTGAAATATGGACTTTTAAACCAGAAAGTTGAAAGAGATGGAAAAAACTGCCCAAATGCCAATAAACTACAATTTCTGGGCCAGAAACCACTCCTCTTGTGGTAGATAGGCTACGCAGTGCTTACCACTCTCATTAATAAGCTAGACAGCTTTCCTCAACACAGAAAGACTTGGGGGGCTCAGAAGCTTACACACAGTCCTGGATACAGCAAAATTTTATCTGGACTAGACTAGCTACAAGAAAGGCAGGAAACAACTGCAAACATGGGTTTTTAGACTAGAAAGTTGAAAGAGATGGAAAAACTGCCCAAATGCTCCAATAAACACCAGTTTCTTGGCCAGAAAACACTGTTGTGTTAGATAGGCTATATGGCGCTTACCACTGAAAAGCTAGAAGGCTTCCCTCCAACACAGAAAGGCTTGTGGGGGGGGGGCTCAGAAGCTTACAAACAGTCCTGGATATAGCAAATCTGTACCTGAACTAGATTAGTTACAGGAAAGACAGGAAACAAGCTTAGATTTATTTATTTATTTATTTTTACAGAAAAAACAGCTAAAACAGCACTAAAATAATTCAAGTGCAGTGCAAGGTAGCACATTTCAGTGTGTAACAATATTAAAGCAAGTACAGTTTAAATAAATGCAATTTATTCAAACTGTATTCTGAACTGAATTCAATTATTGTTTTATTCAACTCTAAACAGTTAAAAAGTGCCAAAATATATACTTATCAGCTGAGAAGTACACTTAGTCAGAACACATGGAGAGTCTAGCAAAGTTTTTTTTTTTTTTTTTTTTTTTTTAGTTAAGTGGAAAAGGGAGAAAGGAGACACAGAAGATAATTTAAGGTTAAGGACCTAAGTGCGTTGGCCTTCTCAAATGTTCTCTCTGTATTAGGCAGAATGAGCTAATGACATTAGACTGGGATAGAGCTGAGCAAATGGAACTAGTAGGAGTGTCTAAAATCAAAATATGACCTCACTTTACTTGGTTGCATGAGCAAATGAGATGGACCAAGGAGGTGTGTTGAAACACAAATTTGCAGGAGGGGCGGGCAATTCCAAAGCCACCAAGATTAATACCACATCAAGAACAGGGAGGGTTGGCAGGAAACCAAATGCAGAGAGACAGAGAGATCACAATAGTCAGTGAAACATATAGATAAACAGAAAATAAAATGCAGTACTATCTTTAACACAATATTCAATGAAACAAATAAAACAGAAAAATAAAATGCAATGTTATCTTTAACACTGCAAGTTTGTACTTAGCTTGTAATACAGTTGATGTAGGTATATAGCAGCCAGACAGCTCAGATATACTGCAGAAATAAATTCACAGATAAGTGACTAACACATATAAGCACAGAGAAACCCTCTAAGCTAAGAGTTCAACACCGAATATCAATGAAGTGAAAACAATAGCCCCCACTAACTGCAGAGAGATAGAGAGACCACAATATTCAGTGAAACAAATAAATAAACAGAAAAATAAAAATGCAGTACTATCTTTAACACAATATTCAATTAAACAAATAAATAAACAGAAAACTAAAATGCAGTACTATTTTTAACACTGCAAGCTTGTACTTAACTCAGCTTGTAATATAGTTGATGTAGGTATATAGCAGATAGCCAAACAGATATTCAGCAGAAATAAATTCACAGATAAGTGACTAACACTTATAAGCACAGAGAAAACCTCTAGGCTAAGTGTTCAACACCAGATATCAATGAAGTGAGAACAATAACCTCCACTAACTGCAGAGAGACCACAATATTCAGTGAAACAAATAAATAAACGGAAAAATAAAATGCAGTACTATCTTTAACATTGCAAGTTTGTACTTAACTCAGATTGTAATGCAGTTGATCTAGGAATATAGCAGCTAGCCAAACAGCTCATATATTCAGCAGAAATAAATTCACAGATAAGTGACTAACACATATAAGCACAGAGAATCCCACTAGGTTAAGAGTTCAACATGAATATCAATGAAGTGAAAACAAAAATTCCCACTAACTGCAGAGAGACAGAGAGACCACAATATTCAGTGAAACAAATAAATAAACAGAAAAATAAAAATGCAGTACTATATTTAACACAAAATTCAATGAAACAAATAAATAAACAGAAAGCTAAAATGCAGTACTATTTTTAACACTGCAAGCTTGTACTTAACTCAGCTTGTAATACAATTGATGTAAGTATATAGCAGACAGCCAAACAGCTCATATATTCAGCAGAAATAAATTCAAAGATAAGTGACTAACACTTATAAGCACAGAGAAAACCTCTAGGCTAAGAGTTCAACACCAGATATCAATGAAGTGAGAACAATAACCTCCGCTAACTGCAGAGAGACAGAGAGACCACAATATTCAGGGAAACAAATAAATAAACAGAAAAATAAAATGCAGTACTATCTTTAACGCTGCAAGTTTGTATTTAACTCAGCTTGTAATACAGTTGATGTAAGTATATACCAACCAGCAAAACATCTCAGATATTCAGCAGAAATAAATTCACATATAAGTGACTAACACTTATAAGCACAGAGAAACCCCCTAGGCTAAGAGTTCAACACTGAATATCAAATGAAATGAAAACAAAAACTCCCACTAACTGCAGAGAGACAGAGAGATCACAATATTCAGCGAAACAAATAAACAGAAAATAAAATGCAGTACTATCTTTAACACAATATTCAATGAAACAAATAAAACAGAAAAATAAAATGCAATATTATCTTTAACACTGCAAGTTTGTACTTAGCTTGTAATACAGTTGATGTAGGTATATAGCAGACAGACAGACAGCTCAGATATTCAGCAGAAATAAATTCACAGATAAGTGACTAACACTTATAAGCACAGAGAAACCCTCTAAGCTATGGGTTTAACATCGAATATCATGAAGTGAAAACAATAACCTCCTCTAACTGCAGAGAGACAGACAGATCACAAAATTCAGTGAAACAAATAAATAAACAGAAAAACAAAATGCAGTACTATCTTTAACACAATATTCAACGAAACAAATAAATAAACAGAAAAATAAAATGCAGTACTATCTTTAACACTGCAAGTTTGTACTTAACTCAGCTTGTAAAACAGTTGATGTAGGTATATAGCAGCAAGCCAAAGAGCTCAGATATTCAGCAGAAATAAATTCACAGATACGTGACTAACACATATAAGACAGAGAAACACTCTAGGCTAAGAGTTTAACACTGAATATCAATTAAGTGAAAACAATAGCCACCACTAACTGCAGAGAGACAGAGAGACCACAATATTCAGTGAAACAAATAAAGAGAATACTACCTGTAACACAATATTCAATGAAACAAATAAACATAAAATACAATGCAGTACTATCTTTTAACACTGCAAGTTTTACTTAACTCAGCTTGTTATATTATTTCTTTTGTTTATTGGCACATTCCGTTGCTGCCTGATTTTTATCTACTTCTGGTTTGATTTCCATTCCTACTTAATGCTGATATGCTTCTGCTAGATTAAGCAGAGAACTAATCTTAGATTTATTCTCATGTTTCAAAACTTTCACTACATTTGGGGTCTTGTGAGGTCAGCAGAGATGTGTGGAGTCCCATGATTGCAGATCTATATATGTAATCAATTTCAAGGAGGCCCATCACTCCTTCAGAAGAGGGAATATATAATGTTATTATGCACTGATTTTTATAAATCATTTGGTGAGCATGAATCATCCTTCTTGTTTTCCGATCAAATCTATCCAGCACCTTTTGGGGCCAGTCAGTCACTCCAAAACTGTATGTAGGACAGGAAGAACAAATTGATTTATAGTTTGGATTTTGTTCTAGATATCAGTGCTGTTTTCAGGCTTCATTTATGTCTTGTGAAGTATTACTTAGTAAGTTTTATTCATATTTGTTCATGTTTTATTGCTGATCCTTCTTCAATTCCCAAATATTTATACACTCCCTCTTGCTCAAGTTCTTTTATATCACATTCTTGTTCTAAAGTGATGTTCTCCTGATGATGCAGATTTCCTGTTTTAAAGGTTGCTTTTGCATGTTTATCAAGACCAAATGACATTCTTATATTATCTGAAAAAGTTTTGACAACTTACAGTTGTGCTTTCAGTTCCTTATCTGATGAGCTATACAGTTTCAAATCATAGACAAAGAGAAGATGAGAAGTCTTTGCACTTTGTTGTTTTCTATGAGCCAAATTATAGCCATGACCTAAGCTGTTAAGTATATGGCTTAATGGGTTAAGGGCAAGGCAGAATAGCAGCAGTGACAGAGAATCACCCTGGAATATCCCCCTTTGAATTTTTATCCCAGGAATAATAACTTGTCTTTAATCATGTCTTAATTGCAAAGTGGTCTGCCACTGTTTCATGGTCACTGTAATGTAGTCGATCAGATTCGGATGTATCTTATATATTTTTAAGCACTCTTTTATCCATGAATGTGGGATGCTATCAAATGCTTTTTTATAGTCAATCCATACCATACTTAGATTCTTCCTCTTTTTACACTTCACTACTATGACTTCATTTAACAACAAATGATCCTTTGTTCAATATGATTTTCTTTTCTGCCATTTTGTTCTACTGCCATAATTGAATTTTCTTCTAAATGACTATAAACTTTGCCTGCATCAATTCCAGTGTATAGTTTATACGTCATTGGAAGAGAAGGTATTGGTCTATAATTCTTAGTGTAGCTAGCAGGTTCACTCTTAAGTAGGAGCATTGTTTTTCCTGTTGTTTGCAAGGTTGGTGTCTGTTCAGGGAGCGCATATAAATAATTCTTACTCATGGCTAAATCTTCTTGAAAAGATGTTAATGTTTTTAACCAGAAGTTAGATGCTGCATCTGGCCCTGGGGTTTTCAAGTTAGAGGCTTTTCTTAACTTTGTTATATTCTCATTAGGTTTGTTACTTCATCCCATTCCATATCCTGTATCTTTAAACTTATACGTTCATAGGTAGGTACTAGGCTATCGGCCCAAGGGCCTACGTAAGCCTAGCCAACAAGGTTCCATGGCTTATGCCATCCAAGAAAGTTATTTTCCTGTGCCACTGTTGAGTAGAGACACAGAAGTGATCCCCGGGGTATATTTCCTATTTCCCATCCACTCATCAAGGTTTTTCTTGAAGAGTGCTAATGAAGAACTTTGCTTGACATGGATGAATAGCTTGTTCCAGAGTATAGGAAGTTTCCTGGGACAGGAATCTATCCCTGCAGCGTGTCCTGTTTATTGTGGTGACAAGTTTTAGGTCCCTAGAGTATGTAGCTCAGAGGGATTGGGATTTCTTTATGTATGGCATGTCCAACAGCTCTGGGTTTGACATAGCTTTATATGTTAGGCAGAGATCACCTCAGAGTAGGCGATATGCTACGAAGTAAAGCTGGAGTTTTTTGAGGCGGTCAGTGGTGGGCATTTGTTTGAGGCTAGTAATCCTCTTTGTGAGGTACTTCGGTGGCCTTTCCAGCTGTTGCAGATGTCTTGTGAGGTACATTCCAAAAGGGGCTTTGTACTCTATAACAGGTATAATGAGTATCAAGTAGAGGGGAACAATGACCTCTTTTTTCCTGGATGAGAGCCCTTTTATGATGAGGTGTACCATGCAGAAGGGCTTCCTGACTACTGTGGTGATGTGACTATCAAAGGAGACACTACTGTCCACCTGGGTCCCAAGGTCTCTTATCATGCATTCAGTGTTAAATAGATTGCTGCCTATGTGGTAGTTCATGGGTACAGAGTTTTTACCAAAGGGGATGACACTGCACTTTTTGGCATTGAGCTTGAAGCCATGGCTCTGACACCAGGCATCTGTCTCAGTGAGGCCCTTCTGAAGATGTCCACATCATTTGGGGACTTGACTATGGCTCCTAGTTTGCAGTCATCTGCGAACTTCGTTAGCCAGAGGCCTTCTGTGTTAGCTTGTACTTCAGAAAAGTAGATACCAAACAGGAGAGGTCCCAGGATGGAACCCTGTGGTACTCCACTTGTCACTGCTTTGAGGTCAGATTTGGAGTCTGCAACTTTTACAGTGTGGGTTCTGTCAGTGAGCCAGTTGGCAACACATCTTGTGATACAGGGATTTATACCTAGTTTAGTGAGTTTAGCTATAATTCCAGAATGGGGGATGGTGTTGAAAGCCTTGGTGAGGTCAAGATAGGCTGTGTGAACCACCTTACCCTCATCCACGGCTTTGGTGACTGCTTCAAAGAAGTCGATCAAGTTCAGGAGGCATGATCTGCCTTTCACAAACCTGAACTGGGTGGGATCCAGAGTTTGGAGGTTACCAATGTCTTTGTTTATGTGTTCCATGATGATACGTTCCATGACCTTGCAGACCAGGCTCGTCAGGCTAACAGGTCAATAGTTCCCGCAATCAGTGGTGGCTCCCCCTTTGTGGAGTGGGATAACTGTTGCTTTGTGCCATTCAGTGGGCACAAAGTCTGATGCGAGGCTATTATTGAACATGAGGCTAAAGTGGGGAGCCAGTTCGTTCTGAAGTTCATGTAAAACACAGCCTGGGATGTTGTCTGGTCTGATGGATGCTGTGTTTTTGGCATTAGAGAGTGCAGCTTTTACCTGCATAGTTGTGATTACAGGGAATCTGCATTCTTCCTGTATAGATATGGGCCCTTTAGGGGGTGATAGTCTTATACTTTCTTTTACTTCCTATATTCAATTAGCATTTTTCTTATGTTCTACAGGATCTTCTTAGATATTTCTCCAAAATGTATCTCTTTCTTCTTTTTTTTGGTGGTCTTTCAATTCCTTTTATCTTATTTCCCAATTCTCTATAAAACTTTTTTGGGTCATCAATAAATTGCTTATTTTTTACTTTTCCTTTATATTTGTCTATGTATCTTCTAAGTTTTTTTGCCTGTGCTGAGATTTTTAGTTTATTATTTGCAATAGTGCATGATAGATCCTGATCTGTTATAATACTGCACATTGCTTTTATCATGTCTATCTTTCTTAGTATTTTTGTTGTTCTGTTTCCTCTTCTATACTCTTCTAATAGTGACATTTCTTGTCTTATTTGCTTTATAGTTTTCTCTATTCGATTTTTCCATGATGGTATTCAATTTCTCCCCTTTCTCTCCTTCATTACCCTGTGATCTTGTGATAGAAATGTATTGGTTATTAATTTAGCTGCACAGCAATATATTCTGTTACTTTTGTTATATCACATGAATCTCTATGGACAGTCCTAATTACTCCGTTCGTTTATTTTATCAGACTTCTAACTTTTTGGGTTTTATTGACCCTCTGCAGTCTATTTCTTTCATTGATCTTAATATGTCTATCTATCTCTATTAAATCAAGAAACTATACTCTTAGCTCGGTTTCTTCTAGACTGAAGGCATATTTTTTGTTTTGCATTCCCTGTGTGCATTTTATAGAAAGTTGTATTGCATCCTCCTGTGGCACATTCTCTTCAATTTCATACTGTGCCATCCATTGCTCTGTCATATGAGAACTCACTGACCTATCACTCCACAACATTAACTGTGTAAGAGTTTACACAGTTTCTTGTTCCTTCCCTTGCTGTCGAGCTTCAAGTGGATGTTTATACTGATTTTCTCGGGAAGGCTCTAAAATATCTTGATATGGCACCTGACTAATTGCTTCCCATTCCACTAGTTTCCCCTTAATTTCGAGTTCCATTGTTCTGTCCTGTTGTAGTGCTTTCTGAATTAGATTTTCTACACTGAGTCCTTCACTTTGGAGGTACTTCATGACCTCAATTTCTATTTTTTTAACTTCTCCGTTACTGATTTCTTTTTCTACTTTTCCTCTTTGTCTTCTTATTATTTGTATTGTAAAGTTTTCCATGCCTATATTTCTCTTCAAATATCTTTGACACTGCTCTTTTTGCATTGATTAGTTTTGTTTTCTCCTTTGCATAGATATTCCACCATATTAAATCTCTTTTCCTTTCCCATGTCCATATTTCTTCTTCAGATGTCTCCTGATTGTCCTGTTTCTCCTTACTTTGGGAGCTTGTTCCATCAGGCGGTTATGACCCTGACCCTGAGTAGCATCCTGCCCTCACCAAGAATGATACGTCAGTATAAAGAAAAAATGATCAATTTCAACAATTGGCTAAGCTTCTGGTGTCATTCAAAGGGGATCCAGTGTCTGTCAGCCTGGGACGACATGCTCAACAGGCCTCGTTGCTTCACAAGAGACGGCTTGCACCTGTCACCTCTAGGCTTTCAAATACTAGCCAAGGCTCTTGCTGCCCCCATAGTGCCTTTTTTAGGCAAGGCTCAAAAGTCAAACCCACCTCCGTAAACAGCACAAATAAAAAAATGAGGGTTATGCTACTCAACTCCAGGAGTTTAAATCTCAAAATGCATGTGCTCAAAGCACTCCTCAGTATGGAGAACATCAACATCTGTGCAGTAATTGAAACCTGGTTCAAGGCTCCACAGAGTACCCCTGCACTACTGGGCTACAACTCATACCACACATTTCGGCTGCAGAACATGGACCGAAACACAAAATGAGGGGGTGTATCCATATTCATCAAGGATACCTAGACCTACAGGTTAGAGGTGCAGCATGATACCTCCAAGATCATCCATATGCAACTAACATCAGGCAAATTTGCAATGCAAATTGTGTCCTGCTACAGATCACCCTCCATGACCCAGGACCACCACTCTGCCTTTCTGGAGACACTGGAAAACATGAAGGTCCTACCGAACACCCTGATATTGGGCGATTTAAATTACCTTACCGTTAACTGGGAAAACTACTCAAGTAAAAACTCCCAGGTCCAGTACTTCCTGGAATTTATCAGCTCAAATACCCTGGATCAGCTGGTAAACTCCCCTACCAGAGGTGAAAACATATTGGACCTGGTCATCACCAACATGGGCGACAGGTGTTCCAAACCGGAGGTCAACTTGTCACTGGTTAGATCAGACCATAAGCTAATTACTCTGGATGTCCACACCACACCACCTCCTCCAACCAAGGAAACCACAGTGAAAAAAATTTCTATAGCAAACTTCACCTTACTTAAGACAGAGGTGGTAAGTTTCACAGCCCCCACGCTAAAGGATAACAGTGTCCAGGATGCAGAAACCTTTACTAATGCACTCTATAAGCACCTACAAGAATGCATGGATCATGCCATCCCTAGCAAAACCAAGACTCACTCCACTAAGAGAAGGAAACCAGTCTGGTGGACCCCTGCAATAAACCAGCTATACAACAGAAGGAGGAAACTAGTTCAGAAAAAAAGCAAATCCTAAGAAGGAAAGACATCCCTGATCAGTATCAGTAAGAAACTAAGGTCCCTCATAAAATACTCCAAGGCTAACTGAGAAAGAAAAATAGCCAAGGATTTGAAAGATAACCACAAAGCCTTCTTTAGCTATGTCAAGATTCTAAGTGGCAACTCGCAGATATGCTCTGAGCTAGTGCAAAATAGCACAAAATATACTGAACCCACTGATATTGCCAACATCCTGGCTGATAGATTCAGTGCAAACTTCACCCCCCTCTCACCCACAAAAGGGCCCACAACAATACCGGAAAAGTGTAGAGTCCTGGAAATCACAGACGCACAGGTGAAAACAGCCCTTTCAAAAGCCAAAAGCACAGCGTCAATGGGGCCAGATGGTGTCCCGGGCTGTGTCTTGCATGAACTACAGAACGAACTAACCCCACACCTAAAGACACTGTTCAACCTCAGCCTCTCCACAGGCTACGTGCCCATAGAATGTTGCACAGCAATGGCTATTCCTCTCCACAAGGGAGGGGCCACAACTGACCCGGGTAACTATTGCCCCATAAGTCTGACTAGCCTTGTCTGCAAAGCTATGGAGTGCATCATCATGGAACTCATTAACAAAGACATTGGGAACCTCCAAACACTTGACCCGACCCAGTTCGGCTTTGTTAAGGTCAAATCATGCCAACTAAACCTGGTTGACTATTTTGAGACAGTCACCAAGGCCATAGATGAGGGGAAAGTAGTTCACACAGCCTACCTTGACCTTGCCAAGGCTTTTGACACCATTCCCCATTCAGGAATTATAGAAAAACTCACCAGCCTGAACATAAACCCTTACGTCACAAGATGGGTTGCCAACTGGCTTACAGACAGAATTCACACGGTAAGAATAGTGGGCTCCAGGTCCATCTCTAAACCAGTCACAAGTTGTGTCTCGCAAGGCTCGGTCCTGGGACACCTACTGTTTGGCATATACTTCTCAGAAGTACAGGCAAACACAGGAGGACTATGGCTAACCAAATTCACCGATGACTGCAAACTGGGAGCCATAATTGACTCTCTGGCTGACACAGACATTCTCCAAAAGGGCCTTACTGAGATGGCACCTGGTGTTAAAGTCATGGTCTCAAGCTAAATGCCAAAAAATGCATAGTTATCCCATTTGGGAAAAACAAAACACCCATGAATTACCACATAGGTGGCAGCCCCCTTAATACAGAAGAGGTAATAAGAGATCTGGAGACCCAGGTAGATAGTAATCTCTCCTTTGACAATCATATTGCCAAAGTAGTTAGGAAATCCTTCTATGTAGCCCATCTAATTACTAAAGGGTTCACATCTAGAAATAAAGAGATTACAGTGCCCCTCTACTCATCATTCATCAGACCCATCAGAGAGTACAATGCCTCATTTAGGATGTACCTCACAATACACTTCCAACATCTGGAAAGACCATAAAAGTACCTCACCAAGAAGATTACTCGCCTCAAACATATGTCCTATGCAACCTGACTGGAAAAACTCCAGCTGTACTCAGTGGCATATCGCTTACTCAGAGGTGATCTCTGCCTGACTTACAAAGCCATGGCCAACTCAGAATTGATGGACATGCTCCACCTAATGAAATCCAAGTCACTGCCAGCCACTCGCTCTAGTCAGCTAAACCTCGCCACAAAAATAAATAGAACATGTTAGAGGGATAGATTCCTGTCACAGAGACTCCCCATGCTTTGGAACAAAATTCCTAACTACATTAGGCAGAGCCCCTCACTAACACTCTTCAAGAGAAACCTTGACGAGTGGATGGGTAACAGAAAATACACCCCTGGGATCACTTCATTTTCTCTTCTTGACAAAGGCTCAGTTAATTAATCAATGGGGCGGCGAAAGCTGGCACACTCTGGCTAGGCTTATAAATGCCCTCGGGCAGATAGCCAAGTACCTACCTATGAACATATGAACCTATAAGGTACAGCATTATTAGGGAGTGGAATCTAAGACTTGGTTATTTTCTGGATTGTGGGTCATAATAAATACGTGAGCTGAATTGATTGAAGGATTGGCTAAAGATGGTTGGAGTGTCATTATATGTCTGGAGGCATAATACTAGTAAGGGGTAGTGTGGGGGATTTGAGGTAATTTTGCTCAGTTAGTGGGTAGTGATAGGAGGTACTGATAAATTCTAAGGAGAGACATATGAAGAAGGAAGCTAGAAGTAGAAGAGTATTGTGATATTGGGAGTGGTGGGTATGAGACATAGTGGTACTGGCTTTAATTTCATGAAAGGGGGTTTGTGTCTTAGAGTAGGGTGTGGGTAGAACAGTATGTAAACTGGGTTATATAGGGGGAGTAGTAGGAATTTTTTGAGATAAGAGTGGGAGGAGAAGAGACAGTGGATTACCTAGTGATGTTAGATGTGACCTAGAGTGGGTGTTAGTGTCTGGGTTTAATTTGTGTGTGATTGGCTTGGGTTGCAGATGTGGTTGAGGGTCAGATGATATGGAGTAGGGATAAATCTGCAAGTAGTGGGGGTGGGTTGGGAATGAGTGCAGGGTAGAGGAGCAAAGAGAGCCCAAGCGTGAGTAAGGGCAAATGGAGCGGGGTTGCACCAAGCAGTGCAAGTAAGTGACCGCAAGAAACAATCTGTATGTTGCTCTATAGAGTTTGTGAGAAGCTAATAAAAATTAACCCTTGAACAGAGGGATGAAGCCTGAATGGCACACTGAAAGCAACAGAACTTTAGAGCTCCATGAACCAGTTAAATTAAACAGGAAAATGTGTCTCTTTTTTAGAGAAATAATAACAAAAACGTATATATAAACAGTCAAACTATATAAATAGCAATTTTTGATAGACTTTCATCAAAAAGTTTCTGTCAGAAGAACTTGGAGAATATTTCAGTCCCTGAAAATGAGCAACTCAAGGAATTCACATCCTGATGCAGCCTTAAGAAAGGAAATCCAAATAACGACAACCACCTTACAGGAGCTATATTTGAAGATGGATAACTTTAAAGAAAACCTAGAGAATCTTAAAACAAACTGCCAGAAACAGACTGATACTTTTAAGGAATTGTTACAACAGCACCAATCAAATATAGTGAATATTGAAACCTCTCTAAATGACATTGAACTGAGACTCAAAGAAGAAGAAACACAAAACGAATATCTTCTGAAACAAAATATTTGGCTGCTAAATAAAATAGATGACTTAGAAAACAGAGAGAGGAGAAACAACATTCAAATTTTTGGGTCACCAGAAAACGTAGAAGGTGAGGATATAATTTCATTCTTAACCTCTTGGCTTCCTGATTTCCTAGACTCAAATTTTTTTTTTTCCTTTGGTATTGAGAGACCCCACAGAGCTCTGAGGAAATCTGTTTCTTCATCAACAAATACCCCTCTCAGGTTAATTGTTATAAAATGTGTTTCATACTTGGACACAGAATTAATCTTAAGATCTGCCTGGGGGAAACCACCTTTAAAGTATAACCAGAACTTGATAAGGTTTGATAATGATTACTCCACCAAAGTAATAGAGCAAAGAAAAAGAGTATGGCCAATGATAAAATTGCTAAAGAAAAACAATATCAAAGCACAACTTGCCTTATCAGCTAAGATAACAATTCTGTATGCCAATGAGATGAGAACCTTTAAAGATCTAGAAGAAGTTCATCACTTAGCAAAAATAATGAAGTGATTTCTATCCCAGAAGATGTGGAATGGATGTCCCCATCTCTCAAAAGAAAAAAAGAAACAAGTGTCTGGACTGATGTCAGAAAGAAAAAAGAAAAGACTGATCCTAAAACGTCTGTTGCAAAAAAAATAAATAATTGCTTATTTATATGTAATCTCTCATTTCTGCTCAGAACAAAAAGATATGTAATCAAATTGCAAGTTTTGATATTTAAATTTTGGGTAATTGAGGATTTAAATGGTTCCTACAAAGGTATAGGTATGTAAACATAAGCTAATTCACTTGATTAGTGAATAAAATCTTATGTTCTATTTACCATAAACATCTATAGAACATAAATATAAAAAACATTTTTACTATATGTGTTTATCTTTACAATATTGTATTTTGTTTCTACTTATTAAATTCATTTAAATAATCTGGTCTGATAAAAAGAGACATTTTCTTTATTTTATTTGGCTTAGTTTGCTAAAATTGTTGCATTCCTTGTGATATTAAAGTGTGTCAGTTCCTACTGGGTTGTTTTGTCTATTCTAACTGGCTTGTATAGTAAAAAATGGCACTGCATCATTTTGCCGTAATTGCTTTATGCCGAGTTATGCTTGAATGGCTTCCTGATAAGCATAGGTTTGTTATTGTTCAGAGATGCAAACCTGTACCAATGGTTGCTGTATTTGGGTGTCTGGTGATTGATCTGAACATCTTGTGCATTGACTGTGTTTGTGGATATGTTTTGGCAACACCCCGAGTGATTTTTGTAACAAGATGTTGAGAATGCTAAAAGAGGGGAAAAATGGTAATACACAGTAGCCATTCTGAGGCTTGCCTGCTTAGATGGTCTATGTAATGTCTTTTGCTTTGTTTTGGGATGGTGGGATGTGGGAGTTGGTATTGTTGGGTGGCTGGTGGCTTTGCGGTTGTGCTTGTGGATTTGGAGGTTGTGGTCTAAGACGACTGTCGGTGCTTTCCCTTTGGTTTGTGGCTGTACAGATCTTGAACTGCTTCCCCTTGTTTACCTGCTTATTTAGTTAAATGGGGGGAAAAAGGGAGGGAAAATTCACATAGCTGTGAGAAAGAAGTGAAGCTTTACAAAAATTAAGAACAAGCCAAATATAAAGGCAGAGAGGTAACCAAGGCTTCTCAATAATCCATTCATAAAGTACCTGTATCTGCAACTGGGATGTTTTCCAAGAACCAAGCTTAGATGTAAAAGCAAAAAAGTTTATTTGATAAAATTGTTGTCAGTAAGCGCTTTCACATTTGCTTCCTCAGACCGTTAACATTCAAAAAATCAGTCTGCTCCTTTTATAGTAGTCATGTGTTTCATCTTATAAAGCTTTAAAGTGATGCAAACCAGATAATTGAAAGTTTAATTAAGGAAGGTTCAGTGTCATAACATTTCTATATTAGATAGAATAAATTCATGTCTATATAGAATTTGCTAGGTGCACATCATTCAATACTTACTAAAACATACTGATATATAATGTTTGTTGCTAGAAAAGCATATCTAAAAAACAATTACTACAACATTTGGAAGCATTAACTGTTGCATGAAGCTCAACGAATAAAATATGTAAATACAATTTTTTCAGTATGTACTATAGATGCATTAAACTGTGTTATTCTACGTATGATTTGTATGATTAGCATACTTATAATGTTTTTGATAGTTTTATATATGAACGGTATACGTAGAATAACACAGTTTAATGCATCTATAGTACATACTGAAAAAATTTTATTTACATATTTTATTCATTGAGCTTCATGCAATAGTTAATGCTTCCAAATGTTGTAGTAATTGTTTTTTAGATATGCTTTTATTTATTTATTTATTTATTTGCAGTTGGTTTACCAGGATAGTCCATTGGGCCAAAAGAACCCGTTTTCAATGGAGTCCTGGGGAAAAAAGCTCCAGCACAGACAAAATTAGGTACATACAAGATTGCTAAAAATAATGATAATTATACAAGTAGTAGATAAAACATTTAGCTCAAAATTCAAGAAGCATTCAAACAATACAATAAATGAAGATTAATGCGAAGTAAGTGAACTGAGACAGTAACGTGATTTACATAACAGAGTAGTAATTCAGAAGGAACATGACATTACATTACAGAGTAGTTATTCTGAAGGAGCACAAGCTTTGTTAGGTAAAGTTGAGTATGAAGGCATATAGGAGGTTAACATTCAAACTTTTCTAGCAACAAACATTATATATCAGTATGTTTTAGTAAGTATTGAATGATGTGTACCTAGCAAATTCTATATAGACATGAATTTATTCTATCTAATATAGAAATGTTATGACACTGAACCTTCCTTAATGAAACTTTCAATTATCTGGTTTGTATCACTTTAAAGCTTTATAAGATGAAACACATGACTACTATAAAAGGAGCAGACTGATTTTTTGAATGTTAACGGTCTGAGGAAGCAAATGTGAAAGTGCTTACTGACAACAATTTTATCAAATAATCTTTTTTGCTTTTACATCTAAGCTTGGTTCTTGGAAAACATCCCAGTTGCAGATACAGGCACTTTATGAATGGATTATTGAGAAGCCTTGGTTACCTCTCTGCCTTTATATTTGGCTTGTTCTTTACTGTTTGGTTTCTGAACAGAGGGGGATTTACACCGTTGAATACGAACTTTTGGTTATTACAAAAACTAAGACTCACAAGCACTTCATTCTGCACTTCATGCCCTGAGCTGTTTTTCACTTCATCTAGGTTCCCATGATGATGGAAAACACTGATGTCATCTCCAAATGGCTTTGTAAAGCTTCTGAGATGATTCTTGGCAGGCACTGCTGTAACAAATATAGTTAAACAGTTAATTGTGATCTCTCAAGTATTCATTAACAAAAATAGAATATATAAGCCAGAAAATGAGTTTGCAATATTTAATATTTATGAATATCACATATTTAGTTTGTAATAGCATCTCAATACATTTTCAAATCATTTTCTGTATCAGTTGTGTAGTGAACATTCTAAAATTTAAAGTGATTTAAAGGAAAGTATACCCTTGCTAGTTACATTTATCATATGACTAGTTGCTTATATAGATATTTGTGATGTTCTGGATATGATATAAAACAATTAGTCATGGCAACTGCAGTATTGGTTAAGCATAATGAACATTTTTATTGATAATGTATAAATAATATTTTAGCAGCTTTAATATAATTTTTGATACTGCTGATTCACTGACACATGCAAAATAGTTCTACATATAGTTGCCAACTTCTGAATTACTCTAACATCTAATGTAAAAAGAAAAGTGAATCTACTTGAAATATCTATAGTAGATAACTAAGGGATAAATTATTATTATGATTATACTGTTTTTATTAACATCTTAAGCAAGTAATTATGGGCAAGTTTAACAACAAAGTTGGTTAATGAAACATGTATGTGTTGTTATTCTGATGTAATTGGTAGATTATGCAATAATCTAAGTTATTTGTGTAGACTGATTTGTTCTAGAAACCTATCTGAACAATGTTGTAATATATGACATTATTTTACATTAAATATACTTCAAGCCGACATTAAAATAAGAGTATATGGAAGTCAATATGAATGTGACACAATATTTAAGACCTTTTAGCATTTAGGGAAATGTATTACTTTGCAATTGATTATATCTTAATCTATTATTTCAAACCTTGTCTCTAGATGACAACTAACAGTTAATTGTGATTTGATTCTCTAAGATATCTATTTACTTTTTTAATAAATAGATTTCTATATCTTTGAGTATCTTTCTGTATGACTCAACTGTGAATTGTGTTTCTTCGATGTCTAGCAGGATTTGTGATATTTGAGTAGGACTCTATAGAATTAATTATACATATTAATAAAACTATAGGTAAATATACATTAACTGATATGTTATGATGCACAGCTTTCTCACACAACTAATATAATGAATGCTGCATCATAAACAACACAATCATTTCTATTAAGGAGAATATTTTGAGAAATATAACAAGCATTGCTTGGTCACATCATATAAACTTTGATTGTTAAGTAGTTATAACTACATCTAATACTATTAGCATAATTCATGAACAGCAGGACATCATAAAGTTAATAAACTGAGACAAAATTTTCAGAAAAAAAAGAAATATACATATTGCTTATTTGCACCATTTATTATTAATATTATTCACAGAACATAGATATTTTATTTGATTTACATTAATAACTTATTTGAAGGTAAATATACTTATAATTTGAGAATTTTGCACAGTGATTATATATTAGAGACTTTCTAATGTTATAAAAGTGTTGGTTATAACCTTAAAGACAGTTTTCCTTGATACAAATGCATTTTCAGTTTTCATATTCTCTTCATAAACTATTCTCCATATATTAGTTTAGCTTATGGAGCTCAAAGGGTATTTTATGTCTGTAAAAAGTACGAGTGATAATCTAATAGATTTATAGAGCTTTGGAGCTTATGGAGCTATTCTCCAAGGGCCTCCTCTGTAAATGGACCTACGTTGAGGAGGACATTCTCGGTCAACAATATAAATAAATAAATAAAATAAATAAATAAATAATTTATAGTTATCTGTTAGATTAGGAATGATTTTCATTCCATGTTTAGACTGGAATTCAGTTACATCAATTGTTGTTATGTTTATCTTGATATTATATAAAAAAATGATTTTTAAGCCTGACCAAAATAGTATTTTATTGATATTTATGATAGGGAAAAGTCTGACGGTTTTCTTTAAATACTTATACATAAAAAAATGTTGCTGTTATCAGAGGAATATTTTGAATATTCAAAAAAAGACATCTTTTTGACAATAAACTGATATGGATTTAACCTTATTGTCCTTGAATAACAATGGTTTAAATAACCCATCTAAAAGATATATTTTGTTGAAATATTTAAAATTAAACAAAGCACAAGTAGTTTTTCTTCAAGAGACACATTTCAAAACAAATGATAGTTATTCACAGAATCCTAAAGATTATTTAATCTTAGCTCAGTTAACCCATAAGACAAAGAAAAAAGGTATAAAAATCTTATGGAAAAAGAATATTATAATGCCAGAAACCATTTATAAATATGAAGACAAAGACGGCCTCATGGCTTTGGTAGTAGTCAAATTTAAAAACAGAATATGGACTTTGGTAAACCTATACTGGTTTCATGGTATCAGTAGGAAACAATCAAAATACACTTATCACTAATAATCATAAGGGTAACCTAATAATAGGAGGAGATTTCAATTGCGTTCTAGATTCTTCTGAAACTACTAATAAGAGACCCCTTAAGATCCTCTTCCCTTTCCAAATCTTTAAAAAAGTGGATTGATTCATTTCATTTACTAGATACATTTAATTTAAATGATGATAAATCTCTATTGTTTTCCAACGAAGATCACAGATTCAGCACTCAAACTAGAATAGACAAAATATTAATTGTCCAAGACCTGCATTTAAAAATCACTAATTTCTCAGTTACTCCATGCCCCTTTTCAGACCATAATTCTTTGAATTTAAAAATCCAAACTGACTTCAAACCTTTAATCCTATCCTCTAGAATCCCATCATATATAACAAAAATTAAAAAAATGTAAACCTTGGCTGTTATCAGAACTACGTTTTTTTCTAGATACTAATTATACAACAGAAATCAATAAAATAATGATATGGGACTCATTAAAAGCTTATATATTTGGTCAAACTCTCAGTTGGTACAAAAATAAAATAAAAGAATGGGATAAAGAATTATTAGATGCACAACCCAAACTTATGTCAATTAAAAAGGGAAAAAATCAGGAGTCTCCACAAACTAGAAAGAAAATAAAGAAGTTAAATAATAAATATAATAAAATATTAACACGTAAAACTAGTTTAGCATTAGAAAAATTAAAAGTAAACTCTTTAGCCACCTCTCCCAAATATCTACATAACTTATCCGCATGAATCAAAATACAAGCCAAAGCTAACAATATTAACAACATTTATCTTGAAATGAAAGGAAAGAAAATATGAGATATAGGAGATATGTTTGCTGCATTCAGACATCACTATATGTAGTACTTTAAAAAAAAAAATTCTCATATTGACCAGCTAAACACAGTTATTAATTCCACTAATATTAAAAAAATATGCCAAAAGAGTTACAATCAGACTTACAAAAGCCTATATCATATAGGGAAGTTATTGACAAAAAAAGAAGGCAAGACTAACAAAGCACCAGGAATAGATGGTATCCCTATGGAATTATATAAACGTTTTCCGCAACAATAATCTCTGTACTCCATAAAACTTTAATAGAAGTTCAATCAAATGCAATAATACCACCCTGTTGGAAATGCTCTTTAATTACTTTGATTCTAAAAGAGGATAAAACATCAAATTTATGTGCTTCATATAGGCCCATATCACTACTGAATAATGATCACAAGATGTTCATGTCAATTTTAGCTAATAAAATTAAAATACCTTTATCTAAAGCAACCAACAATGATCAAACAGAATTTATATTTAATAGGCACTCACACGATAATATCAAAAGGATACTTACTCTTATAGATCATGTAAATAAAGAAAATAAAGAAACACTTATAGTAGGTTTGGACATAGGTTCATAGGTTCATAGGTAGGTACTAGGCTATTGGGTCTAGGGCCTATATAAGCCTAGCCAAAAATGTACCTTGGCTTTCGCCACCCAAGAAAATTATTTTCCTGTGCCCCTGTAGAGCAGAGCCACAGAAGTGATCCCTGGGGTGAATTTCCTATTTCCCATCCAATCATCAAGATTTTTCTTGAAGAGTGCTAACGAGGAGTTCTGTTTGACATAGATAGGTAGTCTGTTCCAGAGTATGGGAAGTCTCTGGGACAGGAATCTATCCCTCCAGCATGCTCTGTTTATTGTGGTGACAAGGTTTAGATCCCTAGAGCGTGTAGCTTGGAGGGATTGAGATTTCTTTAAGTGGAGCATGTTCAACAGCTCTGGGTTTGACATAGCTTTGTATGTTAGGCAGAGATCACCTCTGAGTAGGCGATATGCGATGGAGTAAAGCTGGAGTTTTTTTAGACGATCTGCGTAGGGCATCTGTTTGAGGCCAGTAATCCTCTTTGTGAGGTACTTCTGTGGCCTTTTCAGTTGTTGTAAATGTCTTGTGAGGTACATACCAAAAGGGGCATTGTACTCTATAATGGGTCTAATGAATGATGAGTAGAGGGGAACAATGACCTCTTTTTTTCTGGATGAGAAACCTTTTGTGATGAGGTGAGCCACGTAGAAGGATTTCTTGACCACTGTGGTGATGTGAGTATCAAAGGAGACACTGCTGTCCACCTGTGTCCCAAGGTCTCATCACATTTTCGGCATTAAGTAGACTACCAGCTATGTGGTAGTTCATGGGTACAGAGATTTTGCCAGAGGGGATGACAATACACTTTTTGGCATTGAGCTTCAGGCCATGGCTTTGACACCAGGCATCTGTCTCAGTGAGGCCCTTTTGTAGTATGTCCACATCGTTAGGATTTTCGATTATGGCTCCTAGTTTGCAGTCATCTGCAAACCTTGTTAACCATAGACCTTCTGTGTTAGCCTGTACTTCAGAGAAGTAGATACCAAACAGTAGAGGACCCAGGACTGAACCCTGTGGTACTCTACTTGTCACTGGTATGAAGTCGGATTTGGAGTCTGCTACTTTCACAGTGTGGGTTCTGTCCATGAGCCAGTTGGTAACCCATATTGTGACATAGGGATTTATACCTAGTTTAGTGAGCTTATCTATAATTCCAGAGTGGGGGATGGTGTTGAAAGCCTTGGCGAGATCTTGATAAGCTGTGTGAACCACCTTACCCTCATCTATGGCTTTGGTGACTGCTTCAAAGAAGTCAATCAGGTTTATGAGACATTATCTGCCTTTTACAAATCCAAACTGGCTATGGTCCAGAGTTTGGAGATTACCAATGTCATTGTTTATGAGTTCCATGATGATATGTTCCATAGCCTTGTAGACCAGGCTCATCAGACTAATGGGGCGGTAGTTCCTGGGGTCCATCGTAGCTCACTCTTTGTGGAGTAGGATAACCATCACGGTGTGCCATTCAGTGGGCACAAAGCCTGAGGTGAGGCTATGATTGAACATGGTACTTAGGTAGGGTGCCAGTTCATTCTGTAGTTCATGTAGAATGCAGCCTGGGATATTGTCAGGTCCCATGGATGCTGTGTTCTTGGCTTTGGAGAGTGTGTTTTTTACCTGTGCAGCCATGATTACAGGAACTTTGCATTCTTCCAGCATAGAGATGGGCCCTCTAGGGGGTGGGGGGGGGTAAAGTTAGCACTGAACCTGTCTGCCAGGATGTTGGCAATATCAGTTGGTTCTGTATATTTAGTGTCATTGTGCTGTAACTCAGAGCAGATCTCAGTGTTGCCATTGAGATTCTTGACATAGCTATAGAATGATTTATGGTTGTATTTAGAGTCAGTAGCAATTTTGTTTTCATAACTAGCTTTGGAGGATTTTATGAGGGATCTCAGCTTCTTACTGAGGTTGACCATGGAGTTTCTCCAGTCATGGGATTTTACTCTTTTTTTACAACAGTTTCTTTCTTCTGTTGTAGAGTTTGTTTATGGCAGAGGACCACCAGATTGGCTTCCTTTTTTTGGAGGACAACATCTTGGTTCTATTAGGGATAGCATAATCCATGCACTCGTGTAAGTCCTTATAAAGTGCATTTGTGTAGGATTCAGCAGTCATACCTCTATTGTCCGTCTGCATGGTTGTCATGAAGTTTGCCACTTCTGTCTTAAGAAATGTGAAGTTGGCTGTGGAGACGTTTTTTACAGTGGTTTCCCTAATTGGGTGTGGGGGCAGGATGTGGATGTCTGGGGTGATTAGCTTGTGGTCGGATCTGACCAACGAGGAATCGATCTCTGGTGTGGAACACCAGTTGCCCATGTTGATAATGACCAGGTCTAGGATATTGCTGCCCCTGGTGGGTTTGTGAATAAGTTGATCCAAGGTATTGGAATTTATGAATTCCAGAAAACGTTGAGCAAAGAGTTGGTACATGAGTAGCTTTCCCAGTTAATGGTGGGGTAGTTGAAATCACCCATTATTAGGGTGTTGGGTTGTACCCTAATACTTTCCAGTGTATCAAGAAATGAGGAGTGGGAATCCTGGGGCATGGTGGTGGGTCTGTTCCAAGCTACAATTTGGATTGCGGTCTTGCCCAGAGTTAGTTGCACTTGGATAATCTTAGATGCATTATGCTGTGAAACTAGCCTGGAGGTGTGGATATCCTTAATGAATATGGACACGCCTCCACCTTTAGTGCTTCATTCTGAGTTAGGTGGCCAAAAGGTGTGGTATGAGTTATAGCCTGGTAATGCAGGGGTGCTCTCTGGAGCTTTGAACCACGTCTCTATCACTGCACAGATGTCGATGTTCTCCATTTTATGGAGTGCCTCGAGTGAGTGCATTTTGAGGTTTAGTCTTCTAGCATTGAGTAGCATTACCCTCAGATTTTGCTTGCTTGTACCTGTTACAGTGGTGAATTTGTCACTTGAACCTTGCCTAAAAAAGGCACTATAAGGGTGGCAAGAGCCTTAGCCAGTATCTGTAATCCCAAGGGCAACAGGTGCAGGCCATCTCTGGCATTGCATCATGGTCTGTCGATCATGTTGTCCCAGGCAGACAAATACTGGATCCCCTTAGAATGACACCAGAAGCTTAGCCAATTGTTGAAGTCAATCATTTTGTCCTTGTACTGTGGTATCATTCTGGGTGATGGCAGGATGCTACTCAGGGCTAAAGTCATACCTGCCTGGGCTACAAGATCAGAGGGCTCCTCCATGTCTCTTTTTATGTCGTCCAGGGAGGTACATCTCAGGTCATTCACACCAACATGGACAATGATAGTGTCATATTTGTATTTGTTGTGGAGTGACCTGAGTGTGTGCTTTATGTGGCAGATCCTGGCACCTGACAGGCAGATAACAGTAACTTTCTCCTTGTTTAGCCTGGTGAGTGGAACATCAGTGTGCCTGACTATAGAGTCACCTATGACTAGAGTGCTGGGTATGTTGTTATGCCTTATGGGCTGTGGTTGAGTGGCACACTGAGTTTGTGGGCTATGTGTCATTTGTGTTGTGTTGGGGGGTGGAGTTTGCTTGCGTTTCTGCTTTGCCAGTCCCTGATGCTTCGGCAGGTTTTTATTGAGAGCCTCCATGAATGTATGTGTGTGTTTTGTGTTTCTATGTGTGTGTTTTGATGGTGTAGGTTTTGAGGGTCTATGTGATGAGTGTGGTGTGGTGCAAGTGTTTACCTTCTCCTCTTGACTGTCTAGCCTGTCTTGGGTGAAGAGAGCTTTGCTTCCAGTTTGGCTATATAAGTGCATCTCTCACAGGTTGTGGTGTTGGGTAGTAGGAGGAGAGGGTTGTCTGTGTACATGAGGCAATTGCTGCATTGCCCCAGGATGCCCAGATTCATCAGGTAGACAGGAGAAAACACCAGGAGCTGACCCTTAGACATGCCTGGATAGATGCTTATTTATTAAGTACTAAAAACTGCTTTCCTCTAGACAAGTGAGGAAAGTTGAGTGCTGTAGTAATTTGCAGCTTATTTAGTGCTTACAATGAGTTCTGAACAAGTGCTGAGTTCAAAGAAACAGATTTGAGTGCTGAAACTAGAAAACTGGCTAGTTCTAAGAAAGAAAATTAAGCTAGAAGACTTCCCTCCAACACAGAAAGGCTTGGGGGTTCAGAAGCCAACAAACAGTCTAGACCACTTACAGGAAAGGCAGGAGACAAGCTTCATTTTTTTTTCTTTCCCAGATGCTCTCTTTGCACACAGTAGGAGTTCCTGAAATCAGAATATGATCTCACTGTACTCAGTTGAGTGAGAAAATGAGATGGGCCCAGAAGGAGTATCCAAACACAAATTTACAAGAGGGGTGGGCAGTTTCAAAGCTAAATTGGGATTATCTGTTTAGAATACTATCACTATTTGACTTTCCCCCTTGTTTCATTCACTTACTAAAAAACATATATATAAATAATTTAGCCTATGTTAAATTAAGTCCATTCACATCAGAATCAATTTATATAACAAAAGGCACTAAACACGGTTACCCTCTGTCACCTATTCTTTTTGCTCTAGCTATTGAAGTATTTGCAGAAACAATATGCAATAATTTAAAAATAAAAGGGGTGGATGTTTATAATCAATATAATTTTAAAATAATACTTTTTTACAGACAACATATTCTTCTTCTGGATTTTCCTGGTTAGGGGTCGCCACAGCAGAACTCCAGTCCGCTAATGATTGGCAGTAGATTTTTATGGTGCTGAGGTGCCAGCTCAATGCCCAACCTTCAATGAAGGTTGGAGATTGTTCAACTCATTATTAATGAGAATGAAAGAAAACTGAGTGCTTTATATAAAGAAATTGAAGAGTTGGACACCTGCATTAAAAATTATTTGATTTTTAACATAAAGGAAGAGAAAGAGAAATATTTAAAAATAAGAAGGGACATAGATAGTAAATGTGAAGAAGTGATGCAGTGCAAAATGAACAAATTAAATAGGGATATTCAAGAATATGCTAATGAAACTAGCTACCCTAAACCTGTGTTTAACAATTTCAACAATTACAATACCAACAATAAAAATAAAAATATGTATAATAACCAAAGAATTGACAAAAGGAAAAATACAATAGATAGTCAAGAAGAATTTTGGTACGATGTAGAATTTCCTCCTTTAATAGATAGAGAATTGGAGCATGAGCAATTACAGGATAGAAGAGGAAATTTTCAGACATGGGGGGGGAGGGGAAGAGGGAGATTCTAGTAGCAGATACCCCATTCCCATTAGCTATATTATTGAAAATGACAATTTAGAGAGTGCTAATGATAATATTTTTCAGGACAATGTTAAAAATAGTTTTCAAGGGTTTTCCATTTACAACTTTAGTAACATAATCCTCACCAAAGAGCATTTTAAACTATTGAGTAAAGGACTAAAATACATTCCAGTTAAAAAAGGAGATATCACGAATACTATAATGGACATAAAACTATTTGTTAGGAAAATCAACCTAACTATACTTGCATCCAGAATAGGGTTTAACAAAGAAGTGAAGGAAAAAACAGAGCTGGTTAGGAAATCAACATATAACCCCCCTTTACTTCCACAAATCAAGAATTTTGAGATGGTTATGGAAAATGAAATAAGGAAGATGGACAAAGAGAGTAAAATTAGATACCAACAGAATTTAGATATAGATGAAAAAGAGGTGTTAAAAGAACTTACTAAGAATAAAACAGTGAAAATTATGAAACCAGATAAGGGGGTGGTATTGTTATAATGGATAGAATATTGTATGAGGCAAAAATGTGCACTATCTTGAATGATGACAATAAATATCGTGTAGCTTCTAAATACGAGGTAGAGATGGCACACAAAAAATAGAGTTATTAATTCAAGATTTAGTGTTGGAAAAAGTTATTAATACCAAAACAGCTAATTATTTACAAGTGAAGAAACCAAGGGTAGCCACAATGTTTGGTATACCCAAAATTCATAAGAGCCAGGTAGACCCCCCCCCCTAGACACACTGTATCAGCAGAGGGAGCAATGACTGTTCCTTTAGCCAAATTTGTGGATATAAAGGCAAAACATATTTGGGTAAATAATAAGGTTATATTGAAAGACTCCTGGGACTTTCTCAGGGAATTAACACCTCAAGTTTATAAAGAAGATATCATATTTATTATTATAGACATTATTGATTTGTTCTCTTGCATCCCTCATAATGAAGGGATGGATATGTTTGAAGAGAGCATATTCACAGATAAAGAGATGACACAGGAGGAAAAAGTAGTGACAGTCATTTTTAAGGATACTGTGTTGAAAAATAACTTCTTGATTTTTAATGGGGAATATTACCAACAGAAATCTGGAGTCTCCATGGGAGCAGCGTGTGCGCCCACATACGCTAACATAGTATTATCAAAATGGGAAGAAACATTTATCATAAATTCAAAGTTTAAAGAATATTGGGTACTATATCACAGGTTCCTGGATGATATAGTGATTTTTTGGGTAGGGGGTGAAAGTATGTTTATGGAATTCATGGAATACTTTAGTGCCACAACAAGTTTTTTGAAATTTACATACGTTTTGAATAGAGATGTTTTAAATTATTTGGACGTAGAAGTTTATAAGTTTGAACATAACTCTGAAACAAGAGTATATAGGAAAGAAACATATGTGAATTCTTTTTTACATTTTAACAGCGCACATCCCCTACACAGTAAGAAAAATATTGTAAAAGGACAGTTTGTGAGGGGATCAAGAATGACTAGTAGAAAAGAAGACTTCATTAATGAATGTGACAAATTGGAAAAAATGTTTTTAGAGAGAGGTTACCCTATAAAATTCATTAAAGATATTAGATGTGAAGTGGAAAGAGGTAGACAAGGGAGGTTTCACCCTATAAAAGGTATATAAGAGATTATTAGAAAGGAGGATGAATATATAGGAAGTTCAAAGATAGGGGAAACCTTTCAAAGAAGTTTGGTAGTAGAGTATAATTCTTTCATCAAAAATATGAGGGGAATTCTACACAAGGAATGGGAGAAATTCTCAGCTCTAACAGACATGGAAGAGATAAGGAATATTGCACCTAAAATAGTATTTAGAAATTCCCCAAATTTTCGTAATATGATAGAAAGAACAGGGACCATTAATAGAACAGAACCTAATCGACGTGTAGGTACATTTAAATGTGGGAGATGCTCACAATGTGCATTTATAATGAATAAAGGAGAAATATATTTAGAATGCAGAAAAAGAATGATAACTAGTAACAACCATTATAATTGTGAAACACAAAGAGTTGTTTATTTAGTAGTATGTCAGAAATGCCAATCATTCTACATTGGAAAAACTGAGAGATCTCTAAAAAAGAGAGTGTACGAACACACATACGACATTTCAAAAGAAAGAGAAACCAATGCATTATTTAAGCACACTAAGGTTTGTCAAGAAGCATCATTTTTATTTTTTTGTATTAGAACAGATACAGGTCGATATTAGGGGAGGTCCATGGGAAGATATACTCGAAAGTAAGGAATTATGGTGGCAGATCAACCTGGATGCAAGTAGGAGTCCAGGTTTAAATGAACATTTATCTATAGGGTCAATTTTAAGATTAAAATCAAATAAGATTTAATATAAATATATGTTTTTAACACTAGATGGCACTATTGCACTTTCTTTTGCTAGGTAGTATATAGAGGCAACTTATAAAATTTTTAGTTATAAAGTTGCAATAAGTATATTGTTATTTTGACATGTTTGCTAATAAATGAATTAACATTCTTATAAATAGTCAAAATGGAAAGTATTATTGAACTTTATTTGAGTTAGGTTACAAAGGTGATCATAATCATTAAGCTGCTAGTCTCATATGTTGCGATATGCAAATTATTTTTATTTTTAGTATGTTGTAATAATTTTAAAACATGCATTTATAAGTTTATGGAGTAATAAACTTAAAGGCACTTATGCACTTTATCTAGGCTAGGTATAAACATGAAGTTGTCAAATACAAAGTTGATAAATAAAACATTTTTTCAACATATTTAAAACACGGTTATATCTCCATAACATGGATTTATAAGTTTTCTGAATAAGATAAATTAGAATACACTATTTGCACTTTAGTTCAGTTAGGTTCAACACAAAGACACATATATATAAATGCTGCTTGTCACTAATATGTTATGTATAAAATGCGATTATATAGAAGAAGCTATATGCCTACAATATGTATTCATAAGTACACAGAATAGATTAATTTGATTAGTTTTAGCAATGAATTTTAATAATGATTTATGAACATTTATTTATTTAATGTGTTTAAGTATTTAAATATGTTGTTTTTAATATGTGGAATATTCATTAGTATTATGAATATTAAGAAAGAAAGAACCAAGCTGATTTGATAGTTTGAATTTTCAATAAGGTACCTCATTGGTAACAGGAATTAATTGTAACACAATTATGGTATTTAAATGGAAATTGTATTAATTGACGTTATCTGATGAAGTCCCACTTGTTGAGACGAAAACGCAATTTTGATTTCAGTATAGAAGTGCGTTAATGTGTTTGTGAAGTTAAAGTGTTTGTGGCGTGAATAAACTGTTTCTCATACCATTACTTGGTGGAATTTTATGGCACATAGCATTCATATCATTATGGTTCAATGAAGGTATGCCCATTCACACATGTCTTTCAAACGCCACTCAACCGCAGGAGGACATGCAGACTCCACACAGAAGGTGCTCCAGCCGAGAATCGAACTGCAGAACCTCTTGCTGTAAGGCGACAATGTTACTGCTGCAACACCACAGCTTTTTATTAACCTTAATTTATTCTAAAGAGTCCTTGGAGGAGTTGGAAGTAGTGATAGAGGAATTTTATTTGATCTCAGGTCTTCACTTTAATAGGTCAAAATCTAAATTTCTATTCTTAAATAAAAAGAAAGAAGTACAGGTTAAAGAAAACTATATTATAGGGAAACAAGAATCCATTCTAAAGTATTTAGGAATAGTCTTGTGTAAAGATCTAAACGAGATAACATCAGTAAGCTATAACAATATCATTAATACAATGACAATTTGTATTGATAGATGAAATAAAATATTATTAACTTCTGAAGACAGACTACAATTAATAAAAATGGTCTTACTACCCAAGATTTTGTATGTTGCTACAGCTATTCAATTGCTTCCTGACAGATGTGTTTTCAAAGAAATTAATTAATCTTTTTAAAAATTGTTATGGTTCCCTAAGAGAAATAGAGTTGCCTTAACACATCATATAAGACCATGGAAGCTAGGAGGATTAAACTTTCCAGATATAGAAACATTCTATACATAAAGGTATCCATTTTCAAAGCTATTATAGACTGGATAAATCCCAATCATTTTGCCATTTGGAAATAACTACTAATTGTTATATCAATAAATGAGTTTACTTTTTTAGATAAGTTTCCAATATTATATAAAGCTAATAAACCTTGGTACTTAATAAGTATCTGCATGCAATACAATATAGCACAACCTACTAAAACATGCCCGACCTTCAATGAGGGTACGCCCAATCACACATGTTGGGAGGATGGTCTAATGGTTAAAGTGTTTGCCTTAGAAACACAAGGTGCAGGGTTTGAGTCTCACAAGGGATAATTGGCTAAGCTTAAAATGGCTCACAAGGGCAGTTAGCCTAGTACTAACCTATGAACACGCCTATATCTGATTAATGACTACATTAATTCATTTAGGAAAATTATAAATGCTAATATGGACTTGAAATTTTGGATTGATCTCTTAGCACCTTTCACCATAACAAAGGACATTCCTCACAAAATATATAGCGAAATAATCACTTCTTGGGAACAAAACAAATTTTTCTGCTGAATACAATGCATAAAAGAGTTAAAAGTTTTAGACATACAAGAGATAAAAACAACTTATAAAATCCAGTCACAGGATTGGTTGACTCTACAAAGCATCCTAATGTATTCTCAAGATTTATATAGAATAATTAATAGTTCTTCTTGTAAAGCTAAATCGAATCTCATAAATCATTTATATGGAATTATATATAATGACCATAACAAAGAAAGTAGTATAGCCTTCTTATATAAAGATTTAATAAACTATAAAACTATACCTAAAGCTTCTTATTGGAAATACATTCTGAAAGGTCATTCACTACAACTGAATGAAGAAATTAAAGTAAACATTTTGTTATTAGTTAAATACACTTTCCATACACAATATTGGAAAATCTTTAATTGGAAATATATATAGAAAGCTTTTTTAACCCCAGATAAAATTACCAAGTTCAGTTCTTCCACAAATGGAATATGTTGAAGATGTGAACAGAAACATGGAGCAGATTGGAATCATATTTTTCATGATTGTACTAAAACCAAATCATATTGGGATGGAATTAATCAATTTTTACAAGATTTGTTTAATGATTGCTTTGTTTTGTCTAAAGCACTGATTCTTTTGAATGTGAATGAAGGTCCTCATCTGAACAAAACAAATATTTATCTCTTTTGGACAATACTTGCAATCTCAAGAATATGTATAACCAGAAGATGGAACTCAAACATAACACCAACTTTGGAAGATTTTTACACTTTATTGAAGAGCTCACTTTTGGTGGAAATGAAAATTAAGAAACTAAGAACTTTTCCAAGGCCATTGGTTAACAATCCATGGAAAAAAATGTTTTGTCATTGATACTTTACATCAGTGAACAGATATCCTCTGATGATCAGACTGTTATATCTATATATTACTTGTTTTCATCTGAAACTATTATTGATATCAGGCTGTTGTCTATATTGTATATAGTTTTTCAAAACGTCATTTATAAAATGTTATGAAATTACATATCATTATCTGAAAATAAAAATCCTTTGAGCAAAAAAAAAAAAAGAATAGTACAAAGTAAAGTCTGCCTGTAATCCAAACTTGTATAAAGAGGCAGGTTATTTAGGCACTACTCAATTATGAAGAAGATGTGGGTGAATCAAAGAAAGAAATTACAGAGGTGGATAATTCTGGGAGGGTCCCTAGTAAGCCAGTGGAATAGCTATTAAGAAATGAATGGGGTTCACAACTATGAAAACACTTTCCCACTGCCAACCCAGGTAGTGTGTTACACAGGCAATAATAAGATAATGACCATATTGGTAATTTTAACTTTAATAAAATAATGACCTTATTGGTCATTTTACCTGGGAGCTTGTTTGTTCTGACTTAGGAAATCACTGGACTTTTGGTTCTTGACTAAGAGGTTTCCTGTTAACTCAATATGTGTGTGGGGGTGTTGGATGAGAGACCCATTACTATACACACATTTATTGGTAATTTTAACTGGAAGCTTGTTTGTTCTGACTTAGGAAATCACTGGACCTTTGGTTCTTGACTAGGAGGTTTCCCACTGGCTCAATATGTGTGGGGGTGTTGGGAAAGAGACCCAATATTATACATGCAGATCCAGGAAGCACACATGGTGGGTCATTTATATGATGCAACCCAACTTAATTACTATGAATAAAGATGCTAAAAATATCTAATAACCCTCTGAATACTTAATGTCAGAGAAATCATACATTTTTTTTCTGTTTTTCTCTTAGACTAATAACTTATTAAATTCATTTTAAAAATAAATGAATGAAAAAGTCTGTGGCATGCTTCCACATTAAATTAGCAATGAAAGAGCTTACCTTGTCTTTTGCTCTTCCTGGTTTAAAAGTTTAATTCAACCAGATGACCTTTACAAGGAGTTATATAATAAGGCCAGGCCATCTATTTATTCATCGTGAATAAAAGACTTTTGATATTTTATTAGTAAGTTATAGATATAAACAGAAAGCAATTTAGAGTTTCTGAATTTTTTTTTAAATTTTAATTGTTGATATTGTAGTAGCAAGAGGCTTTAGTTTTCAGTTAGTTGAGTCAGACAAGTTATTTTTATGGACAGTTTTTCATTGCAGTATAGCAACCCACGTCCCCAGAGGAGAAATTACTGTTTAATATATTTTCAGTCTGATTGGATAAACAAAGTGGACCTTGATGTATTTCTGTCTTGGTGCTTTTATTAATGGTCAAAATTGTTTTCTTTTCTCCAGAATTTCAATAGCATAGTCATGTTGAAATGTTATAACAATTGAACAGTTTTAAGAGAAGTTTTATCCCAGGCAGCATTGAGTACTAACTCTCTACTGAGATAACAGAGAAATGTTACTACTATAGCTCTAGGTGGAAATGCTGGCCTAGTGAGTAATATTTTATTAGCTGCCCTGTGGGCTATCTCAATACCATAAGACAAAACCTCTAGTGGATATAAAAACTGAGGTAACCAAGACGTTAAACCATTTCATTTTTTTTCAAGTAAACCACATATTCTTTTGTTGAATCTTCTTTCTCTGTGTTCTAGATCATATACCTTTTTTCAGTAGACCTGTATATTGTTTCAATGTAAATTCAGTTAGAATTTCTCCTTCTTTCACTGTACCATCAGTGTCATTTGTGGCCTGTTCCATTTATTCTAACTGAACATTCTGTTTTTTCAGTCATTGATTTTAATATTTCATTTTGTTTAACACTATCCCATAGATTTAATAAAATTTATGTAGGCACAGTGTAGAGCCTGCATATAATTTTACTCTGTCTGTATCCACGATTCCCTCTCGGCAGAGCACCATGCATATTAATCATGGTGCATTATTATTATTATTATTTATTATTTTACATTTGTTAACCGGGATGGTCCGACTGGATACATGTCCTTTTTCAGCGGAGGCCCGGGGAGAAAAGCTCCAACAGAGTTACATTGATAATTAGGTACAGTAAGTGAGCTGAAAGAACTTAACAAAAACATAGGCTATTTACATACAAGTACAAGACTGCCATTACTATTTCTGAGATTACTACAAATGTAACATTAATAACATATTAGCAAGGACGGTAGGCAGTATAATGACATAGAGTTAGACAGGATACATATTTCTTTATCACAGTATACAAAGTACTTATCATCTTAGCTAGTTGTTTATGTTTTAGTTAATGGCACAGAGCTAGTCTGGGTTTGAGCAAGGACATAGCCAGTGTGACTTGAAGTGGAGTTTTAGACTATTTTTGAATTGACTTAGAGAAGTTGCAAGCGTGATGTTATTTGGGAGAGAGTTCCATATTTTACCAGTGGTGTTGGCAAATAGCGCGTCACCACCTAGGTTGAGAAATTTAGTTGTTTGGACAAGGAGGCTGTTTGCTGAGTGAAGGCAGCTTAGATTGGAGTAGGGAGTCATTAAGTTTTTTAGTGCTGGGGTATTCTCAGGTTGTTTAAGGATTTTGAAGGCCTCTATGAGTTGGGACTGGTGAAGAAGGTGTGGGAATTCTATCCATCCAAGCTTTTTCAGGTTAGTACAGTGGTGTGTTCTGTAGGGTAGGCCTGTAACGAATCTGGCAATGTGATTATAGCAGGATGAGAGCTTGGCCAGATCAGATTTGTTAAGGTGAGTGAGGACAGGAGAGGCATATAGTAGGGTAGAGAGAAGGTGTGAACAGGCTGTGGCTGCCCTGGCATTCGGGGTAAGGAAGGCTTTAATTCTATATAGGGTCCCAAGTTTCTTGTTGACTGACTTAATGGCTTGGTTGATATGTATATCAAATCTGAGTTTATTGTCAATGTTTACTCCTAATAGCTTTGTATAGGTGTCTGGGGAAATGATGGTCCCATTATTGTATTTTATAGTGAAGTTTTCAGTCGGAGATCTATTGGTTGGGTAGAAGAGAAGTAACTTGGTTTTGTTTGGATTTAAGATCAGGAGATGGTTGGCATGCCAGTTTTCGACTTTGGTGAAGCTATGTTGGGTGGTAGTTAGCAGATTTGCAAGAGAGGCATTGGAACATATTATAGTCGAGTCATCTGCATATTGAATGCAGGTGGCTTCAGGGATGACTGTTTGGATGTCGTTTATGAAGACTGAAAAGAGGAGAGGTCCTAATATGGAACCTTGAGGAACTCCTATGGTATTTGGTAGTAGGCAGGAGAGCTTGTTTTGCCACATTACTGCTTGTTGTCTACCAGTGAGGTAAGCTTGAAACCAGTCAAGGGCTGGAGTATCTAGATACAGGGTTTTTAAAGTATATAGAAGTAACTGATGGTTTACCATATCGAAGGCTTTCGATAGGCCCAGGAAGAGAGCGGAGGATATTTTTTTATTATTCCGGTTAAGATTAATGTTTTCAGTAAAAGAGAGGAGGGCAGTGGTTGTACTATGATGGTGTCTGAATCCATGTTGAGAGTCTGTGAGTAGTTTATTTTGGGTTAGATAGAGCATTAGTTGGTTGTGCATGCACTTTTCCATAATTTTGGCAAGTGGTGATAGTATGGTTATAGGTCTGTAGTTGGATAGCTCTGTGGATGAACCTCCTTTGTGGAGTGGAATAACATAGGATATTTTCGAAATTGAGGGGATTGAGGCCTCGGTTATGGTTCTGTTAATTAGGATTGAGATAGGGTAGGCTACGACATCTGCAGCAATTTGCAGGTATTCAGCCAGCAGAAGATCGGCTGAAAGGGTGGTTGGCTTCAGTTTTTTCAAAAGGGATCTGATAAAGGATGCGGACACTGGCTGGAAGTTAAAAGAGAGTGGTGAGTCAGGTATAGTGTTTATAGAAGTGTGGGGAGGAGAAAGTTGGTTAGCTAATGACTGGATGGTTACTGTGAAGAAAGTATTGAATGAATTGGCTATATCTTCTTGGCTCTTGTCAGATAATGTTCCTGGGGTCAGAGTAGTGGATTTGCCTGGTTGGAGAAGTTTATTTATGCCTGCCCAGTACTTTTGAGGGTTATTCTGATGTTTATGTTGCAGATTGTAGAAGTAATTTTTCTTATCTAGTATGATGGCTTTTTTAGTCTCATTTCTAAGTTGTTGGAATTTGATACAATCTAGGGGTAGTTTGGTAGTGCGCCATTTATCCCACGCTTTGTCTCTAGTTGTTATTTTGGTTTTGGTGTCTGTTGTTAGCCAGGGTGCTAGTTGAGTTTTAATTCTTATTGAGCGTTTAGGGGCATGCGAGTCAAGTATAGTAAGGAATGAATTGTTAAATGATGACACTGCCTCATCAAGGGGAAGGAACTTTAGTTTTGTCCAGTTACATGATTTGAGTTCAAGTTGAAATTTAGTTGGGTCAAAGTTTTTCTTGGATCTGATAGACCTATAAATAGGTATGCTTGTACAATTAATTTTGTCTTTCATGATGTATGTGAGCAGATGATCACTAAGATCATTAGGGAGAGTTCCAGACATATAGTTCTGGGGATGACTGTTGGTGAGTATCCAGTCTAGTATACTCTCTTTTTGGTTATTGTTACCTGTACGTGTGGTAGATGATATTATCTGAGAGAATCCATGTAGGTTAACAGGGATGGGGTTGGACTGTGCTGTGCATTGGTTCCAGTCAATATTAACATCACCCAGGACAATGGTTTCTTGAGGGTAGTTGTTGGCTATCCAATGTAGAATGACCTCTAGTGTTTCTACATTGTTCCCAGGGGGAATATAGGTGACAATTAGGTTAATGCCCTTATGATTATTTAGTAGAATTTTTAGAGCTAGTATTTCAGCGTTAGAGACCTGGGGTGGTTGTATAGGGTTAGTTATGATGTTAAGTGTGCTATTATATAAGACGGCTATTCCACCTCCTCTTTTCTTTACTCTATCTGCCCTAAGTATATTGTAACCAGGAGGCAGGATCTCATTGTCTTTGGTTGATGGCCAGAGCCATGTTTCAGATAGACACATTATGTTGGGGAGGTATGTGGCTAGTACAGCATGCAGGCTATGTATCTTATTGTTTAGGCTTCTAATGTTTAAGTGGCATATTAGGAGGGAGTTGACCAGTCAGTGGGAGAGTGGTGGGCTGGTAGGATTTTGAGTTAAGGTTGGGCCTGGATTAGGATGGATGTCCTCATCTTTGGTTATGTTTTTTCTTAGATACGCTAGTAGTCTAATAACTTTGAATAGTAGTTTTAGTTCATATTTGGATTTTGGTGTTGATTGGAGTGTTTTTTTTAGAAGCAAGTGGTTGGAATTTATAATTTTTGGGGTAGAGTAGTAGTGGGCAAGTTCCACAGTCAGTGGAGGTAGGGGGGTCTTGGTTTGGCATTTTGGATAAGAGAAACCTATGAATGTGAGATTTTCATAGCTAGTAAGAAAGTATGGCAGAATTAAGAGTGGTAAGATAAGAGGAAGGAGTTTATAATTATTTATAGACATGTTATATGCCATCAATGGGTGGGGTCAATGTGCTTCAGAGGAATAGTAGTGGTTAAACAGTAAAGTGGTGGGAGGAAATTGGAGAGGAAGTTGTGTAAGTTGGAGAGGAAGTAGGGGTGTGGCCTAGTGGCTATAAATGTAGACACAGTGGGGGCAGGTGGGATAAGGGAGCAGGGAGGGGAGCGAAGCGGAGCGGGGCTAACCCAGTCCCAGTTTTTGGTCCTATGAGTGGGATAAATAGTCTGATAGTGTAAGTAAGCAGATTGGAGTACAGGCTTGAAATTCAACATAAACATATACAGTTGTAAAATGTCTAATACAATTCAACATAAATAGGCATTTACAGTTGTAAAACACTTACTGGAGAGACACTGAGCCTTCATGGGGCCTGTAGCAGAGTGGATTGTAGTTTTACAAATGGTGCCTGCCACAGGTAATATTTATTAACTCTGGGATTGTCTTAAGGTAATAAACAGGGAAGGGGAGGGGAGAACAAGGGTGTGAGCAGGCAGTTCTTTGTACTGCTGCTAATGAGCCAAAGCAAGGCAAGTATGTGTTAAGAACAATCACAATTGACCAAGGACTGCTCTGAAACTGTAAGTCTTGTCTTAATTTCTCAGGTGGAAAACCAGGATAACCTTGTATCAGTAGGCTACTGTGGTATAGTTTAAATAAACAAACACACAGTATTGATCAGTTATTGATACTATTTGCTAACAGAAGGGAATAAGAGAAAGTGGAAGATATGTGTGTGTGTGTGTGTGTGTGTGTGTGTGTGTGTGTGTGTGTGTGTGTGTGTGGTGGTGGTGGTGGTGGTGGGGGTGGGCTGCTTACAGCCAAAGCACAGTGCTCTCCAGGGGAAAATGAAGATTGGCTCAAACAGTTAGACACATACTCAAAGTTAACTGTAGCTGTTTGCAGACAGTTCAGACCCGGACTGCACTTTTCTTATAGGAATGTTAAAGGTGGTACCGCAGTTGAATACCTAAGAGTGGTGTTAGGTTCAAAGTTAACTGTAGCTGTTTGCAGACAGTTCAGATCTGGACTGCACTTTTCTTATAGGAATGTTAAAGGTGTTACCGGAGTTGAATACTTAAGAGTGGTGTTAGGTTCAAAGTTAACTGTAGCTGTTTGCAGACAGTTCAGACCCGGACTGCACTTTTCTTATAGGAATGTTAAAGGTGGTACCGGAGTTGAATACTTAAGAGTGGTGTTAGGTTCAAAGTTAACTGTAGCTGTTTGCAGACAGTTCAGACCCGGACTGCACTTTTCTTATAGGAATGTTAAAGGTGGTACCGGAGTTGAATACTTAAGAGTGGTGTTAGGTTCAAAGTTAACTGTAGCTGTTTGCAGACAGTTCAGACCCGGACCGCACTTTTCTTATAGGAATGTTAAAGGTGGTACCGGAGTTGAATACTTAAAGAGTGGTGTTAGGTTCAAAGTTAACTGTAGCTGTTTGCAGACAGTTCAGACCCGGACTGCACTTTTCTTATAGGAATGTTAAAGGTGTTACCGGAGTTGAATACTTAAGAGTGGTGTTAGGTTCAAAGTTAACTGTAGCTGTTTGCAGACAGTTCAGACCCGGACTGCACTTTTCTTATAGGAATGTTAAAGGTGGTACCGGAGTTGAATACTTAAGAGTGGTGTTAGGTTCAAAGTTAACTGTAGCTGTTTGCAGACAGTTCAGACCCGGACTGCACTTTTCTTATAGGAATGTTAAAGGTGGTACCGGAGTTGAATACTTAAGAGTGGTGTTAGGTTGGAGAGACACTGAGCCTTCATGGGGCCTGTAGCAGAGTGGATTGTAGCAGAGTGGATTGCCCAGGGAGAGACGTGGAACACAGTTATTAAATCAGTGTAGGGAGTGTGGTGCTAACTGTGTCCTCAAATAAGTAACACACTCCCTGCACTGTCCAATTCTATTATAGAAATGTAATTTAATTTTTTTTTTTTTTTTTTAAAACATGTTTGTGTGTCATGGCATGGAGTACAGCAATGCTTAGCAGTGCCAAGACACCTGCCAGACATCTAAAAATAGAAACTAAATATATTTAATTAGTTCTGTAAAGGTCAATTTTAAGCATAGCTGAGCAGGTTTGCATAGCGGGCCATGGTACTCAGCACTGCTTAAAGGTAGCTCAGAGTTATACGTAAAGATATAGCAAAATTTCACATATCCACATAGCTAAATGGGTAGAGTTATGGCCTCATGTGCAGTTGGTGCAGGGTTTGAATATATGGAATCAAAAGTTGCCATTTTTATTCGAAATAGAAATTATGCAAATTATTTTTAAATACTAGCCTGCTGCACTCAGCTAAGCTCTGCTAAGATCTGGTAAGATGTGCTAAGCACTGCATAAACAAAATAATGGCTGCTAATGTTTATGTACTGCTTGGCACAGCTTTGCTGGTTGTGCACTCCTAAGCACTGACAAGCATTCAGTGTGTTCCAGTTTTGGCACTGCTTAGCTCAGCCGTGTTGGTTTGCTCAGTGCTAAGCGATGCGGCACATTTTTAAATATTGCCCATTGATGTGTAAGGACAGGAAAACAGGGTATATTAAGCCCAGTAGGTGGGAATACAGTATAATCCATTGGAGTTCTGTCTCTGAATGATACAATGGCAGGCATTGGAGAAGGTTAGTGCTTTCTAGTGCAGTTGTGGGACATTCAGGAGTCCAGGGTCATGGTCAGACTCCTTGTCAAAAACTATAAGGGCTGGCTGATGCAGAGAGGTTACCAGGGCTCAGAGTGCAACATGGAGGCCTGGTACTGGCTGACAAGAGACCTCACCAGTGCAACTGGTATCCCCGTACAGGTGAGGAGTGTCATTACCACCATGACAACCTGAAAAGATGGAAGGGGCCTCTCTTGGACACCTGGTTCCACATATTCTGGACTGGGAATGTCCCACCTATATGTAAGTACTATTACCTGTGTTTCACCCAATATCTAATATTGAATGTCTGCTACAATGATATGCATAATGGTGTGCTTCTCTCCCAACAGCTGCAGAGGAGAGGGCTTGCAACATCGGGGCACATGCTAGGTGCTTGGCCAGGTTGTACTGTGAGTGTGGTGAGTACAGATGTCTTTTGCTATCTATAGTCAAATAAGTAAGAAAGAGTAAAGCATTAACTGTGATTAGGTATATTCAGTAAAGATGGTATTGCAATGAATGTAGCCTAACATCTGTACTGTAAGAAGTGCATACTGCCAACTGTAGTGCCATAAGCAGGGAAGACAAAAGTATTAACCGTAATAAAGTACATGCAATGACTGTGGAATTACAGCTGTATTGCAACATCTGCATAATGGCAACTGCTGTGAAATAAAAACATGAAATTATACCAGTAACTGATTGAAGGTATCTGTAATAAAGTCTGTTGTGCAATGACTGTGGAAGTTGGGCTGTTTTACAAGAAGACAAGTATTACAACTGTTCTGCAATAAAAGCACAAAATAATATCATTACCTGCATGAAGGTATATCTAATAAAGTCTGTTGTACAATAAGTGTAGGTTTGGAGTTGTTTTGTAAGAAATTACTTATGACAACTGGTCTACAATAACACATGGACTAATAGCAATAACGCCAAGGTAAATTGTGTGCATCAGGATTGTTTTGTTTTCACCACTGCATGTCAGCTACAAGCATTCAGGCTGTGTAGTATGGTGCTGCAGTCAGGCATAACAGTGTACTAGTTGTAGACTGCAAATTATGACCAATAATCGGATATTGTTTGTTGATTTCACAGATATTTCAACACACTAACAATGTATTATGTAGACCTGCATTTTATGTAGTAATGTATACTTTACCCAGTATCTCTGTCATGCTTGAATGTCATGCATGTGTGTTTAACTGTCACTGCAGTCAAGTACAAAACTGTACCACTATTAGCAGGTCATATTTTGGTGCCAGGTGAGTTACTACAAATATCAGTCAGTCAGTAATTAGTATTGACTCAGTAGCTCAATTTGCTAAATTCTGTGTATGAAGTACATTTTTGCCACACACAGACCTGGGTTAGAATCCAGTGTTATGTAGATCTAAATATTACACTATCAGTCACGTAATGTTTACAGATATTCTCTCCAAAGGAATTACAGGTAAATGGGTGAGGTATTCCATATTATGAGTACATTATTGCATGTCACAGACTTTTACACTCATTACCAGGAATGTGAAAATACAGCATAAAATACAGGAAATAAGTGTAATAACAGTAAAATAAAATAAAAGAAATAAAATGTGTACTCTTTGGTACTGCTGCATGCCTGGAGTGTGTGTTAAAGGTTGCTGCAGTCAATTAATACATTTGATGCAGATGTTCTTTGCAGTCACTGCTATTGGTCTCTATCCCCATGGCTGCCAAGCAAGGCGTGATAGTTGTTTACAGTCTGTACTGTACGCATACATGTCTCTTAAGTGTCACACTGTCACGGAATGTAATTACTGTTGCATAATCCCTCTGTCACAGATGTATCATTGACATGATTATGTAAATAGCAAAGTAACACTACATCAGCCCACAGTACACCTTGGTAGTTATATAGGTACACCTGATTTGCAAGTTTTCTGTGTAATTGTGTACCTGCAGTTGTTACTGCTTGGCCCATACTGTCCCATGCAGATAGCTTGAGAGGTATGTACATGTTACAGCAGCTATAGGGCAGTTTTACACATAAATAAAGGAGAGACGTGTAGAGTAGATAGCAGTACTGTTGTCCACTATATAGCTTATAATGGTATTAATGGACTGCATTTCTCTCTCTCTCTCCCCACCACTTATCTTCAAATATGTATTATTGTTATTCATTGATTATGGTTTACTATTAACATATGTTGTTCCATAGACTTTATTTTGGTGCATGTGTTTTATAATTGTTATGTATTACAATGGTTGCATATTAACATATCTTGTTGAATTACCTATTCTGTTGGCCTTATGCCATAACTGTTACTGGCATGCTGTTAATATACTGACTGTTCTGTTACTTATTGTTGTGTTTCACATAATATGCATTGAAATGTAGTGGGGTTATTTCCAATGTTCTGGTTTTGTTCATAACTAACCTATATGTATTGTTTTGCTTCCATGACCACAGCATGTCAGGGTAGGCTAGTTCCTGCTTATCTGCCTACCCTATCACAGCCAGTGATGCCCCTCTGCTGGCCTGCACCACCTTCAGGAGGAACTGACTCAGGAGATGGGGCCCATCCCCCCAGGAGCAGTGGCAGAGGGGCAGTAGTTACATAGGATTGACTACTGGCCATGGTGCTCAGGATTGTTCATAACAGGTATGAACATCACCTGCACTGGATTGAGAGCAGACTGGACAACCTGGTGGGGCTGGCTGGCCCTTGAGCCCAGACTCCAGCACAGCCATCTTTGGGGCTGTGAAGGAGCAGTGTTGACTGCCAATGGGTGGGGACCTCAGTCACACTGCTGCCATCTGGAGGCAAATGCATTTCAGATTCCATAACACCCTCCCCATCCAAGGTGTTTACCCCCATCATGTGGCAAACACTGCCCTGTGTGCTGTCTTGTTTGTCTGCAATTGCATCCTCTCCTAACCAACTTACCTTCCCACATGTACCTATATCCCATCCCCAACATTCCACTCTCTCCTTATAAAAAAAATAAATAAAGGGCACCTGTCTCACAAAAAATATATATATCACCCCATACATAACTCTCCATTTCACCCATGTGCTCACTGGATGCAGGCAATTTGGTCCAATTGGCTTGTCAACACATTTATGTTGTTCTCATCCCTCTCTCTGGGGTTCAAGAGTCCAAATGCATCCATAAAATCTGTCAAAATGCACACCTGTTGCTGTACAAGAAATGGAAAGCCATGGTTCTTTCCTACACCCTTCCTGCACATCTCTACCTGCCTTTCACTGTGTTTTGTGCTTGCCCCATTTCACCACTGTCCTATCACCCCCTTTTTCTTTTCTTTTTAATTTTTAGCACTGGTTTGCACAGATCTAAGCTAAACGCCATGCAGCACCATGCAAAAACACTTAAATGAGCTTTAATGTGCCTTAATTATCTTATGTGTTTCTTCTCACAATGTTAGGCACATGTACAAAATAATCACCACTACTACATTTCAAACCAAAGCCCCTGTTAACTAGAACCTCCTGTACTAACCCACTAGGCCATACAGATTTTAATTGCAGCAGCTGTTTCCAGCAATACATACTTATTGCCACTAATAGACTGAAATCAAACCTAATGTGGAAAATGGGAGTGTACTTGGGACTCTGATGCAAAAATACACTAGTAGACAGCCAAATAAATAATAATGGCAGTACATGAGGCCTGGGATAGCAAGTAAATGTTCCTTTTTACCTGCAACATCTTTAAACACACCTGCTAAGGCATCAGTGGCACAGTATGTATGTTCAAATGGGACTCTGCTGCATAACAACTGCCTTTGAAAGCCATGCACATACTGATGGATGCAGACAACATGTGTCACAGCCTATATATATATATATATATATATATATATATATATATATATATATATATATATATATATATATATATATATATATATATATATATATATATATATATATGGCAAATACACCTGCTCTAGCACTGACTCAGTAGCTCAGTCTGTTAACTGTCCTGCAGACAGAACATTTTGCCACACACAGTCCTGGGTTTGAATCCAGTGTGTTGCTCATCAATTACATTGTTGTGAACACAGCAAGTAATGACTGAGTCATGCAGATTTAATCCCCATAGGTTACTGCTATGGAATTATCTGCTACCCAGTTTTGCAAGTCACAAGCCTGCAGGTAGGCACACACTGCACATATTGTTATAACCTACTATATGTCACCTACTACTCTGCTATTGGCACTGTTGCATAACAGATTACCTTAAGCTCATCCCTCAGTTGGTCTGTAATGGGTACCATTACAATTAGTCTGCTGTAATGACAGGGCTGCCACAGTTACACATCCAGCTTGCTGGCTTCCAAAATGTTCACACACCCTCATGTGTCCTGGACCATACACGGCTATATGTTAAGGTAGGTGCTACACACCAACAATACCTCTCAACCCCATATAACAAGGTATCCGGACACAACCATACATAAGGGGGGGGGGGGCACCCATAGGTACATCTCACAGTTTGCTCCTACAAAAATAGTAAGTTGATAGAATAGCAGTTACTGCATTAGCATGCATATTCTGACGGGTATTTAGTGTGACACTCAAATGTCTCTCTCCCCTTTATGACCTCAACCTACAATGTTTGCCAGTGAACTGCCAGATGACCACACTGTCATGGGACACTGACCAAACATATGAGGCAAAACTGTGGACATACATCGTGGTTTTACTCACACAGTTAGTGAATATGTAAAGCATTTGCAGAGGAATGCTTCAAAAAAGGAAGACTTCACTCTACCAGGTATGTACTACATTTCCCCATAAAACAGGATGCAGATGAGAGGATAGAGGTATGGGGAATAGGGATTAAAACAGTAGGCTTGTATTAGATCTATAATAATGGCATGTCAGTGATGCTCTGGTGACCAACACCTACAGGCATGCCTCCTAACTGTCCCTGCTTTGAATCACATTGCTCTGTCCCTGTCCATCCCTCCTACAGCAGTCAGCTGTTGTAGTAAAGATAGTGGATTACACATAAGTTATAGTGACCCTAAGTAAGGGTGTATACTCCTGTAACATCAAACGATGTACAGTAATTCACCTCCTTTCAGTCTGTCTGTGTCATACATAAATAGTACTAACACTGTAAAAGTGTCCCTGAATGTCCCTGATGTACTCTGGTTAAGTCCCTGTTTCATGGACATCTGTCCCTGTCTAGTTGAGAGCTATGCCTAACATAACTCTCAACCTCTTAGAGTAAGACATCAGGACAAAGCCATATTTAATGGTGGGACAAAGGCCCAAACTCAGTGACAGAGTATACATATTGGCCATACAAACTAAGAATGTGAGTAGAATAACAGATATTACTGTAGCATAAATGTTTTATGAGGGGTCTGATCAGTGACAGTTAGATTCTGTCCTAATTTTCTCACAGTAACCATCAATGATTGGGCACCCATTTGTCAGACATCCACAAGTTTGTGCAAAAAGGACCACATCTATGAGGCAAACATTGTGACATTCTGCAAACATCTGCATAGTTGAGAGGTATGATGACTACAAGGAACGTATACTACAGCAGGTTTGTATTGCTGTCTGTCATTGCGGCACACTGGTGTTGCTGGACTGTCCTCATATAGCTGTTGTAATAGCACACTGCTATTTGTCTGACAGTGACTGTATGACATAGTGGGGATTTACCCATAGGGGACACACCACAGTACACTGCAGTAATGGATGTAGAGACATACAGCAGAATCTGTCACAACATACAGGGACATTACCCAGTATTGCTACTATTGTGGTGATAGACACACATGTAGTGTCTTGCCAAATTGTGGGGTATGACATGTGAGGGAGCAGTGGATAGTGCAGGCTATTATGGGTGTGTAGGGTCTGTACATAGTGGACATCCATGTATCTGGTCCTGTAATGGTTCCCCTCTTGTTGTCTTGCAGGAACAATGTACCATTGGAGACATCCTCCATTTTCATCTGCAGAGAATGACACTATATTGAATGCCCTCAGACTCAACCATCACATCCTGCTTTCAAGGGGTTGCTACAATCATGAACAGCAGGCAGCATTGTGGGCTGACCTTGTGAGATCATATTGACCAACAAGACAGGACCTGTGAGCAGGTCTGACACTGGGTCACATATATGGTCAATGCTGCACGTCAAAGGGCAACTGCTGTTGCCAGGGATTGTGCTGACACCGATGGACGGCCTGCAACAGAACAACCACTCCCGGCCACAGAGGAATTCCTGGCAAACCTAGGATCAACCAACAGCCCACAGCCATCCATCATGCCATACATCCTGGAGGTGGGTGCCACAGCGTCCACATCAGCGGAGCGTCCAGGTAAGCTTATTCTGTTCACCAGTATAATACATTAGCGGTCACTGTTGCAGGCTCTACAGTCCAGTAGATGAGTGTCAGGTCTATCTGCATTGGGAGGGGGGTTGGCTTTTACCCACAGTTGTGCACACATACTCAGAATGTCATCAATATAGCCAGTATCACATTAGCTACTGTACATGTGGATATATGCACATATTTACTTGAATCCATCAAGATTCAACCCTGTAACCTAATCTTGGGTGACTTTAACTACCCGACCATAGAGTGAAAGACTTATTCTAGCGCAAACACGAATGGCCAGAAATTTCTCAACTTTGTCAATGCCAATGCATTGGATCAGCTGATCAACACCCCCACAAGAGGTGAAAATATCCTGGACCTGGTACTAACCAACATGAGTATTCACTGTAGAACCCCTACAGTGTCATCCTCCTTTTAAGATCCAACCATAAAACAATCACTTTCAAAGTCACCATCTCCCCTGATCCCCCCCACCAGGGTTGAACAAAAAAATTTTCCAAAGCTGACTACAACCTCCTGAGAGCATGTATAAGCAGATTCACAGCCACCATCCCTTCAGTTGAATCAAGCACTAATGTCCAAGCCTACACCAAAAAAATATATAAGCACCTATATAGCTGCATGGACACAGGAATAACTGACAAGACCAAATCATCTTCCTCAAGGAAGAGTAAACCTGTCTGGTGGACAGCAGTAATAAAGAGACTCTATAATAAAAGGAAGAAATTGCTGTCCAGGACCAAGAAGCAGGAGATGCCACGTTGGAAGCAATCTCTCCTTTGTCTAAACAAGCGAATAAGGTCACTGGTAAAATCCTCTAAGCCTAACTTTGAGTCCAGATTGGCCACATCCACTAAGGACAATCACAAGGCCTTCTTTGCATACGTCTGCAGTCTCAAAGGTAACTCCCAAATCTGCTCAGAATTGCTGGTCAAGAATATCACATAGACAAACACCATAGATATAGCCAACCTGCTAGCAGACAAGTTCAATGAAAACTTCACCACACTGTCCCCCCATCAGTTAGCCAGGACATCACCAGCACCTGCCCCCTCCCCTCGTTACCAGGGACCAGGTTATTAATGCCATGTCAAAGGCAAAAAATACAGCCTCCATTGGACCCGATAACATCCATGGCTATGTCCTACATGAACTTGGGCAAGAGCTCTCAGCAGCACTAGGCACCCTATTCATCCAAAGCTTGTGCACCAACTTCATCCTAGCAGAATGGAGGACAGCTATTGTCATCCCTCTGCACAAAGGTGGAGTGTCCACTGATCCAGGCAATTATAGGCCCATCAGCCTAACGAGCCTGATCTGCAAGGCCATGGAACACATTATCATGGACCTCATAAACAAGGACACTGGCAACCTCCAAATGATTGATCGCACACAGTTTGGTTTTGTTAAAGGGGAGATCATGCATGTTGAACTTGGTCATCTTCTTTGAAACCGTCACCAAAGCCATGGATGAGGGCAAGACAGTGCACACCACCTACCTTGACCTAGCCAAAGTCTTCAACACTATTCCCCACTAGGGCATAATAGATAAACTCTCTCAGCTAGGCATCAACCTATATGTTACCAGATGAGTAGCTAACTGGCTCACTGATAGAACCCAGTCAATCAAAATAGGTGAAGCCACTTCTAGTAGTAGAACCGTAACATGTGGCATATCCCAAGGATTGGTCTTGGGGTCTCTACAGTTTGAGATATACTTCTCTGAGGTGCAAGCCAAAACTAGGGGTCTGTGGCTGACCAAGCTCGCAGATGAATGCAAGATGGGCGCTGTTATAAATTGCCCTAGTGATGTGAACATCCTCCAAGAGCACCTTAACCAAAGTAATGACTGGTGCCAGAAGCATGGCCTCAAACTGAATGCCAAGAAATGCTTCATTATCCCCTTTGGGCAAAATGGTATCCCCACTAACTATCACATTAATAACAATGGACTAAGCATCCAATCAGTTGTGAGGGACTTGGGTACCCAGGTTGATAGCAACCTGATGTCTGACCACCATGTTGCCTCCATTATACTGAAGGCTTTCTACATGACCCACCTCATAAAAAAGGGTATTTCATCCAGGAACAAGGAGGTCATAGCATCTCTGTACTCCTCCCTTATCAGACCCACTACTGAGTACAATGCCCCCTTCAGCATGTACCTTGCCAAGCACATGCAGCAGTTGGAGAGATCCCAGAGGTTCCTGACCAGGAAAATCAAGGGTCTCTATACAGATAGGCTAAAAGCCCTGTCCCTCTACTTAGTCTCATACAGACTTCTCAACGGTGATCTGTGTCTAGCATGCAAGGCCGTCTCAGAATCAGCCTTGATGGAGTTGCTGCATATCTGTAAGTCAAACTCCACTCATGCAGCTTGCATGCAAGTTCTCAACCTGGTCTGTGACATTAATAGAACTTGTTGTTGGGATAGATTTTTGTCCCAATGATGCCCCCATCTGTGGAATAGACTTCCTCTCCATGTCAAGCAGAGTACCTTACTAGCCCTCTTTAAGAGGAACCTGGATGACTGGATGGGAAACAGAAAATATAACCATGGGATCCCATCTGTGTCCCTGCTAGACAGGAAAAACAGATGCTGACTTTGTGGGAACATGGATGAAATTCTTAGCTAGGCTTATAGGGGCCTCTGGGCCAATAGCCTAGTATCATCCTATGAACCTATCAATCTATTACCTTGCAACACTGCAACATTTGGTGTTGCTGACAATACCTCACCCTCACCATTCATATGTCCATCAGGTGTGGCCAGAGTCTATGGCCCTGTAACTGGTAAGTGTGATACTGTTGTTTTACAGATCATATGTACCCCATGAAAATTAAGGGCTGCCATTTTGCCTTATGCACAACTGTTGTGCTTAGCCAAAGTAGAATAGTTGCATGTTCCATTTCAGAGCAGTTAACTACAGTGAATAGCCTAGGGAATGACAGGTGTGTATTTGTACAAACATTAACATGTTTGCACTTATAGTTATGAGCAACTGTGCAGAATGCTATACATGAGACAATTACTCCAAGATGTCCATTCAAACACAATAGGGAGAAGGTACATATCCGAGGCAGCGCTGCTACAACTGGCATATCATTCTCAAGATAGGTGTACTGAGTTCTATGTGTGGTTTTATCACATACACTGTCATATTGCATACCTCACAAGTGTATTGTACTGGCAACATTACCCAGATGTAGGTGATGTGCATGTTATACAGGACCTGCATTGTCTGTGTATGTTGTTGTGAGTTTGTGTGTTGTGCATGGGATCAGAGATGAGAACATGTGGGACATGTAATGCAGTTGTGGATCCTCACCTGTATCAGTCTGTGTGGATTACCATACATAATAGTGCAGGTGGTAATGCACTGCCTTTGTCTTGGTTCTCACAGGTGAATGGAGGTTGGAGTCAGTTCCCCTCACAACCTGATGTCAGTGTCTCATTGGACTCTGATGATGATGATGGTGGCCATAGTGAGGCACATGTAAGGTTGTCCGTGGCTGAATCTGTCCCAGAGGTTGACATCCCTCTTCTGGCCCATTGTCCCCACACAGTCAGTATGCCCACACATATTCAGTCATCAGAGGCCACAGATATTGGAAAGTCAGAGGGTGGCGACATAGTACAGGACAGTGTGAGAACCATGGTGTCTGTGAGTGTAGACACTGGTCATAGCCAGAGAGCTGTCAAGGTCCCACACAGGCAGATTGGCAGGGGTGCTCAAAGGAGGACTGCTGCCCATCCATCTCATCTTGCAGGTGTCACATCATGGGTCACTCACCACATGTTTTGGGTTGTCATGGAGGAAGAGGCATGATCTGAATGCAACACCAGATGGATACTTAGGGCTATGGATGCAGCACAAGCAGACATCTGTGACTGCCTCCACTGCATTGGTGATGGCCTGGAACATTACGCTGTTGTAGTGGACAGATGGTGGGCTGAGAGAGTGTCTTTGAGTGCAAACTGTCTGTGCTGCAACATGTGGTTGGAGTTGGGTGTTGGACACATGGACGTAGGCCAGCAACATCATCTGCTGGGACTCCATGTTGCTGTGCATACTCATGCTCCCATATTGGCAAGGCAGTACCTCCAGCACTACAGAGGGAAGTGCGATGTCTAAACCACAATGTGGCAGGCCATGGGTATGTGGTCCTAGGCAGTGCCTTGGGGACACAGGCCCAGCAGACAGCAGTCACTATCAGGTACTAGCACCACATCTGATCTTGGGCATGGTGCTGCCCGTGCTAATCCTGGTGAAGCCAGTTCCCATGTTCATGGCAGGAGATGATGAACTATCCAGTCTATCATGTATGGCCCACAGCTCTTCTCCATACATGCGTGTAGGCTAGCACTGAGCCTGACTGTGTACACACACACACACACACACACACACACACACACACACACACACACACACACACACACACACACACACACACACACACACTCCAACACCACTGTCATATGCAGGTCACCTACAGACACACCCATAACCTCTCCATGGCCCATGTAACCAGCACCCCTTCCTGACTCACACATATGCTGTCAACTGTTTGGCACAGCCTAGGCCTCTAGCACCCCCACACCACACCTTGTGCATGTGATGATACCTGTGCCACATCCCTGCCATCTGTGATATCAGTGCAGGGACCTGCAAACATGTGTCTAATGCACAGAGTGACTATATAACTTTACATGTGTTTCTGTAGTGCAGTAGTGTTATGCCATGTCATTTGTTGTGGGCCACAACAGGTACTGTATGCTGGCATGTGTCAGGACTACACATCAAACATTGTGCATCTTTGTTGCCTGATGCTACACTGGCAGTAGTGTTACAGAATGTCAGGTATGTCATGGACCTGTGTATGTTTGTGTCCCATGAGTCTGAGCAGTTCAACTATGGACACATGGCGACAGTACAGATGCACAGCATGGCAAGGCAGCACAGTAGAGATATGACGTCAGCAAGGTATGTCAGTATACGTGCATGGCTTCCTAGGTGCATATGTGTAAAACAGAGTGCCAGGGAAAATGGAAACAGTCAGCATCATCATGCTTTCATACCCTGTGACACACTCTACTACCCTTGATACATGTCACCTGGGTATTCAGCGCATATAACTCTAGCTGGTGGTAGACATCAATTATGCTTATGTAGAGGAGGGCTATTTAGGGCCAGCCACTAGTCTCCAGGACATAAAATGCATAAGCAATGCACAGAGGTAGGTCACCTGAGTATTCTGCATGTACAATTCTAGATGGTGGCAGACATCAATTATACTTATGTAGAGAAGGGCAATTTAGGGCCAGCCACTTGTCACAGTGCCATAAAATGTATAACCAATGCACAGGGGTAGTCACATGGGCAAGTCTCTAGTACTGTAAGGGGACATATTTACATACAGAAGTTGGATGCTGTGAGATTAGAACCCCTACCAATTTAGCTCTACACATTATAGCTTGCAGTACTCATCACATGCACCACACTGTTCATCTGATAGCACACTGTCAGCCAGTGCCCTTAAGGTGGATGACATCAGCAGGACTTGTAACAGAGGCCAATGTTGAGCCTAGCAGCTAGTCACTGGGCATAAAATGCATAACCATTGCACAGAGATAGCACATACCCATTTGTCTAAAGTGCTATCTGGGGATACATTTACACACACAACCACACAAGTTGGATGCTGTGAGATTAAAACCCCTACCTATCCAGTATTACACACTAAGCTCACAGTACTTATTGCATGCGCCACAATGTTTATCTGATATTACACTGTCAGCCAGTGCTTTGAAGGTGGATGACATCAGTAGGTCTTGTAAGGGAGGCCAATGTTGACATCAGCAGGCCTTGTAAGGGAGGATAATGTTGACATCAGCAGGCCTTGTAACATAGGTCAATATTGAAGCCAACAGCTAGTCACTGGGCATAAACTGCATAACCATTGCACAGAGATAGCCCATGCAGGCTTGCCTGAAGTGATGCATGGGGATATATTTACATGCACACATTCACACAAGTTAGATGCTGCGAGATTAGATCCCCTACTTATCTAGTATTACACAATATACCTTGCAATACTTATCACATGCACCACAGAGTTTATTTGTTGCTAGGTTGTCAGCAAGTGCACTTAAGGTGGATGACTTCTCTAGGTCTTGTAGAGGAGGAAATTTAGAGGCTAGCAGCCAACACAGGACCATAAAATGCATACCTTTGCATGGAGACAGCCCATATGGGCAGCCATAGTGCTGTGAGGGAATATATAGACACACACACACACACACACACACACACACACACACACACACACAGTTGGAAGATGTGAGATTCCTATCTAATATTACACACTACAGCTCATAGTACCTATTGCATGTGCCACAGGTCATGTCTGATGTATATCTTGATGTAGGATCAGTACTTGTGGAGTAAGCAAAGTGGCTTTGTATTAGACAGCAATCTGGCCTGCAGAGTGATACTGCTTGGCACTGTTATTGTATCTAGTGTCCTAGGGGTAGGATACCTGTTAAAATCCCTGCAATGTGTGTACATTTACCAGTCTGGCCATATGTGGCTGTTTGCAGTTTGAAAGGCAGACATGTGGCCAGGGACAATATGGTGTGTCCAATGCATGTGTTGCACCCATTGTGCATTACACCACCTGTGTGCCTATGTCTGTCTGCAGTGTGACAGTCCACAGGCACAAGAGTCTGTGGGTGAGTGGATTATGTAATGTTGCAGCCTTGTACTGGTGCCATCAGACAGCTGTTGTGATGTATATGTACAGATAATCCCAGCATTCAGGGTTATGTGGAGACATTTATACATCCTTGTCCATATCTATATAAATGTGTATAACAGAGATGTCTCCTTAAATGTAGTTGTGTGCATATGTAATATAAATGTGTTATGTAGATGTACATGGGGAGTCTATATATCACTGTACTTTATATAGATATATATATACATATTATATATATATATATATATATATATATATATATATATATATATATATATGCGCCACATACTGATACAGACACTAATCAAGCATGAGGGGGATAGGGAGAGACAGATATGTATACTTAGCTGTATGTATGTACAGACATATTTCCACATAGCAGGTCTTTGGGCAGTAGAGGCAACAGACTTAGGCTCAAGTTAGCTAAGTGTAGAAGCATGCCTAGTATGATTGCCAGTACTTACAAGGTGACTCCAGGCCAGATCTACCTGTAATCTAGTCCAGGATTATTGTGTGCTGCAGGCCATTGGCTGCTACACCTGTTACCGCAGTACAGCAGTTCCCTAATATTGTCTAACGCATTCCAAAGCTGTTTGCTGACCTTAATATGTGACTCAAACTTCAGAACTGTACACGGCTTAACAGACTGTCTAGACCTTTGCCTCATATTTTTGGCCTGTTTCACATAACATTGTGGTTTTCTGGCAAATTAGTGGCAAATCAGTGAAGAGTGAAGTAAATAAATAATGTGAGTTGAGTTTCAGACTTCATGCACATCAGGAGAGTCATGCTAATGCAGGACCTGTTATTCTATCAACATTCTACATTTGTAGGAGCAAATATTTAAAACCTGTCCCAATTTGTGGGCCTTGGTCCTACTTTTATTCACTTTATTTGACCACATTTCCATCTCTAAGAGGTTGAGAGGTATGATGTGACTGGGGTACATGGTGAAACATCACACCCAGGGTGACAGTCTGTATACCTCTCCCTGTACATGTTTTTGCAGAATGTCCAGTATTTTGTCCCATATGTCTGCTGTGTTCCTCATACACTTGTGTTTTCCTGGAGCTATACTATAAACAGTGGTCACTGACTTGTTGTACCTACTGACACATTTAAGTGATGGTCTTTACATCCTGCAGCTAATCTGACCTGTTGCAGCCTGCTGTTGTACAAGCTACTTGCTAGGTTACTCAGAGTGTGTATAATGTCTGTCTGTAGGTATGGCCCTTTGTGTCCCCATTCACTCTGGCTTTGTCCAGCTTTGTTGCAGTAACAGATTGAGAGGTTATGACAGTGTGTGGGGCTACCACCATATGAGTTCCCCACATGCAAAAGATGTTGGATGCTGCCAGATTTGAACCATCAGTACCATCACACATGTTACTGTCCCTGGCTCTGTGAGCCACAGCAGCCACCAGACAGAGAGGTTTCATTCCTCACACTATCAACATGATCGAGGAATTGTCTGGTCTGCTGGTATATCATTGCACACTTACTGTTACAGCAGTTGTATGTAAACACTGATGTGCTTGGGGTGGGGGACAACCAGCCTATGCTCTGCTGGCATAGACAGTTGTGTGACTATACTGTGACCCCACTGTTTGGCATCTACCTGGAATACACTTGTGGAGTTTCCAACCATGTGGCCTAGTGGCTATTATGGGGCACATACTAGTGAACAGAGAACCTGTTGTCTCAAGTGCCTGTTAGATCTGTACAAGTAGCCCAGTAGCCTACCACAGATTGCTGCAAGTAGCCCAGTAGCACACTATAGCCCTCTATATTCCATTGCATCCATGCGGCAGATCCATACATATGCTACCATATTGTAGTACCCCTTACAAGTGGTGTACAGGAGAGTGACTTACTTTGCAAATGCTGCAGTTGACAGACCTGTAATTTGGGGCTGACTCTGTCTGATGCACACAGTCTGCAGCCAAAACATGGTGAGGTACAGGTGGTGTGGGCTGGCTGGCATCATTTTCACTAATATGTATGCAAGTTGGATTAAGGTGTCAACTACTAAGGCTCTAGGTTGTTAGTGCATGTGCTATGTGTTGTCTCTTGGCCAAGGCCAGGACATATTGGGCATGCCTATGTATACCTACAGGGACAGCCTCAGGTGGTTCCTCCTTTCTGACCAAGTATCTAAAGGGAGGAAGAACAGCAAACTCCTCTATAGAAAACACTCCTTTATTGAATAAAACCTCAGTAGTTAAGCGCTTTCATCCCTCTCATAGGGACTTATTCAGAACAATACCATCAAGATTTCCTAGCATTCATATACATCTAACAATAAACCAGTTAATACCTGTTAATTGCATTATTTAAATTTTACATTGTTAACAATTAAAAGAAACATACCCTTGTGCTCATACTTTTTACATACACACACAGATATATATATATATATATATATATATATATATATATATATATATATATATATATATATATATATTATATCATACAATAATGTTATTGAACTGTGTAACCTTGTTGAATAATAATGTTAACCCAAAATGTGATTCATTTTTAAAAAACAATTCAAATTCAACATTTCATTTATACCTGGAAACCTAGTGGCATCCAGAGTCAATTGCCATTTTAATTCACAATTATCTAAAAACTCATTTAGTGTCCCCCATTGTTGATCCACTTTAATTTGTTGTATTATTAAAAACTTAAATGAATAACCCACATTTTCCATAAGATGCCTACTTAAAGCATTTGTATTCCTACCATGTCTTATGTCTAATAGATGCTCATAAATTCTGTTCCTAAACCATCTACAAGTTTTTCCTGTGTAGAATGCTGGACACTGGAAACATTTTGCAATATAAACTACATTCTTGGTTTGACAATTATAATGACCTCTTATGAATATTTTCTTACCATTTAGTTTAAAAATATCACCTGTAATAAATATATGGGAGCACTGGGAACACATCCCACATTTAAAGTTCCCAGCCTTTTCAAGCACACCACAGTTACTTAACTTACTCGCTTCTTCCAAAATGTCCTTGAAACATCTGTCTCTCTTGAAAACAAACTTTGCTTTTTCTATAAAATATGTTGACATATTTTTGTCCATTGACAATAATTCCCAGTTTTTTTCTATTAGTTGACATACCCTGTGGGCATCCTTATTATAGGTAGTAATAAAACTCGAATGTGCATACACATTATTCTCTGTATCAGACTTTTTTACTTCTACCATAGCTGTTGTATCTAAGGGATTTACTATAGGTAAATAAAAGTCATATTTCCATTTATTAATAACCTCTTCCCTAATATTAGTTAGCATTTACATTGGATAATTTATTTTCTTAAACATATCTAATATGAAATTCACCTCTTCCATAAATTCATTATCCAGGGAAGTCATTTTTGCAGCATGGACTAACTGCCTTTTTACTATAGATTTCTTTTGAAAATCAGGGTGCCAACTATTAAACTCCAAATATGAGTTTGAAAAAGTGGGTTTTCTGTATATTCTTGAAACCAAAGTTTTTTTTTTCTCTTTGTTTATTTTTAATTCCACATCCAAATATATTATTTGTGTCTGACTATATTCATGGGTGAATTTAAAACAACTCAAAGTGTCATTAATGTAATCCAAAAACTACATTAGAGAGTCTCTTGTTCCAACCCAAATCATAAAGATATCATACAAAAATCTAGTGTCATTTTTAATGTAACTCATGTACAAAGATTTAAAAATAAAATGGTCCTCCCAGTATGACATAACCTAATTTGCAAATATGGGGGCACAAGCTGCCCCCATAGCCACACCGGTGCTCTGACAAAAATACTGGCCCTCAAACCTAATGAAATTGTGTTTCAGTACCATCTCCATTAGGGTCACAAATGCATTAATTTCATCTTGATCATATGTGTCTGTTATTTTTAATTGGGTTTCAAACCATGCTAAGCTCTCTTCATGTGGTATTACCGAGAATAGGTTGAAAACATCTATGGTCACCAAAAACATTTATTTCCATATATTGAAATTTATTTAAATTCATTATCAGAAAGACTGAGTGCTTTTGAAAAAAACATGCTATCGTTCAAGAAACTACAGCTGGAGAATGGATACATGCAGAGGAATTTGGAGCTTGAGCAAGTTCCACGTGGTTTACGTCTGTGGTGTTACCCAAATGGAGTTGAGGGGAATCCCGACTTCATAAAGGAACTACATATGGTATTTGATAAAGCAGGCTTTGATATTCTCAATTTAATGATAAAATATAACAACAAAACACTGGAAGCTATGACTGCAGAATTGGACCTCCAAAATGCAAGGATTCAGTCAGACTTATTGTTCGAACAGTACAGAACGAATTATGATAATTCATTCATGCACATAGAGAATGTGCGTAATAATATTTTCACTCATAAAATAAATAAAATAAAAAGAGACACTATTGAATATGCAAAAGGGAGGGCATATCCAGTATTAGTAAATTGCCATAACAATGCAGACATCCCTTCCAATCAGAATGAACTTAGAGATAATGAGATGAGGTCAGCAGCAACATCATCAAGTACTGAAAGGGGAAACACCCCTTTGAACCAAGGAACAAGGCGCTCAGAAAGGCTGAAGAACAAAGGGCCTTGTTTAAACAATCAGTCTTACAATTATGGGGAAAATTATATCAACAGGGATTATGCAGTACAGAGAGCAAGACCAAAAAACGTATATCATGCTCCCTATCAGCGGAAGAGATGATGGATGCTGCCATCGACCTCATAAATGGGAACGAAAGCAATGAATCATCTGTTGGGGACTGTTTTGCTACAAATGCATCGGGCACATGTTTAAACAGGTTTTTAATGGAATGGAATGAGCCTACACAGTCTGTAACAGTTTTTGGTGATGTCGTTGATATGCATTCAAGTGAAAATAATATTAATTGCATTGATATGGACGCTGACATGGGTGTATAAAAAAAAATAAGAATGTGAGTAGAAATAACATGTTTGTGAATGAAGTTATGTTTTTATATAACTTAGATACTGACAGTAATCACCAGGAAGTTGAAGCAAACTGTCCTGGATATTTAATGTTAGATGCTAGTGATATTTTAGATTTTTTTACAATGGATAAAAGTGTTTCTCTTAATGATATGCTGCAAAATAATGAACAAAATATTGAAGTTAACAATAAATGTGTGTTTATGGGGGGCATGCCGCATGGCACAGATGAAATGGAAAACTTGCCAAAAATTACTGTCTATGCAACAGGGGATTTTAAGATTTAAAATTACTCATATAAAGATATTCAGACCACCCATGCAAATTTCTTAGCAAAGGGCTTCACTTATGTTCTGAGTAGGAGGGGTAGGGTTGTGGATACTCTAATAGACCTGAAACTTTTCACAAGGAAGTTGAATTTAAAAGCATGGTTTGGAGATAATAACTGTAATAATAGCCAAATGAACACAAGATTATGTAAACCAAGTACTTTTAACCCACCTGTGTGTAATTTGGTTGTTTTTTTTTTTTTTTTTTGAAAAAGTGTATGAATTGGACATAAGGGAAGTATATAAATGGTCTTGTGAAATTCAAGGTGATAATTTAACAGAAAATGAAAAAAATGTATTGTTTGACATTTCGACAGACAGAAACATATGTATAATGAAGCCAGATAAAGGCAGTGGAGTGGGGGTGATGGACAAAGGTGATTATTTAAATTGTATGTCAGCCCTTTTGATGGATGACATCTACCATGAAATATCTTTGAATGAGATTAACATTTTGTATAAAAAGTTGGATCTGGCATTAGAAGACATGCTATTGCAAGGACAAACAGATATAGATGCTTACAATTTTATGAGAAATGAACATCCAGTGGTAGCAAACATCTTTGGTTTGCCAAAAATTCATAAAGGGTTAGAAAATCCAAAGTTTAGACTTATTGTAGATGCAAAAAGAAGCAAAACTTGTTTTATAGGTATATTTTTGGATTTTCACTTTAAGAGAGGTTTGCAACACTTTAAACACATATGCAAAGATTACTGGCAGTTCCTGGTGAATTTAAATAAATTTCAATATATGGAAAATATGTTTTTGGTGACCATAGATGTTTGCTGCCTATTCTCAGTTATACCACATGAAGATGGCTTAGCATGGTTTGAAACCCAATTACAAATAACAGACACATATGATCAAGATGAAATTAATGTATTTATGACCCTAATGTAGATTGTACTGAAACATAATTTCATTAAGTTTGAGGGCCAGTATTTTTGTCAGAGCACCGGTGTGGCTATGGGGGCAGCTTGTGCCCCCATATTTGCAAATTATGTTATGTCATACTGAGAGGACCATTTTATTTTTAAATCTTTGTACATGAGTTACATCAAAAATTACACTAGATTTTTGGATGATATCTTTTTGATTTGGATTGGGACAAGAGACTCTCTAATGCAGTTTTTGGATTGCATTAATGACATTTTGAGTTGTTTTAAATTCACCCATGACTATAGTCAGACACAAATAATGTATTTGGATGTGGAATTAAAAATAAACAAAGAGAAAAAAACTTTGGTTTCAAGAATATACAGAAAACCAACTTTTTTTCTCTGGATAATGAATTTATGGAAGAGGTGGATTTCATATTAGATATGTTTAAGAAAATAAACTATCCAAAGGAAATGCTAACTGCTATTAGGAAAGAGGTTATTAATAAATGGAAAAATGGTTTTTATTTACCTATATTAAATCCCTTAGATATGACAGCTATGGTAGAAGCAAAAAAAGCCTGATACAGAGAATAATGTGTATGCACATTCAAATTTTATTACTACCTGTAATAAGGATGCCCACAGGGTATGTCAACTAATAGAAAAAAACTGGGAATTATTGTCAATGGACAAAAATATGTCAAAATATTTTATACAAAAAGCAAAGTTTGTTTTCAAGAGAGACAGATGTTTCAAGGACATTTTGGAAGAAGGGAGTAGGTTAAGTAACTGTGGTGTGCTTGAAAAGGCTGGGAACTTTAAATGTGGGATACGTTCCCAGTGCTCCCATATATTTATTATGGGTGATATGTTTAAACTAAATGGGAAGAAAATATTCATAAGAGGTCATTATAATTGTCAAACCAAGAATGTAGTTTATATTGCAAAATGTTCCCAGTGTCCAGCATTCTACATAGGAAAAACTTGTAGACGGTTTAGGAACAGGATTTATGAGCATCTATTAGACATAAGGCATGGTAGGAATATAAATACTTTGAGTAGGCATCTTATGGAAAATGTAGGCCATGCATTTAAGTTTTTAATAATAATACAATAAATTAAAGTAGATCAGCAATGGGGGACACTAAATGAGTTTTTAGATGCTTGTGAATTAAAATGGCAACTAACTCTGGATGCCAATAGGTTTCCAGGTATAAATGAAATGGTGAATTTGAATTGTTTTTTAAAATTGAATCACATTTTGGGTTAACATTATTATTCAACAAGGTTACACAGTTCAATAACAATATTGTATAATATATATATATATATATATATATATGGTTCTACCTGACATAAACGAAACCCCAAAACACCAACAAAGCAATCACCGAAACCACATAACCGACAGTACAAAAACACGAAACCCCACATGCCCGACAACGAAATAACCGACGGTACACAAACACGAAACCTCATACACTGCACACACCACAATCACAACAATCAACAAACAAAACACATTCCCCATCCAAAAACCACATACACAACACAAGCACACCAAAATCCCTACAAACCCACACTAAACCTCACATACACAACTACCTACAACCCTAATCCAAACCCTAACCCTAAGGTCCGTCACTATCGCACACTTACCTGACCCGCTCCCTAACCCTAACTCACTTATCCCGCCCCTAACCCAAACACAATCACTACTGCACACTTACCTGACCCACTCCCTAACCCTAACTCACTTATCCCGCCCCTAACCCAAACACAATCACTACCGCACACTTACCTGACCCACTCCCTAACCCTAACTCACTTAACCCACCCCTATCCCCACAATCTGGAACAAACAAAAACAGCACTCCCAATACGCTAGCTGCTTCCTCTCACAGACAGAACAGCCCAAAGAGAAACTAAGCTGTTTGTATAACAAAAAGTATTTAATAAAACAAAAGGTTGAGCGCTTTCACTCGACTAAGCGAGCTACATTGTTTGTTCCATTCTGTCGATCCAATTCGGGTATTTCTATCCCCACAGATCATCAATATCCACACTTACCTTACTCGCACCCTAACGTCCGTCACTACCACATACTTACACAGCCTTTTCCCATGTCAGCATCCTCGGCGTCGGTGCTTTCATCCGTCGGGTTGGTCTTCTGAACTGTCGATCTTCTGGGGCCCGTCGCGTCGGTCTTCTGGACTGTCGATCTTCTGGGGCTCGCGATTTCCGTGTTGATGTTCCGGCATGTCGTCTAACTGAGGTAGAACCATATATATATATATATATATATATATATATATATATATATATATATATATCTATATATATATATATATATAGATATATAGTACGAATGCAAGGGTATGTTTCTTTTAATTGTTAACAATGTAAATTTTAAATAATGCAATTAATAGGTATTAATTGGTTTATTGTTAGATATATATGAATGCTGGGAAATCTTGATGGTATTGTTCTGAAGAAGTCCCTATGAGAGGGATGAAAGTGCTTAACTACTGTGGTTTTATTCAATATAGGAGTGTTTTCTACAGAGAACTTTGCTGTTCTTCCTCCCTTTGGTTACCTGGTTTGTGGATATTTTCAGTTGGTTCCTCCTGTGAGTCACTCTGTGGGTGCAGCTTTAGTGACCTAGCCACTGGTAGGGGGCTGTGTATACCTTCCCTTTGCTGATCCTGCTGCAGTTCTTTCCGCAGGATCATGCTGTGTAGCATGGCACATACTGTGACATCTGTTCATATGTGGCTGTTGAGTACTGTAAGGCTCCACCAGACATATCGAGGCACCAGAACCATGACTTCAACAGCCCAAACACACACTCTATGATGTTCCTGGTTTGTGCATGTGCCACATTATGGCATTCTTCGGTGGGTGTGTGCATTTCTTAAGGGTGTCATCATCCATGGTTCCAGTGCTTAGCCAGCATCCCCAAGTAAATGGCCTTGTGGGATGTCCACCCTAGCAAACATCTGGTAGAGCTGTGATGAGTGCCAGATATGGGAGTCATGATAACTGCCAGAGCTGCCATCGCAAATATTCATGATAATGCCCTGAGCATTGCACGTGTCCTGGCAGTTGATGGAGTGGTACCCCTTGCGGTTGATGTAGATTCTACCCTCTTAGACAGGTGGTGCCTTGATATGTACATGAGTACCATCTATGGCGTCCAGTACCTCAGGGTAGTGTGTTACATGGTAGAAGAGTCACATACTGCTGGCCATCTCCTCAAGGGTGTGGAGAAAATAAATGTGCTCACTGGCATGTGATAGCATGGCATTCAGGAACTGGTGGAGTACCCTGGAAGCAGATGCGTATAAGACCCCCATTATTTCCCAGGCTGGTCTTTGGAAAGTCCTTTTAGCTAGTATTTTAAGGGCTACACATACCTTTGTTCCCACTGGGATGGGTTCTCCTCTCTTGTCTCTGGGTCTGAGATGAGGTTGGCAGAGCTCAGTGAGTTCTTGTAGTATGTCCCTGTCCACCCCCATGTCCAGGTCATGTAGCTCCTAATAGGTTACACTGGGCCTAAACACTCTTCTCCTTCTCAGTCAAGGCCTATGGTCAGCATCAGCAGCAGCTGCATTGACATTAGTATCTAACACAGTCATATGTAGCAGTCCTGCAGGAGCTCCTAGTATTCTCTAGGTTAAAATTCCCAAGTCTGTACTCCAATGTGCAGAGTATGGGGGGAAAATCATATTGTAGGGTGTATGCATACTTTATAGTGTTCTGCTGTAGATGTAGGCTGTGTGATTGGCTACCTGTGATGCATTCCATCTGACAAGTACATGATTAAGATGTTTAACGGCCATAGTTTAAGTGAAACAACACTCATCAGTAATTAATATATCATTGGCTTTCTCAGCCAATTTTTTTTTTTGACAGCCTTCCTTGCTGGGCACTGTGGTGTGCCACGCAAACCCATACTACAAAGATAAACAAACCTAAGCAGTCAGGAGACATACCCCCATGGAAGGTCATGCTCAGCATGGCTGTACACAATGCAAACCCGCTCGATCCCACTAAAACATGCACCCCTAAGGTAAGCAAAGCTTAACAGTCACCGGACATACCCCATTGCTGAGCCTTGTGGCACGCCATCGAAACAGGCACCGCTGCCCTCCAATAAGCTTAACAGTTTGCAGACACACACCCCCTTTTGATGTTAGTTACCTTCTTTGTGGACATCAACATGGTTCTGTCCCAACAATGATGGGATCTGCGGACAAAGGTACCCATTTGTGCTATTCAGTAACCTCGGCTCATTTGCATACAGATCCATGCACAGTGCCTGGAAACTACACAGTTTCAAGCCCTGCCTCATTAGCGACCACAGCAGTCCTACATTGTATATACTCCACACAGGGTCCTATAATGCATTACTGTTACATACTCACAAATTCTATTTTTTACAATCTTTTTATATATTGTTTTCCATAACAGCATGTTTGAGTACTGCTGTGCACTGTGCAGACATACCTAGGGTATTAAAAAATATATATATTTTACATTATTTTCCATATGGTGCTGGACACACAGTGGTTACTTTTGCACATATCTGTGTCCTCTATACTATGTCTGTCACTGTAACTGCACTTTTGCATCCCCTGGTGTCATTTTTTCATCCTGTACACAGAATTTTTCCATGTACATTATGGACACCAACACAGGGTCTGCATGACTGCCTATCTGCTTGCTGGATTGCTCTACCTGCTTCATTTGCATGCATTTTACCTGCTTATGAGGTGATTTGCATGCCACAGCCACTTAAGTGTTCGCATTCTTGTGCATGCCCCTCAGCTCCATTTACTGGATCGCACATCTGCTTACTTCCGTATAAGCACCCTGCCACTATGCCTACATGGGAAATAAGTCTGCGTAGGCTTTATTAAATACCCCCTATGATTTTTCCAAGTTTCAGATTTTGTTTGAAAGTAGTCTGTTTTCAGATTTAACTCTTATAGTGATGATAATTCAGGTTGGAAAAGTTTTTTTTTTTTTTTTTAGATATGAAGAGTTAGTTTTGTGTTGCTCCCCAGGAAGGAGAAGGTAGATGATTTAACATGATTTTTTTGTTTTGGAAGTAAAACTTAATAGAGTTTTCAAATGACTGTTATTTTAGAAAATACAACTATTTAAGCAGATAAGTTATACACGGGTGTAGTAATAAAGATTACTTGCTACTAATATGTCCTTGAAGTACATTGATATGCAATTTTGATTTGGAGCCACAGGGAGAGTATTGTTCAGCCTACTTATGTAGGCTCAAGTAAGGAATCGTAGACTCACTGCAGTAATACTGCTGGCCTACCTATGTTAACATAGAATTGGAAGCAACATTTAGATTGTCCTATTACAGGAAATTAAAATGAAAAAAAAAATGTCCAGTTTTTCTCATAGAAGTGACCAGTGTTAGAATAAGCTAGTTCTATTAGTTCTACCAAGAGATGGGGTTATCACCCTTATTTATATGCCCCTTGAATAGTAATGCATACAAAAGTATGCAGACAGTCAAAGTAGGCAGTTGTTGCTACTGATTAGGGGCAATTGTTAAATGGTATTTATTAAGAACGAAACTATGATAAATCATCTCTCTTGATAATCTTTTATGATATTTTAAGTGAAGATCCATTGTATGTTTGTAGGACAGGCTTTAATTTAGCTGTGGATTGTGAGATGGAAAAATTACTTCAGAGCAAATATCTGACTCAAAGGCTTTGTCAGTGTTAAATAAAAACAATGATAACAACACAGAAGGTTCAGATGCAAAAGTTTACTAGTGTACACCAGGAGGCAAAAAACCATACAAGTACAGAGTTTTGTCTGACATGATGCAGGAAATACACAATTTTATATAGTCTTACATTCAAGCTGTGCCCACCTTACTGACGTGGTTAGTCACAGGGCACCTGCATCACTATGGTCTACAATATTCTATTCATAAGAAAAAGCTGATGTTATACATTTTAAAAGTTTTCCCATGGGAATAATACAGCCTTGCAAATCACCTGGTTAGTTATAATGTCTTTCTGTAAATGTTACTCCTTCAAGGTTTCAGGCCTGTTCGAATACAATAGCTGGTTCAGTCTTGTAATATACTTCTTTGTTCTTCTTACAACTTTACTTTAGCAGCTGTGTCTTATCTTTGATAACATTCACAAGGCCAATTATCTCAGAGGAAGGAAGAAGATTTTCAATGCTTTATACATTTAATTTCCTGACCCAGCAGATAATCATTAGTGAAAAACATAAGCTTGCTGAGCTGGCTACTGCCAGGGTCAGAGTTCAAATACACTGCAGCTCCAAAGCTTCAAGCAATTACATGTAAAATCATTCTTATTGCCATATTGTAAATAGAATAAAATGCATTATATACTATTTGCTTTTAAACTAACACTTTATACATGACATGATGCAGGAAATACACAATTTTATATAGTCTTACATTCAAGCTGTGCCCACCTTACTGACGTGGTTAGTCACAGGGCACCTACATCAGGGGAGGGTGGTGGACTAATGGTTAAAGTGTTTGCCTTACAAACACAAGGTGCAGGGTTTGAGTCTCACAAGGGATAATTGGCTAGGCTTAAAATGGCTCACAAGGGCAGTTAGCTTAGTACTAACCTATGAACCTATGAACCTATTCAAATACATATTTTTCTAACATTTTCCTCCCTTTTAATACTTTTTATTCTATTCAGAAACATAAACAATGTTATATCATCCCCTAGCCTTCTCCTTTTAAGGACTTTCAACTAGGCAAGTCATTTAGTTTATATTTCGGAAAAAGTTTCATCTGGAATCAATAGTTCCAATTCAATGTCTTGGTACAAAGTTTCAGTTACAGATATATCAACAAAATCTTTGACTAATCTTTTCATACAGTGGATCCCACAACAGACACATGCTCCTAATAGGAGTAGACCAACACAAATAGCAATCAAAATATTCATTAGGATAGAACCCCACCCACCAAACAGACTCTGGAAGACGTTCGTCAGTGGGTTTGGTCCTGGTTCAGTCATGGCTGATACCTGTTGTATTACCTCTAGGTGGTCATTAATCTCATGTCGATTGTCTGGTATGAACGCACAGCATTCTTCTTTGATAAGCGTGCACGTACCACCTCTCGCCGCTAGGGTGAAGTCAAGAGCCATTCGATTTTGTAGCACAACAGTTTTCATTGCATTCAGTTCATCAGTCACTAGTTCGAGAGCAGAAAAAGTTGCATTACTCATTACTTCAAGAAGTTTTGACAGCTTTCTCAACTCCCAGATCGATTTGACTGCTCCATATGCTGGAAATATTCCAGCCCAGGATATAACACTGTCACTCAAGTCCATATGAGTCAATTTTTCTTTATCTTTCACGGAATGATGGTTCTTCCAACCAGCTTCGATTTTTCCCATTGGATTTACAGGTTTTCCGATTGGATCTTCAGGTTTTCGGGCTACATCTCTTACATTTTGTATCTTACCTAGAGGTAATTCTGCAGTATGCCTTATAGCCGGAACCAGATAACCCCAAAAAACAACTGCCGGACCAATTCTCAAGTAGCCATTTGTATGCCTTTTTCCCACAAACAAAATAACAGTTTTCTACTTTAGTACTGATGCGGGTTAATTCTGAATGAAACATTTTCGTGTCTATAACAGACAATTGTTTATGCAAGACAGGATTTCTCTGCACATCACTTAATGTTGTTTTCATTAAGCTCAAATATGAATCATAATTTGTGTTACAAACAGTGCCTTTATCTTTAGCTTTAATATAGCATTTATAAGATATAGTTATGTTACAGTTACTCCAACCCACTTGGAGTGTATCATTCTTATAGAAACATACAATTCCCCTCTGTGTAATAGGCAAATACAATGCAATTTTGTCCTGTGATCTTACAGAACCTGTATCAAAAAGTAAATTCTCCCAAGTCTCATTTATCCCCAAGGGGACAGCGGACATCAACAGTCCTCCATATGCTGTTGGTATGGCAGTGAAAACCCAGCAATTTGAAATCTTCATAGTCTCTACATATACACGCTTCATAGCTAGGTATGTGTTAAAGTTTGGATGCCAGTCTATAGACAGTTCATCACGTTTTTCCACTTTCACTTGTGTGGTTATATGTAGGAAAAACCACAACAAAAGGAAAGTCATCACAATCATAGTCAATAAATGCATAGTTAGCAAGATGATTAAACAATATCTTTGGGGTTGATCTGCATTTTTACTCATTTTGCTCTTGGCCATCCTGCCTTTGTTGTGTATCAGTCACAAAATGTTTATCAAGGTGAAAATTATTTACCGGTTTACAGTGCGTCAGGTGGACCCAGGATTACCTCTCAGCAACTTTGACTTCAGTAGGCATTGCCAACAGTACCTGGTACGGTCCTTCCCACTTTGGACTCGCCCAATTCTTCCTCTTCATGACCTTTAACCACACCCAGGAACCTGGGGTCAGCACTGCTTCCAACGGTCTGGTCTGTCTTTTATCTGAAAAAGAGTTCAACTGCAAAACAGTTTTATTTGTTAACAGTTTCTTCATATAGCTAGCTAATGAGCTGTCAGCCTCTAGTTCTGCAGGCATGAGAGCTTTCCACTGTGGCACATAATATGCCCTTCCAAATATCACTTCAAAGGGGGTCAAACCCTTTACATTTGGAACTGTTCTCATGCTCAGCAGTGCCAAAGGCAAACAGCAAATCCAATTCTTCTGTGTTTCATTTATTAACTTCCTCAACTTGCTTTTTAAAATTTCATTGTACCTTTCCACCAGTCCTGCAGACTGTGGGTGGTAAGCACAATGATTCTTCAAGGAGATCCCAAAGAATCTCCCAAGTTGGTGAATTGTTTGATTAACAAAATGTGTCCCATTGTCACTATAGATTCTTTCCGGTATGCCAAATCTAGGAATTATTTCTTTTATTAGGGCCTTTGCCACTGTTGCTGCATCCGGATTTTTAGTTGGAAAAGCTTCTACCCATTTGGAAAACATGTCTATAATTACTAAACAGTATTTTTTCCCTTCACATTTGTTCAGTTCTATGAAATCCATACAGATAGTATGGAACGGATATGGTGGTATAGGAAAACTCCCTTGCTTGGGTTTGAATGCTCCTTGTGCATGATGTTTGTTACAGATATAACATGCTGCACAAAATTTTTGTGTAAAGTTTGTGAATCCGTATGTTTGGAATATTCGATTTACTAACTGTACCATCCCCCCTGTTGAGACATGGCACTACCCATGGCTCAACAAAGCTGCATATCTAAATAAATTAGACGGCAATATTGTTTTTTTCTCTTTGGAGATATACAGTCCATCTTCAAGGATTGCACCTCGTTTCTCCCATTTCTGTTTTTCAGCTTTTGTAGTTAATGTCTGCATCGTTTTTAACATTTCTAAATCTAAAATCTCAGAGGGTTGTAATTCCTCGGTTAAAAGTAAAGTTTCTGAGTTTGAGGCTGCTTGCTTTGCAGCTGCATCAGCTTTTGCATTTCCTTTTGAAATTGCATCCTGTTGTTTTGTATGAGCTAAACATTTACAAATAACTACTTTAGTAGGTAACTGAATGGAATCTAACAAGTTCAAAATAAGTTGCGCATGATTAATCGGTTTACCATTAGATGTTATCATTCCCCTATTTTTCCATTGTTGTGCAAAAACATGCACTGTAGAGAAAGCATACTGACTGTCAGTATATATGTTCACACATTTATCTTTCGCTAGAGTACAAGCCCGTGTTAAGGCTATCAGTTCTGCTGCTTGTGCAGACAGGTTATGCTGTAAGGGTTGGGCTTCTAAAATCTCTGTATCTGTGACTACTGCATATCCTACTAGGTTTTTCCCTGTAGGACCCTTTCTGCATGAACCGTCCACATAAAATGTCACCTTGGCATCATCCAAGGGCATATCAGTGAGGTCTTGTCTGGGCAAAGTTATTTGCTCAATTTCCTGCAGGCAACTGTGCTGTGTGCCATCCACAGGAGTTGGAAGTAACGTTGATGGATTTAATGTTGTACAACTTTCAATTACCATATGAGGTTGGCTCAGCAGTATGGTCATACATGAAAGATGTCTAGCAGGAGATAGATATGCTATTTTCTCTTGCAGTAAAATTATTGCGACTGCGTGAGGCACTCTCAATGTGAGAGGGTGGAACAACACCACTGAGGCAGAAGCCTGTACTGCCATTGCAGCTGCAACTACTGCTTGCACACAGTGAGGCAATGATCATGCCACTGGATCTAACTGTGATGAATAGTAAGCTATGGGGCGTTGCTTATCCCCATGCTGTTGCGTCAAAACTGACGTCATGTATCCCTGTTTACAATCTACAGTCTGAAAAAAATCTTTTGTGGTAATTTGGAAGTCCTAAAACTAATGATGAAGCTATCAATTGTTTTACTCTGCAGAAAGCTGTTTCTGCTTCAGGTGTCCATTGTAATACATCTTGTGCTGCCATTGGTGTTTTATATATTAAATCAGCCAGTAGAGCAGATTCTAAAGCATAGTTTGATATCCAGCTTCGACAAAAATTAGCCGTTCCCAAGAAGGACATCATTTCCTTCTTGGTTGCTGGTTTAGGTGCCTGTAAAATCACTGTTTTTCTGTCTTCGTCTAATATTCTACCTTCATTGGATATTACATATCCTAGGTATCTAACTTGTTTTCTCCAAAGTTGTAACTTACTTTTGTTTACTTTGTGTCCTTGTGCTGCTAAAAATTTCAGTAATGCTATCGTATCCTCCCTGCATTGATGCTGGGTAGGGGCTGCTAGCAAGATGTCATCTACATAAAGTAGAATCTGACTACCTCCTGGTGGAGTAAACCCTGCCAGGTTGTTAGCCATCTCTTGTGCAAATATCGTTGGACTTTCACAATATCCCTGCGGTAGCCGAGTATAGGTATATCTTTTGCCCTGAAATGTAAATGCAAACCAATACTGGCTATCAGGATGTATAGGTATTGAAAAGAAAGCATTGCTTATATCTACCACAGTGAAATATTTTTGTTGTGGCTTCAAATCATTCAACAAGGTGTGTGGGTCTGACACCGTAGGTGCTCTAGGTATTATTGCATTGTTTACAGCTTGTAAATCCTGTACCATCCGCCATTCCCCGTTTGCTTTTTTAACAGGAAATAGAGGGGTGTTACATGGTGAATCAAGAGATTCTACCAGTACTCCTTCCTTGAGTAATGCTGCTGTTATAGGCTTGATTCCTTGCTCTGCATCTTTCCTCAAGGGGTATTGTCTTTTCTGTGGTCTAAATGCTGATTTTGGTGTAATAGTTACTGGTCCTGCTGTTTGAATAAGTCCTACATCTGATTTACCTGTTGACCAAAGAATGTCTGGTATGTCACACAAGACTTTTTCTTCTTCTTCTAATAAGAATGCTAATCAGCTGTCTTCACTAGTTTGTAAGTGTACAGCTGGATGTGTCTGTGTTAGCCAATTCAATTTCTTTTTTTGTATTCCCTGTTCTGATAATTCTAAATCAGTTTGTTTTTCCCATCTTGTTACTTTTTCTCCTAAGTCTGCCCATCTCACATCCTTATTCTTTGTCAAGCTGACATGTGGTAGTCTATTAGATTTGTACAGTGTCATGAATTCCTGAGGTAATGAACAGCTTACCACACTGTTTCCCTCAGTATCCCAATACAAGGTTTGTAATACTAATCCATTAGCAGGATTTTTGAACAATTGCTCATATTCTTTATCAGGTCCTGGCATGCTACAGTAGTATAGAGTACAATGTAACAAATGCTGTTGGTCAGTGTCAAGGGAGGGGGCCTTACTGATGGCTACATTCATCAGTTCCTCGGTTACTGCCCCTGGACCAGTCATAACTAGGTCCTGGCTGTACCAATAAAAAGTTTCACCCTCCGATCGCACCACAAAAGTATCCATTTGTCTTTGTGCCTCCATACCCTGCATAGTGGGAACTACCGCTATGCCAAATATCTGCATAAGATCTCTTCCCAGTAAGTTTACTGGACATTTTGCAGAAACTACAATTTTACTTTTCTGAGTCATGCCTGAAACAGGGTCAGTTATTGCTATATCATGGGAGAGTGGCTCCCTATATAGCTGTCCATTTGCTGCTTTCACTAATATATAGTCAGGTGATTCAGAATATTCTGGTAACTTTGAAGGCTGTATCAAAGTTTGTGACGCTCCTGAGTCACACAAGAATTTCACTTCCCTTCCTTCCACCAGAAATGTAACTTCCGGTTTTGTGTCTGCCAAATAGAGCTCCAAGCTCAGTAATGCCAAATCTAAAATTTCACTTTCTTCATCCTCTACATCTGCTTGTACTTCCTCTGTTCCTTCCACTACATTTACATTTGCCCTTTGTTTTCCTTCCCTGATGATTTCTGATTTTCATCACTATCATATAGTCAGTCCTCATCACCTTTATTTTCTGTAGTCACCTTTTTATTTAGCCTGCAATCCCTTGCTAAATGTCCTTTCTTACCGCACTTAAAGCACTCACCTTTCTTTTTTCTTTCTTTAAAATCTTCTGACCTTTTGTCAGATTGTCTATTTCCCTGGGTATTATTCTTACCCTTCTTACCTGACTGTACTACAAAGACTTCAGCTCCATCTTCAGCTGTGAAGACCTGTGTCTTCTTTTTCTTTTTACTATTAAAGTGTCTTTCAGCATGTCTAGCATATTCAAGTAAGGCTTGTAGCCTACTTGCTCGATGATCTATCATATGCTTTGTAATAAAGCTACTGATAGGTGCAATGCAACCTTTTAAAAATGCATTTTTCAGTTGCTGTTCATACGAGGTATCATGTGTCTGATTTTCAGGGATAGCCATACCACTATGGTTATTGAAACATTCCAATAATCTACCATAGTACCCATCTACAGTTTCATTCTCTTGTTGTATGCATTGGTTAATGCAAGTCCAATCTGCTCTAGGTTTCCATTTTTCAGAAATTCGGTCTGTAAGACCTTTCACTCTGTTGTCTAATTCTGCGTCACTATGTGGGAGTGGTTTAAGCTCTGCATTACGAGGATTCCAGGTGCCACAAATCATGTGCCAGTCTGGACCCACAATCTGTCTAACTACCTTTTCTACTTCTTCCCCGTTCAAGTGGTAACTTAATCTCATACCTTGCAAATCTTGTAAAAACTTTGTGTAATTAACTTTTGGATGAGGGATTCCCTCTGTAGCTTTCCGAATATCTTCCGGTGTCCATGGTCTATATACTAGAAGAGTTGGGTCCTGCCCTTCCTGTCCTGCCTGAGGATTTGGTACCTCAATTAGTGGACAGATTTCTTCCTCACTCTCTTCTAGTGTGTTTCTCCCTATTTGATATAAGTCTGTGTCCCCAAGTGTTTTACGTGTCCGGGACCTAGTTTCAATAGGATCTCTAACAAATGGTTTTAGTGCTCTTGTAACTTCAGGATAATGTGAAGGTGGACCAGCTTGTCCTCCTGCTTCATATCCTGAAAAAGGCATTGGAGGGGGTGGAGGAGGAGGGGCCATCGCTATTACTGTATTATTATCCTCTTTATCTAAAAATAACGTCTTAGCATTTTTAGCTTTTTGTTCCCTTCGGTTTACTTCCTCAATCCACCTGTGTGCCTGAGGAATGCCTAATCGCTGTTGTTTTTTTGCCTGACCTTCTGCGTCAGATTTAAGCTGTTTTAAAAGTTTAACTAATGAAATCTTATTTAATTTACCGTCAAATCCGTATTTATTAACCCATTTTGTATAATACCTTACATTATCAGCCCGTTGTAATTGCATATATTTTGCGTCATCATTTAGGGGTGGATCTCGCAATTTTTTAGTGCACTGATTTCCCATTCTAAAAGAAAATGTTACGTAACCCTTTTCACCACGTGGTATTTCAGTTCCTTACACAGTTTATCTAGAATAACTGCCTACCTTACTCTGTTTCCCTGATCCCTGACAAAATATACAGTAATTTCCTTTTGTCCCTGATCTGTATAACAAATCTCTGACAATGACATTTACTGTAACCTAGTCCCTGATCTAAAATTGAAAAAAGGCAAATGTCTTCCTACCTGAGCCTCCTGGGTCGACCAGTTCGAGACCGCTCATCGGCCGCAGATCAGAAAGTGGCCAGCCTCTCAAAACGACAATTCAGTCGGAGGTCTTTGTGTTTCAAGAAGAACCGTTTCAGTAGCTTCTCCTGCGCAGTATTCGACCACCGGTACACTCTGATCTGTAGCTGTCTAAGGGCTTCCGGTTCAAGGAGGACCAAACTGTTAAATAAAAACAATGATAACAACACAGGAGGCTCAGATGCAAAAGTTTACTAGTGTACACCAGGAGGCAAAAAAACATACAAGTACAGAGTTTTGTCTGACATGATGCAGGAAATACACAATTTTATATAGTCTTACATTCAAGCTGTGCCCACCTTACTAACGTGGTTAGTCACAGGGCACCTACATCACTATGGTCTACAATATTCTATTCATAAGAAAAAACTGATGTTATACATTTTTAAAGTTTTCCCATGGGAATAATACAGCCTTGCAAATCACCTGGTTAGTTATAATGTCTTTCTGTAAATGTTACTCCTTCAAGGTTTCAGGCCTGTTCAAATACAATAGTTGGTTAAGTCTTGTAATATACTTCTTTGTTCTTCTTGCAACTTTACTTTAGCAGCTGTGTCTTATCTTTGATAACATTCACAAGGCCAATTATCTCAGAGGAAGGAAGAAGATTTTCAATGCTTTATACATTTAATTTCCTGACCCAGCAGATAATCATTAGTGAAAAACATAAGCTTGCTGAGCTGGCTACTGCCAGGGTCAGAGTTCAAATACACTGCAGCTCCAAAGCTTCAAGCAATTACATGTAAAATTATTCTTATTGCCATATTGTAAATAGAATAAAATGCATTATATACTATTTGCTTTTAAACTAACACTTTATACATGTTCAAATACATATTTTTCTAACAGTCAGTGTTAAAGAAATCCTACTTTATTGAAGCACAGAGAGGTTTGCATCCCCTCGGACAGGGACTTTATTTAATTGTTTGCTTCTTTATTTGTTTATTTATTTTGAGTAGCAGTCCTAAGATTGTGAATAGAATACATATTATTTAGTTTCCTCTGACTTATTCTGTACAACCTCTAATGTGGAAATATTGCCTTCATCACTTTCTGATCCCTCTTCCCCTAATCACAGTGATTAGTTTGCATAGAATTACAGTACTGGGTAGTGACTGGAGGCTGGATCAACTTCTCCTCAAGGATAAAAAAATGTGGAAGAGGTAGAGTCCTGGATAGGAAGATAGTTGGAGGGCACTCACGTCACTAACATCATCCTCTTGATATTTTCACCATTTAGGTTTTTTTAATGGTTTGTTGAGATTCTGGAGAACATTGTTAGGCAGTTACAGTACAGCATATGAGCAGAGTTAGAAATACAGATGGCAAAGCTTGAGAGTAGGTATAAAAACAGGAAGGGACAAGATGCTCCAGTACGTTTCCATATGATAGAAATGGAATGTGCTGAGCTCATTTTTGTTTATTTGGCAAAAAGCTATCACCTTTAACAAGAGTCTGGGAAAGAGATGCAAGGAAAGGAAGGATAAAATGACTATATTTGTATTGTGAGATGTTGATAGAAGAATGATGAATACACCAGAGCAAAACAGTGAATTATTAAGAATAGAATGCAAAAAGGCTGCACAATCCAAAGTGTCCACTCTGGAATATGCACATTTAAAAGTTGTATAAGGCTACAAATGGGATGCATCTGGGCAAAGCAGTTTGAACAATGGATTCAAATTTGATTTTTATAAGAAATATAAATCAAACTGGCCTCTATACTTTTGTAACTATATAAGCAGGATATGAGGAATACCTGCTTTCCAGAGAATAGTTATGCAGTGAAAGTATTAATATTTCCTGCAGCTGGTGAGGACGGTGTCTCCTTTTAGCTTTAATTGAAGATGTATAACAAGTATCACATGACTGCTGTGCTTTATTTTCACACAACTGTAACAGTGTCTTAAAGGCAGGAGGGTGATTTTGTATGTATTTGACCTAACATGAAATACATTTCAGAAACTCAGCAATTCCCTTGTTTTGTTTTATAGATTATAATAAACATTTGATTTTATGTTTTGAGGATTTGTTAATAATGCAAGAAATGGATTTTCATATTCATTATTTAAGAGAAAGATGCTCTGCGTTAATCATAAGTTTTCATATGCATAAATATATAGACTTCTTATGCTTTTAGTATATTTAACATGATCAGATAGGGCTGCCAGAGATTCCCCTCTCTATTTATTCTGCTACCAGAAAACCGGATCTATGTTTTTTTTACTCTGTCATATAGCTATACCACTAGAAAGGGGGGGGGGACCTTATAATGTAATTGTAGTTTCAGATAGCTATATCACATGGATAACACAGCCTGCTGAGTATCTCTGGGAACTGCTAAGTTTCTTTCACTTTTTCAGGCTTGTCAGTGAATTATATCAAATTCTCTTTTCCCCTCTTAACACATTGTGTTTTAAGATCTCTGTTGTTCATTTTGACCTTCAGATTGCCACCCTGACCACTTATATCAATATCAAGCTAGATCTTGGAATCGCTAAATATATAGAATTAAACTGCAAGCCTGTGTGCAGGCTCTTGTTGCATAAGATAGGTCATTGGAGGGTATGTTTACCCTTTCTAAACAGGGTACAGTTTATTAAAATTATGCTCTTCCCTAGATTATTATTTCTATTAGGTATCTCCAGCACTTGACTTACCTAAACTATGTGGATAAAATACAGTGGCTTGTTTACAGATTATTTGGAATAACAAACAGACTAGGATAGGCAGAGGTATGTTCCAAGTACTCAGGAGGAAGGTTAGCTTTGTTGTTCCTCATCTACACGTTTATGTTGCTCCTGCTTTGCAATGACAATAAGTTAGAGCAGGATTTCTATCCTGCTTTATGTGGGTCCTTCCTAAAGTCTGTCTTCTTCACCTTGATATAAAGGTCCTGCATGCATGTAGATTTCTGAAAGCTAATGTAATGTATCTACCTTACACTAGTTTCCACAGTACTAAATATGTGTTATTTGTACATTGATGTCCCACTGTCATATGAAAACATGCTACTTAGAACCAGCTTATTTTTGAATATCTTATTCCAGATATGTACAAGATGGATTTCCACCTCAGATGTATACAATACATAACACTGCATACATAAGTTGTATTTGCACATATTTATACATGCATATGTATCCATATGAGTGCATGTATGTGCACATGCATAGAAGTATGCATATATATATATATATACATATATATCTGTGTGTATGTGTATATGTATATATATATATATATATATATATATATATATATATATATATATATATATATATATATATACACACACACACACACACATATATATATATATATATATATATATATATATATATATATATACACACACACATATTTATATATATATATACACACACATATTTATATATATATATATATATATACATATATATATATATATATATACATTCTTTCTACCTCTTTAATAATCATTCCGTCTTAACTTCTTTAAAATCCCTTTCTTATTCCTCTTAATCAATCCAAACACTTCTCTTAGCTCCAGAGAAAGTCACAAACGTGTTTACCACACACAGAGGCAAAGAGGAAACTGTAGGTCACCAACGATTTATTGCACCATAAAACAATAAAACATAAGCGCTTTCATTAGATAAAATACATAACTTCATCAGATAAAAACAAAAATCAAATGAGCACATATATAGGCATACCTTATCACATGACTAAACCACCAATTAGTTAATTAAAACAGCAATGCATGAAAAACAGTTTATATATACATGATTACTTAAAATCCAAGAAAAAATTTTGATTGAATAAATCAGTTTGAATTGTGTTTACTATAAATTCCCCTAAGGAAAAAATAATATATAAAAATATTAAAAAATGCATGTATATAATATATAAGGATATATAAATATATAAATATTCATATTAATAACACTACATATATGACAACTACTTACCAGGAGTAACTAATAAATATTTACACATAATTATATGTATATGTAAATATACAAATAATAAGCAATAAACAATAATAAACAACTATCTCAATTCTGATTTCATTTTTAACATACACCCTATAGATGCAATTTCATTTAAGCCTGGAAACCCCACTGCATCCAGGCGCAAAATCCAATATAGCTCACGGTTCTCCAAAATCAATTGCCAGGGACCACCTCTTATATTCTTTTTTACTTGCTCAATTACAATGAATTTAAAGTGGTGTCCGGGGAATTCCAGGATATGTCTATATATGGCATTGGTAGTTTTTCCCCCATATATCATAATTGTGTTCATAAATACATTGCTTCAACATCCTCTCCATCTTGCTAATGTAAAAGGCAGGACAGGCCTGACACAATGCTTTATAGACAACTCCAGGACTACAACAATTATAGTGTCCCTTCATCCTAAGATTAAATCCATTGATTTCAAAAAGCTCACCCACATTAATAAATTTACAATAATAACATCTCCCACATTGATGTATGTACCTAGATTTAAGATCATCTTGTTGACTACCAGATTGTTCAACCAGATTTTTAATATTCAAACCTCTTTTTCAAACTATAACAGGTTTATTGCTGATTTTAGATCTAATCTCCCCATCTCCCAACTGGACCTTCCAATTTTTTACTAAAATCTCCTGAATCGATTTAAAATCCACATAGAATCTGATTGTAAAGCACAATTTGTAATTGGTATTTGTAGTAGTAGTAACTGTACTTCCCCTATTTTCTAAAGTAGTTAAGTTACATATACTTATATTATTACCATGAACATTTTCATCAAGAATGGGGGAATAGAACCCAGATCTCCTCTTATCCATTACTTCTCTTTTAATGTCTTATACAAAACCAATGGGATAACCCCTCTTGATGAAAATACTCTCTAAAAGAGCACAGTCAGATAAAAATGAATCAAAATCAGACACCATCCTTACGGACCTTACAAACTGTCCCGTGACAACTGCTTTTTTTGGGACAATGGGTGATTACTATCAAAGTGTAAGAAAGCATTAGAATAGATAGGTTTCCTATATATGGTAGAAACATATCGCTCTTTTATCACATCTTTTTCTAGTTTAACATCAAGATAACTGATGCTCTCATCGCCCATGTTACAGGAAAAATACAAAAAGTAAGTTGTATTATTGATATAATCTAAACATTGTTAATGCTGTCTCTATTCCCTTTCCAAATAAAAAAACAAACCATCCAGGTATCTGAAATATAAAATACAATTTTGGAATCCTGGATACTCAAAAAGAAATCTCCGCTCCCACTCACAGATAACCATGTTCACATAAAGAGGTCCACAGGCCGCCCCCATTGCAACACCAATCTGCTGAGAAAAAAACTGCTCATCAAAGTAGATATAATTATTTCTGAAGACCATTTCCATCATTTCAATACATGTGTTAATGGTATTTTGATCAATCCCTTTCCTAAGTAAAAATTCACCAAACCAGTCAAGGCCGACCTCGTGGGGTGTTACAGTAAATAAATCTCTAACATCCGCAGTAAAAAAAGAAAACTGGTTATTAAAGTGTACCTCATTGCATTTTGCAAGAAAATCCCACGAGTCGACACAAAGATGTTTTTCATCTCTTAACAACAATTTAAGTTTGGTATCCAAAAACTTAGCAATAGGGGAAGTAATAGAATAGCAGGTGTCTACAATGGGGCAAAATGGTGGATCTACTATTTGTTTGTGCAGTTTAGGGAGCCCAAATATTGCTGGAATAATTGGGGCATTCAATTTCAAATACTTGAATTCCAGAAGTGAAATACGACCTTCTATAAGCATGTCACTTAATTGTATGTTAATCCTGTGATAGGCAATGTTTACCTAATTTCTGGACATTGCACAATAGGTAGTACTTAATAGGATATTGTACATACATTGAATATAATCCTCCATGTCCATAATTACAACCCCCCCCCCCACCTTTGTCAGGTTGAACAATTCTGACTTTTTGTTGTCGCACCATAGTCAAGATAGCAAGTTCAACAGGTTTTAGATTCTTGTGATACACAACTGGAGATTTAAACAAATGTCTAAAATCCAGTTCACACATTTTCTCAAAAGAGTGGAGGGTGGAATGCTTAGGCGGATTACACACAGTGAAAGGTCTCAATTCATTTGAAGTAGCCCCATTACTGTTGTTAAATACAATATTGAGATTAATTTTCCTGGTGAACAATTTAAGGTCTAATATTAATTGGGGAAAGTTAGAGCGAACATCAGGAACAAAGATTAATCCCCTGGCAAATAAATTAGCAATCTCAACAGAATAATCCAAAGAGCTATAGTTAAAAACCTTGAAGTCACCTTATCATTGATAAGTATACAGGGTCCATCACCGCAAGTGCCCAAAGGGGTTAGGCAGTGGAAATTTCCAACCGGACTTGTAAAAAAACTCTCCATTGCATCAAGAATTGTTATTACATTTTGACCGGCATGGATTTAATCTTAGGATGAAGGGACACTATAATTGTTGTAGTCCTGGAGTTGTCTATGGGGCATTGTTTCAGGCCTGTCTTGCCTTTTACATCGGCAAGACGGAGCGGATGTTGAAGCAACGTATTTATGAACACAATTATGATATATGGGGGAAAAAACTACCAATGCCCTATATAGACATATCCTGGAATTCCCCGAACACCACTTTAAATTCATTGTAATTGAGCAAGTAATAAAGAATATAAGAGGTGGTCCCTGGCAATTGATTTTGGAGAACCATGAACTATATTGGATTTTGCGCCTGGATGCAGTGGGGTTTCCAGGCTTAAATGAAATCGCATCTATAGGGTGTGTGTTAAAAATGAAAGCAGAGTTGAGATAGTTGTTTATTATTGTTTATTGCTTATGATTAGTATATTTATATATACATATAATTATGTGTAAATATTTCTTAGTCACTCATGGTAAGTAGGAGTCATATATGTAGTGTTATTAATATTAATATCTATATATCCTTATATATTATATACATGCATTTTTTAATATTTTATATATATTATTTTTTCCTTAGGGGAATTTATAGTGAGCACAATCCAGACTGGTTTATTCAATCAAATTATTTTCTTGAATTTTAAGTAATCATGTGTATATAAACTGTTTTCATACATTGCTGCTTTATTTAACTAATTGGTGGTTCAGTCATGTGATAATGCATGCCTATATATGTGCTCATTTGATTTTTGGTTTTGTCTGATGAAGTTATATATTTTATCTAACGAAAGCGCTTATGTTTTATTGTTTTATGGTGCAATAAATCATTGGTGACCTACAGTTTCCTCCTTGCCTCTGTGTGTGGTTAATACTTCTTTTCGCTCCCTTAATGTATTTTGCTTCCAGTTTTGTGCACACATTTTTTCACTCATCTTTTATCCTACAATTTGCTAAACTCCATTTGTCATGACATCATTTAGCTACTTGCAGTCTTATGATCATCCACTTTGGCTACCCACTCCACTTCCACACTGACACCCTGTTAGTTACTCCATTACTCTATCTTTGATCTACCCCTAAACATGCAGAATAACCAGTCCAGATTAGAAGTGACCAGATACACTTTTCCTTACATGATATCCAAAGATTTCCACCATCCTAGTAGATTTTTACAATCTACCACATATTCCTTTAGTGCACACCCAGTTCCCCACATCTCCAGAATTTGTCTTCCACCACTCTTTTTTCATTCTCATACACAACTTCTTTCCTTTTAAAACTTCTCAATCTCCTCCAACCCTCCATCCAAATGTCATTATTGCTCCATCTGTCATCCTTTTTCTACCACCTATTCCTTAGTCTCTGTTAGATTTTATGAATATAAATCTGAAATTAATTATGTTGTAAATATGCTGAAAGAAAAGGCTTGCTTAAATGCAGAAACAAAGTTTAAGTAATATGTGATCAGCAGTCATACTAAATGACCATGGCTTGGAAAAGGAATCTGCTGAATGGACATTCTTCCCTTACAGACTCAGAAACAGGATGTATGCAAGAGCAAAAATGCAAAATCTGCTTTTAAAGAACACTGACATGCTTTTCTGCATATAAAAATGGGCACAATATGTTTCCTAAAACAACAGGATATGTTTATGACACTGTGACAATGTGTTTTCTCAAAAATATGTTTTTCTGCATGGAAAAACAGGATATGACACAAGAACAGATGCTTTTTATACAAAGATCCAAATAAAATACAGGATGTTCACACTGTCAGAAAAGCTGATCTCTGACAATGTGCTTTCTCAAAAATATGTTTTTCTGCATAAAAAACAGGATATGCTTATCAGCACTGGTACAAGAACATATGGTCATATACACAGATCCAAATAGAATACAGACAATGTGTTTCCTCAAAAATATGTTTTTCTACATGGACATCAGGACACTGTTACAGGATATTCACACTGTCAGAAAAGCTGGTCTCTTACAAGACATTGTTAAACAAGGAAGCTTAGTATTGTTTCTACAGGACTAAAACTGTATATAAAGAGCTGTGTAAATCCAGCTATGCTAGAGATATGGTAGGGACACAAGTCCTAAGGTAAATGTTATACCTCTCACATCATCTGTACTATATGAGAAGTAAAGTTGGAACAGTACTTTTAAGCTGCAACGTGTTTCCGTTTGGTTTATTATAAAAAGTTATTTGTTACTGCTCTCTAAAGTTGATGCTGCAAAGTATATTCTCTCATCAGTGTATATTCTGCAAGTTTCTGTATGCAACAGACTGTGAATGCAAATATAACTAGACTTTGAATTTTAGCAGAATCCTGCCAGCAAGACTGAGTGTCTTAAGAACACAGCAAATCCATCACACCATGTGCAGCAAGCAGTAAGCAAGTAAATCTCAAAATATTTTTTCAATGGCGAGGCAGCTGAGTGACTAGCTCCATGTAATTTTTTCAATGGCAAGCTAGCCTGCATTTGAACCTACAATCTGCATTCAAATACAGGAGGAGTGATGGTAAGCCCTGTAGAGGGTCACTTCAGTCAAATTGCAGTAACTAACATTTGTATGTATGTGTCAATTCTGAACAGAAGTATTCCAGTTTATGCAGCTTGCAGTAGTAAAGTTTTTTAGACGTCTACATCCGGACTGAGACTAGTTCAAGAAATTCGCAGTGCCATAAAATCTTCAAGAAAAGGGGGATATCCACTAGCCCATCAGTCCACTGCCTGTTGTGCTTTCCCAGCTTCTCAAGTGACTTTGAAAAATTTCCAGCCATCTGCAACAACAGCCTGATCACCTGTTTTCTTGCTCACTGGTAAGACTTTTTTCTACGTCACATTTTTTAGTATGGTTGCTATTTGACAGTTTGGATATTAGACCATCTGGATATTAGATTAGACAGTATGAATATTTTCATGCATAATTTAAGCAAATGTAAAACATTGCTATGTTGGTATACACAGCACATTAGTAAATGTAAAACCTTATTAGGGCAGGTTGATAGTAAGGCATTATGCAAATGTATTACAATATCTGACTGGTATCTCAAAGAAAATCATGTGAAATATGACAAATGTTTATTGTGTGCTTCAACAAAAACTGCATTTTGTGTATTATGCCATAAAATAATATTGCATCATATTGCGAAAAAAATAGACTGTAAAAACAGATCTGAAGAATTAACTAAGAGTAAAGTGTTTCCATTACATTCTGATGTTGAACAGTTATGTCCTGTCACCACATGTGAGTTAAATCAGTTACTAATAGAACCCCTAGTACATTTTGTTACAAAGGAATGTAGTAAACTTCTAAAAGACAGACACAATAAGTTCAGGAAGCTTAGACAATTTATACATACATCTTTTCAAAAGTGCATAGGAGTTTCAAATTCAGCAGAACAGCTTACTAAAGAATGTCAGAAAGACCATGCAACATTTCAGAAAATTCAACAGCAGTTGCAGGATAAAGGAAATAAATTAGCTGAATTGACAAAGACTGGGAACTTCCTACATACACAGTTAATCTGTGCAAAAGAAATATATTTTATAATATGTTTATGTTTTGAAAATGGTTAAACATACATGGTAGGATGGTAGGATCTGATGTCTGGACAAATCATTCTTAAATGTTTTACTTTCATTCAGTTAAAGCAAGACATCTATCAGTACTACAGTAAAGTAAAGCATATGAATGCCATTCATTAGCATAGTCAAAAGGTAAACAAAACTGTTCTAGTGTATTATAATATATAAATTAAATAAAAATAGATGAGTAAAAATTTAAAGTCACAAGACATGACATGCTTGTATAAAGATATACATATACAAGACAGACATGCATGTGTGTTCTTTTCATCTAGAGTACATCTGTTACAATACACAAGAATAACAGGCAGACAACAGCAAATATAAATAATATAACTATAAATGTGTTGGTTAAACTAATATCTATTTTGTTTTTTACAATTTGTTTATAATTATATAGTAACACCAAACAGTTAAAGTTCTGAATTTTAAAAAGAAAATCACAGATGATATTAGTCAAACAGTTTTTGTAAAATTAATGGCAGGACAGTTAAATAGTTAAATAAATAAATAAAAAATAAAAAATACTGAAATCCATGTAAGGTAATTGTAAAATAATGTCTATTTATGTTGTATAAATGCATAGTTATGCAAATCACAATCACATTAAAGGAAAAAGCCAAAAGAATTAACTATAGTTTACAGAGTATGAAATGTGAGCTCTGACCTTCCTAGACTAGATGAATAGTTACAGGAAATGCTGGAAAGATAAGATAAACAACAAGACCGATTGCCAGATAAGTAGCTTGAGTTTTTCTAAAGCATCATTGTTATTAAAACATAATTATTAAAATGTTTACAGGCAACACTATTTGGTAATTGTAATAAAATGCCACAATTGTGCATAGATGTCACTTATAATCTGTTTGCAAGTAAATGTTAAAAGGACAAAAAAAACCTCAGTTGTATCAAGTACAGCCAGCAAATGGGCTATAGTATATATATATATATATATATATATATATATATATATATATATATATATATATATATACAGTTCAAAACAATTGTGCAGGAGGGTGTAAACACCTACTAGAGGTAATATACAGTAAAAGCTTTATTTAATAACCTAATAAAATAAATGTATAACCATAGTGTTAGGCTGACATACATTCTATTCTCACAGCATAGGGCAGGTAAACAGTGCTGCAGTACTACAGGGGGAGGGGTACTTTCTCAGTTTTACACTGACTGTATAAGGGGGAAGGGCACTTTCTCAGTTTTACACTGACTGTATAAGCAGTACTGCACAAGGGTCTGAAATAAAGCTACAGAAAAAATAAACAACAAGGGTCTGAAATAAAGCTACAGAAAAAATAAACAAGGGTCTGAAATAAAGCTACGGAAAAAATAAACAAGGGTCTGAAATAAAGCTACAGGAAAAATAAACAACAAGGGTCTGAAATAAAGCTACAGAAAAAATAAACAAGGGTCTGAAATAAAGCTACAGAAAAAATAAACAACAAGGGTCTGAAATAAAGCTACAGAAAAATAAACAACAAGGGTCTGAAATAAAGCTACATAAAAATAAATAATAAGGATCTAAAATAAAGCTACAGGAAAAATATCTCATTCCTTCTTGACAATACTCTTTTATGAGAGGAAAAAACAGGTATTAGTGTATTAGAAATACTGGTAAACTGGATTAAACCTGACAGGATAAGATATTTTAATAGCTATCATAATTATTGTATTATTTAGAATTAAATTGTATTTACAACCTGTTAAACTGTAAAGCTATACAAGAGATAGTTTAAAAAACAAGAGATGATTGAAAATTGCTTTATTAAAGCTATACAAGAGAGAATAAAGATATGCAAAATGCATAAATGTTTCTAAGAATGGTCACTATTTTTAATATGTTTTTGGCAAAACAATGTTGGTATAAAAAAGCATCAATGTTTCTAATTGCTGAGTATGTAGTTTAAAATAACAGGACATATGCATTTGGTATAAATTCCACTAGATATTTCTAAAGAGACATAAAAATGTTCCAAGATTTTGCTCAATATTAATGTTATTAAATTTGTAAGATTAGACTAAATGTACTTTATAGTATTTGTATGTACAAATGCAGAAGAATTCAGTACAAATGAAATTAATGTCTAGTAATGAATATGTGTGAAAAAAACATATTTAAAGAAAAAAATGGGTCCAGGATACCTACTAGATTGAAATGCATGAACAGCAAACAGTCTATGTAAATACATACTGTACAGGATACATCGTAATAAGTTCAAAAGTAATTTGTCAAGTTGTAATATCATTGGTTTTACCCCAGTAAAATAATTGCTTTCAAATATTTATTATCTAAGCCCAGTTCAGTACTTTACCAAGATGTTAATGGGCAGTTCAAAGACATGACCACAATGTTATGGTTAAAATGACATTGAAATTGTGTGTTTTCAGCAGTGTATAAATGCTTGCAGTAGCACATGGTTACTGTCTCTTATAGTTAATTCAACAGTTGCAAAGAATTAATGGAACAGTTCTAAGTCATAAATTAAATTCTATAATTGCAAAAGAATAAATTGATCAAGTTAAACTAAAGCAGATACAGCTCATAACTGATAAAATATTTTCACAGAATGGTCTGCAAAAGAAAAAATGTTAAATACATTCAGTTTTGGTAGTAATACTTAATATCATTGTATTAACTATGTAAAATTGCATTTTGATTTGTTGTATCAAACTAAAGGTTTGTTTCTTGTGTTTTCTATATAAAATGTTTTGAGTATGTTTAAAAACAGAGGGAATTGTTAGATTTTATGAATATAAATCTGAAATTAATTATGTTGTAAATATGCTGAAAGAAAAGGCTTGCTTAAATGCAGAAACAAAGTTTAAGTAATATGTGATCAGCAGTCATACTAAATGACCATGGCTTGGAAAAGGAATCTGCTGAATGGACATTCTTCCCTTACAGACTCAGAAACAGGATGTATGCAAGAGCAAAAATGCAAAATCTGCTTTTAAAGAACACTGACATGCTTTTCTGCATATAAAAAATGGACACAATATGTTTCCTAAAACAACAGGATATGTTTATGACACTGTGACAATGTGTTTTCTCAAAAATATGTTTTTCTGCATGGAAAAACAGGATATGACACAAGAACAGATTTTTTTTATACAAAGATCCAAATAAAATACAGGATGTTCACACTGTCAGAAAAGCTGATCTTTGACAATGTGTTTTCTCAAAAATATGTTTTTCTGCATAAAAAACAGGATATGCTTATCAGCATTGGTACAAGAACATATGGTCATATACACAGATCCAAATAGAATACAGAGAATGTGTTTCCTCAAAAATATGTTTTTCTACATGGACATCAGGACACTGTTGCAGGATATTCACACTGTCAGAAAAGCTGGTCTCTTACAAGACATTTTTAAACAAGGAAGCTTAGTATTGTTTCTACAGGACTAAAACTGTATATAAAGAGCTGTATAAATCCAGCTATGTTAGAGATATGGTAGGGACACAAGTCCTAAGGTAAATGTTATATCTCTCACATCATCTGTACTATATGAGAAGTAAAGTTGGAACAGTACTTTTAAGCTGCAACGTGTTTCCGTTTGGTTTATTATAAAAAGTTATTTGTTACTGCTCTCTAAAGTTGATGCTGCAAAGTATATTCTCTCATCAGTGTATATTCTGCAAGTTTCTGTATGCAACAGACTGTGAATGCAAATATAACTAGACTTTGAATTTTAGCAGAATCCAGCCAGCAAGACTGAGTGTATTAAGAACACAGCAAATCCATCACACCATGTGCAGCAAGCAGTAAGCAAGTAAATCTCAAAATATTTTTTCAGTCTCCTATACTGTCCCCTACCAACTCCCTGTTACTAAGCTCTTATTATACATACCCAGTCTGATCTTTATGCTACACCATTCTTTCTTTTAAATTCAGCATACCCCTACTATGCCAATCATCCCTATTATATGTCAGACAGTCACCTTTACTTAGTCCCCACTGAGCAAACCCCTCACTGAGACTGACTATGAGTTTCACTTCTGACTATGAGTCCCACTGACTCACCAGCACTGTGGTGCAGAGGGATAAAGCTCTACCTATGGCCCAGGTGACCCTGGTTCAATTAGCATCTCCGGCATCTGAGACCCTATCAGGGAGGGATGAGCAGGCACATCCCAGAATGGAGTGCATTCTCTAATGATGCCTTTTTAAGGGAAGATGTGGTCTAATGAGGGGAGTAACCCTTGAGCGAGGTTAGTGAACATGGGGAGTAGCAGGGTCTCATGTAGGTCATAAATGAACCCCCCGACTGAATTGAAGATAGTCAATCCATCCTATGGATCTGTAGCTTCAAGCCTCATCAGATACAAGACTAAGGAAAATATTGTCATTCTCACAAGCATCACCCTGGCTCCCAGCACACATACTGCACCTAACATTTATCCAATAATTTCTGAATCTTCTTTTTCCATTTACCCATGGTCTTCTCTTCAGCCTCATTGAATGTGGAGAACACTTGAACATCCAAATATTTTTCACCACCTTACCTTTGGAATGCTCATACCTTTGATAACAGACTTACTCCTTCTTATCATTTTAATTAAGGATTTCTTGGGATGGAAGTCACACTGTTTCTCTTTCAAACACCCTCAACAATTACAAAATACCAGACAACACACAGTCAACTTCTTCCAGAAAGAGCAAACCATAATAACACCTCTCTGTAAGTCAGTCTTCATGGGGACCCTCTCCATTAATTGCTATGCCAGCTGTTAAATCTCTGCATTTCACCTCTACTACCTTTATGAACCTACTTCCTTCCGATATCTGTAGCATCATATTCAACATACATAGCTAGCATATCACATTGGACAGAGCGATAGCTTGCTGAGTTAGTGGTGGGTACAGTTTCCCATTCTAGCTTCCCTCAACTCTAAAAGAAAAAAAAAGATTTGTTGGTGGAGATTTATTTTTAACTATTAAGAAGAAAGTTTAGTCATGCAAAACTGGCATAGAATGTTCTTGAGTACCAGAAATAGGAAGTAAGGATGCAGTTTATGTTGGATCTGGAGTGCAAACCACAGCTTATGTGGTTTGTGGACAATTTCACAGCTGCAAAGGAAAGACAGGCACTTCAAAACCTAAAATATAGCTACTGCGGCAGATTTACTTAATAGTGAAATGTTCTACAGAACTTAATTTCAAATGTTCTAATACTCTTTATGTATTTCTGAGTTCTATAAACAACTGTGCCCTGTTTACGTTTTGTTGTTTTCTTTCTGATATCTTGTCCATATGCTCCAGGTTACCAAATCATCCAACTCAGCAGGTGACTCTCTTTACTCTAACTTTTTCACAAAAAACTGGATTACCCTCCCTCATAGTATAAGATCCATAAACAACTTCAAAAAAAAAAAAAAAACAGTAGTAAGGAAAACAAAAATTCTTGCCAGTAATCCAGATAAACGCTCTAGTCCAAAACGGAAAAATAAAATGTCCTGAAATACAAGAACCAGAGCAAAGCAGAGCTCGAATGTAACCAAAAGAACTTTTATTAAAACACAACCAGACTGCAGGTCAGATAAGCGCTTTCACTCAATGAGCTTCATCAGATCTGATTCTCATTGAGTGAAAGCGCTTATCTGACCTGCAGTCTGGTTGTGCTTTAATAAAAGTTCTTTTGGTTACATTCGAGCTCTGCTTCACTCTGGTTCTTGTATTTCAAGACATAAACAACTTCAGTCAATTAAAAAAAACTTCTGATTTCTGAATATTGAAAGCATCCATGTATATAGTGTAGATATTATTGTTAGTTTGTTTTATTTATTTTTGCATTAACCTCAATGCATAACAACTGTCTTATTGTGAATATGTGATACCTCTTCTGGTTGTACTGTGTTTGCTATTCTGTATTGATGAAAAGAATAAATAAAAATTATTGAAAAAAAAAAAAACTTTTCAGAATACATCTATATGAATCATAGCTTTGCATATGTAATACTCCAGTTTAGTTCCTAACCTAACCACAATTAGACTTAAATACTCACAACACAACTATACTACCTATAAACATATTTGTAGTTACTACTAGTCCTCTATAAATTATTTCCTCTTACCTGCTTTTTTCCTCCACTGAAGTATTATTAACTATGGTTTCCATGTTTCGATGAATCTGTATGTTAACTTAATATTTAACTTTTATATTTTTTGTATATACATAAGTTATATATGTAATGTTCTGTTTTAATGCTGCTTAGTTAGTTTGGCACGTCATGTTCTGTTTTATTGCTGTTTTTATTTTTTTACTACTATTCTGTTACATCTTTTTATGATAAGAATTGAATGGAACTTTTCTTCCTGGGCATCCACTGAAAATGGGTTCTGTCCCAGTTGGACCAGCCCAGTAAACAAATGTAAAATAAAAAAAATAATAAATAAATGTTTCACTGTCACTGTCTGATTCTAAATTGCATTTTCCAGATCCCAAACTGAAAGGTATTTATGTCTTAAGCTGTTATCTGATTAACAGAAAAGTAATCAAAGTATATGTTCTTCTTGATGTCTCATTTGTTACTTCAGTTTGAAACAGCCAATATTTTCAACACCAAAGCTTTTACTGTGAAAAGAAACATACCACACACAATAGCTTTCTGTAAGAATGAACTGATGAAAGAAATGACATGGACAAACTGAAAGCTGTTTAATTTGTTTGAATAGAGCCTTTAAGATAAGAACATACTTGTTACTGCAAAGCTTTTAATAAGGAAAATGTAATTATCTGCTTTCAGTGAACATAGACTGAAAAACAACTTATGTAACAGAACTTATTTAAAAGCATCTGAATAAAATACATTAGTTTCCAATTACAATGAAGAACACATTATTTCATTTCACTTAATGCACTATGTAAAATTTTTGACATTTATTCAATAGTAAAATATAATCATTCTCATGGCATATTTTCAAAAGATTTTACCCTAAGTATAAAGTTTTAAAATACAAAGTGGTAAATAGTGTCAACAAGAAAGTATTTTAAATTGTATCTTTTTAGATTCTCTGTTACATCTCAGGAGAAAGCAAATGTATACCCTCTTTCCCTGCTTGTAATCTCCAAAACATATTACTTTTCTGAGTGAAGTTGCATATCAGGAAAGATAGGCTGTGTTCATGAACTCCTGCTCATTGTGTTAAGCTTGCATACCCAATGAGCAATGAAGAGTATAGTGTTTGCGATTCAGGAAACAGCAGTACATATCATGGCCAGCAGGAAACCAGTAGATAGCAGAATTATATGCTTATGACCATAAAATGAGCTGTGGTGTAAGCCAATGAAGCAAAAAAAAAGCAATAAAATAAAATAAAATAAAAACATGGTGGAGCAATTTAGAAATGTATAAAACATATGCAAACATGTTGCACTTGTTTTATCAGCAAATTTTGCCATATGCTGGAATACAGCCACAGGAAAACTTTAAAAAGTGTCAGGAGTTGCTGCAACCATTGTAAATCTGCATCTGCAAGAGGCTCCAATTGAAGGTGCTACTGCTGATGTTGCCTGAAATCACTCTCAAAGGCGTAGGGTTTTCAGACTACATTTCACCTATTATTTAGTCCATGAAACTGAAACTCTGTGCATCAGATATAATCAGCCCATTTCAAACACTCCTACGGAGGGCAGGGCTTTCTCAGAATCTTGTGCACAGGTGATTGAGCAAGGTATCCTATACAGCTATGAGTACAGAACATAAGCACAAGTTAAGACACAATAAAAATGAACAATTATGCACTAGAACAAAAATTGCCTACTCATGCATTGCCTGCTCATTATGTGCATTAGATATAAATCTGCCCAAGTGAGACACCCTTCCAGAGGTAAGAGTACTCTCAACATCATCTACAAAAGCGGTTAAGCAAGCTATCCTACACAAGTACTACTACAGAATGTAAGCAGACTAAACACAAATTTAAATTGATTATGTATCCACAGGAAAGCAACACATAGAGTACCACACATTGGCTAGTCACTCTTTGTATCATAGGCAACCCTGAGTCACAGACTGTGTAAAAAGCAGGGCACAGTCGTCATCATTTGCACAGTGTGTTTGTGTGTGGGTTAAACAGGGAAAGCAGGGGAGTGTGATAGATGAGTAAAGAGCATGTTGGTATCCTCAAGGTCAGCATGTCCAGATATGGGGAAGTTCTTTAGATTGTGTACATAGCTAAAAAATGCCTTATGGTAATCTTTAGCTTTGACTTTACTAGTTCTCTGATCTGCTTGTTTATACTAATGAGGGATTTATTGCTCTATCGTGTACATTCCCTCATGTCTCGACAGAGTTTTCTTTCTTTTGCTGTACAATCTAGTAAGAGCAGGAGTCCACCAGAGTGCCTTGTTTTTGCAGTAAGACCTGGTCTTATTTCAGCTCAGTACTGTCAAGCTGCGGTGGTGGTGCTGCGGTAGCATTGTTGCCTCACAGTAAGATGTTGTCCTGTTCGATTCTCAGCTAGAGCATCTTCCGTGTGGAGACATGCATAAATGAGCGTACCTTCATTGAAGGTTGTGCGTCAGGGCCAGCAACTCAGTACGTAAACATCTACTGCCAATTATTAGCAGACCGGAGTTCCGCTGTGGTGACCCCTAACCGGGAAAAGCTGAAAGACACAACAACAACTGTCATTTTGATGCAGTTGATTATGTGGTCATACAGGGTTTTAGTGTACTGCTCTGCACAGGCTACTGTGTTTTCTGAATTTCTGGGGAGGTTTCACTCCATCTATGGAATTGGTTAATAGGGGGTGGTTTGCCTTAAAAATTTTTTTTAAGTTCTTGGGGTTCAGCTGGGGCATCTAGTTATACTTTAATTTCCAGAGAGACTGCTTTTTGATCTGATCTTAACAGTTAAAACACCACACATGGGGGTGTGCAGCACTCTCCAATATTTGCAAGTATGAGATCTACGATATTTGTTCCCCTGGTAAGGAACATAATCAATCATACTTTATTTTTTATATCACATCAAGACATCCTGTAATAGTGTTACAAAATGTACATAAATACATGACAGAAGAAGAAGAATATCATGCAGGTGAATACATATTTCTGTGTAGCAATGCTAAACTTTTGAATGTTATAAAGCACCCCTGAGCTCACACCCAAGGTGCACCAGCACCAAGTGAAATGGAAACTGAGACAGCAATACCATGATCTGGAGTTGCTGTGAAACATTCACACACACACACACACACACACACACACACACACACACACACACACACACACACATATATATATATATATATATATATATATATATATATATATATATATATTTATTTAAATTTGTTGACCGGGAGTGTCCGACTGGACGTGGGTCCATTTTCAGCAGAGGCCCGAGGAGAAAAGCTCCACAGTAAAATAAACAGACAGTAGTTACATTGGATTACATAGTGATTAACAATTTAACATAGAAATTACTTACAACATATTTACAGATGAAGAACATAGTACATCAGCAGACAACTAGAATCTTTATCTGTGAAGTACATAACAGGCATTAACAAATGTAACAATGAGAAGTTCCTGCTGTATAATAAGTACTAGGCTTATGAGCATCTGAGCTTGCTATCATCAAGGTAGTTAGTGGAGGTGAAAGAAAGGTAGTAGTTGGATGGGGTGGATGATATTAGAGTGGGATTTGCAAGGGCATAGCCAGCATGTTTTTAGGTGCGCTTTTAATAAAGTTTTGAAGTTGGTGCATGATGGTACGGAGGTAATTGTGGGTGGGAGTGAGTTCCATAATTTGGCTATGGCGCAAGAGAATAGTGCTTCACCAGCAGAGTTATTGGCTTTAGTGATCTGCAAGTGATTTTTGTTGCTGGATCTTAGTGGTCTGGTGGTGCGATAGGGTTGGAGTAGATTCTGGAGGGATGGGACATTTAGTGGATGGTTTACTAGTTTGTGGATGAGTGAGAGTTGATACCACTGAAGGAGGTGAGGGAGTTCAAGCCAGCCCAGTTCAGCAAGTGAGAGACAGTGGTGACTACAGTATGATGCCCCTGTGGTGAATTTTGCGATTTTGTTGTAGCAGGTCTCTAGCTTGTTTAGATCACATTGCCTTAGGTTGGTATATACTGGAGAGGCATAAAGTAGGGTGGAGATAAGGTGGGAATTTGCTATTGAAATCGTTGCTGCTTTGGTGAGAAATTGTTTATTTCTGTATAATGCTCCTAGTTTTTTGTGGACTTGTTTTATGGTCATGGATATGTGAATGTCAAATTTTAGGTTATTGTCTATTTCCACTCCTAGCAATTTGGTGTGTTCAGTTGGATATATAGTGGTGTTGTCTTTTGCTGTGATGTTAAAGTGAGAGTTGTTTTGAGTATGTTTGGTGGGTTGGAAGATGAGTAGTTTAGTTTTGTTTGGGTTGAGTATTAATTGGGCATTGGATAACCATGTTTCAACAGAGGAAAAGGCTTCCTGTGTGACTTTTTGCAGTTTGGGTAGGGACTGGGCTGAGCAGATGATGGTAGAGTCATCTGCATATTGGATGAGTGTGCCATGTTTGGTGGCAGAGGCTAGATTATTGGTGTAAACAGAGAAAAGTAGGGGTCCAAGGATGGATCCTTGGGGAACCCCTATGGAGACAGGTAGTTGGGGAGATATGTCATTCTGCCATACAATGGATTGTTGGCGGTCAGACAGGTAACTCTGAAACCAGTCGGTGACTGATTTTGAGAAGGATAGGTTATTGAGGGCAGAGATAAGTTGTTTGTGTGGGACCATGTCAAATGCTTTAGATAGGTCTAGGAAAGTAGCAGAGGAGAGATAGCCATTGTTTTTATGCTGAAGGATAGTGTTTGTAAAGGAGAGTAAGGCAGTGGTGGTGCTATGGTTTGGTCGGAAACCATGCTAAGTACTGGAAAGGAGGTTGTTAGTGAGGAGGTAGTGTGAGACCTGAGAGTGTATGCATCTCTCTAGTATTTTGGAGAGTGGAGAGAGAATAGCTATGGGGCGGTAATTGGTTAGTTCTGCAGAGGGTCCGCCTTTGTGGAGGGGAATTATATGTGAGACTTTCCACAATGTGGGAACGTAACTTTCTGACAGATATCGGTTAATCAAGATGGATACTGGGTAGGCCAGAGCATCAGCTGCGATTTGTAGGTATTCACTTGGGAGGTTGTCTGCTGCTAATTTGGTGGGTTTAAGTTTAGTTAAGAGTTTTTTTATGTTGGATTAGGTACAGGAGAAAAAGAGAAGGCAGTGGGGAGATTACTAGTTGAAGGTGTGGGTTGGAGGGGAGGGGGGTTGTGTTGTTCAGCTAGTGATAGTATGGTTTGGGTAATGTGTGTGTTGAATGAGGTAGCAATATTTTCTGAGGAGTGAAGGATGTTAGGAGGAGGGGTATTGACTTTACCTGGGTGGAGGATGGAGTTTATGGAGGACCAGAATTGTTTGGGGCTGTGCTGTGAGGAGTCTAGGGCAGACTGGTAGTATTGGAATTTGTCCCGTTTTATTAGCTTTTTGACTCTATTGCGTAGTTCTAGGAATTTCTGTCTAGCTGCGGGGGTTTTGGTTTTGTGCCAGTGCTCCCAGGCTTTATCCCTGTTTTTCATTTCTGACTTAGTGGTTATCTGTAGCCATGGGGAGGGTTGTGCTTTGGTTCTGGAAAATCTTATGGGGGCATGGTAATTAAGGATGTTCAGGAAGGTAGTATTAAAAGATTCAACTGCGTCATCTAGACTGAGGTACTTTTGAGCATGCCAGTTACATTCTTTGAGGGATGAGATGAATGTGAGTGGGTTAAAGTTTATTTTTTTACGTATTCGATGATAGATGACAGGTTTAGCTTGGTACAGGTATTTTTTGAGTAGGAATGTTGGGGAGTGATCACTGAGGCTATCTAATAAGCAGCCTGTTATATATGACTGGGGGTTCTTACTGACTAGTATCCAATCCAGGGTAGAGTGCTTGCTGGAGTTTTTATTTATCCTTGTTGGTGACTGGACTAGTTGGGTGAAGCCATGAAAGTGTACATGATGGGTTGGATTGTTGCCAGAACAGGATTGCCAGTCAATATTGAAATCACCTAAGATGATAGTTTCTTGGGGGAGATGGTGGGTAGACCAGCTGAGGAGGTTTTCTAGTGGAGGGATGTTTTGGCCAGGTGGGAAGTAGCATCCAATTATGTTGATGGTTTTGTTTCGGTCAATTTTGAGGTTGGTATATATTATTTCTTCATTGCCTATTTGTGGAGCTGATGATTTTAAGATCTGGATGTTTAGATGTTGTTTAACTATTATAGCTACACCACCTCCTTTTTTGTTTAACCGGTTTACTCTTAGTATGCCGTAACCTGTAGGGAGTATTTGCTCACTGGTAATGTGAGGTTTTAGCCAAGTTTCTGTCAGGACGACTATATCTGGGGAGTATAAGTCTATGGTGGCATGGAGTTCATGGACTTTGTTGGATATACTTCTAATATTTAGGCTTAGTAGAAGGAAGTCACTTGGCTTTCTATTGGCTGCAATATGGGAGAAGTTGTGATTTCTAGTCTGATTATGAGGATTGGGGTTGGAGATGGTAGGGCCAGGGTTGGGGTGGATGTCTCCACTTAGGGCTAGTTTTGATATGCATGAGATTATTAGTTTTCTCAGTTTTTGAATGCGTTTGTTTATAAGGGAAATTTTATGATTGTTCTCTGTGGGTAATAGGTATGGTGGGAGGGTTACTATGTTAAGTTGTAGGGATGCTTTACATTTCAGTAATATAGTTGTCAGAATATGTGGGGGTGCATAGGGATGGTTCATGAGCTGGTGGGAGGGGAGCTGAGTATGGGTGAGACATGGGTGGTGGTGTGAGTAGTAGTACAGTGGTAGTGGTTGAGTGGGGGAATGATGGAGCTTTGGTAGGATGTAAGATATGCAAGGAGAGTGCATGCAGTGAGCAAAGGAAAGGTATGGTTGTACATGTCAGTTGAGGAGGTGTGATAGTAGAGGGAATATGGAGGAGGTAGTGTTGGGTTAGCGCTGTGGTTGGCTATTGGAAAGATGGGAGGGGTTCGAGTGCAATAAAGGTGGGACCACTGGGGGCGGGAGGGAATAGGGGGCAGGGCGGGGAGCAAAGCGGGTAGAGACCCTGCTATGTTCTTGTATGAGGGGCTGGAAACAATCACAAAGCAAGACAAGTATGTGTTAAGAACAATCACAATTGACCAAGGACTGCTCTGAAACTGTAAGTCTTGTCTTAATTTCTCAGGTGGAAAACCAGGATAACCTTGTATCAGTAGGCTACTGTGGTAGAGTTTAAATAAACAAACACACAGTATTGATCAGTTATGGATACTATTTGCTAACAGAAGGGAATAAGAGAAAGTGGAAGATGTGTGTGAATATATATATATATATATATATATATATATATATATATATATATATATATATATACACACACACACACAGACACTGAGAACACATGAACAAATGTTATGGCCATGTTTCTCTCCTTAAATGGTCAATTCAGGAATAATAACTACACTTACTTGTAGACCAGTTCTGTGCCTTTTCTTGTATAAATACATTTAGTCTCAGTGTCTGTTTTGCCCACAGGCTGTTACTTGTGAGATCTGATTTGGGTGCCAATTTCTTGCCATTTATCCTGAGATCTTAGAAGGGAAGACATGATAGGTGATGGTGATGGTAGTGCTCCATTTAGTGCACGTAGGTGGTATGAGGAGTCACATTTGTGTAGCTCTCCTCATTAACAATTACAGCTGTAAGCTTCTGCAGGGTGGCTATACTGGGTATCGGTTCAAAGCTGAGGTTTGGAATAGTTTATCCAGGGCTGTCAGCCATGTGACTCTTATCCCACAAACACATGAATGGTGATGTCACTATTGCAATGATTTAAAAAGGTGAAATCAGGACCTCCTTAGCCAATGGGTGGATTATTAAAGGTCCCAGTGCTGTAAGTATATGGCATGATGACCATGGAATACATTATCTTGACATAGCAACAGACAGAAATTGTCATTATTATTTTTTTTTTCATGTGTGGCCCCCTGCAGAGATTGAATGAAACCAGAGGCACATAAGGATGATCTCTGATGCCACAGACAGATACAGGATAAGTATGGATTCAGGTATGACTGCCATTTCAAAATAGCAAAGATTTGAATAATAGTTTACCAAGTATTCAGATATCACTTCACAGACAGCTACATGAGTATGCATTTTCTACATTTGCAAAGTCTACAGCCCTGTATTATTACATCATGTAGCTTTGAACTAGTCAGTTGTTATTTACAGACAGATGGATGTGGGTTCAATTCCAAACAAAAAATATGTCTGATAACATTTTACTTGGCTTACTATCAAAATGTCGATCACTCCTTGCCGACACCACTAACATGAACTCCGAACTGTGACTATTGATAATGTCGAACACCAATATTCAGAAATGCAAAATCTCGCCCCCTTTTTGACCCATGGTAGCACTTGTTTTGTGGTGTGGAGTGGTCGGAAATGTCGACGTTTGGTGTTTTTTTGCTATTTTGAGGAATCAGCATTACGGCTTTCACATAAAGGAGTCACCAGTATGTACATTCGACGATGGGTGATCGACATTTTGATAGTAAACCCATTAGAATAATATGTAGTCAGGCCCAATACACATTTAAGTAACTTTCATGCATAATCTAGTAGCAAAATAATTACACTTTTTGTAGAATGTATATAATTGCAAGAACCAGACATATAATAGCAGTACCAGTAATTTATTGCCTGATATATTCATATCTGAATGAAAATAATATTAAAAAATGACTGTGGAATATGAAATTACTGTGACAGTAACATTACAGAATATTTATCGTATTCATTTCTTTTTTGCGTCTCCCCATCCACTTTCCTGCTATTATTTCTAATATTTTTTCCATCATTGTACTACAGCATACATTTCTGCTTCAATACAACCACCAGCACATGGTGCTAGACCAGACACAGCACCTCAGACCATCATCCCTTCATAGATGGCTGCAGAGGCACCTAGCAATCCTTGGTCATAACTTTGCAAAGTCATCTCCACAACACCTGCACTACCTGCATCAGGTAGATCTAGCCCAGGGGCTGATGTAATGGTACCCACCAGGAGAACTGCCAGTAGATCAGGCAATTATGTCATCCAACAAGAGTTGACAGGGATGGTAGTGGAGATTATGGAAAGGGGCCTCAGTGCTTACATCACCTGCATGGAAAAACTCTTGCAGCAGATTGCCAAATCACTTTGACATCTGGGATTGCCCCATGTGTCTGCGACAGGAGACTGTGGTGATAGTTCTTATAGGAAGACTAGAGTTCCCTTTTGTTCACACTGGATACAAATGTGCATCCAAAATCCCATATCTAATACCAGTCATGGTGTCACCTTCCATCTTGTGTCCATTACCCTCCCTGTTTGTCTTGTACCAATCATGGTGTCACCTTCCATCTTGTGTCCATTACCCTCCCTGTTTGTCTTGTACCAATCATGGTGTCACCTTCCATCTTGTGTCCATTACCCTCCCTGTTTGTCTTGTACCAATCATGGTGTCACCTTCCATCTTGTGTCCATTACCCTCCCTGTTTGTCTTGTACCAATCATGGTGTCACCTTCCATCTTGTGTCCATTACCCTCCCTGTTTGTCTTGTACCAATCATGGTGTCACCTTCCATCTTGTGTCCATTACCCTCCCTGTTTGTCTTGTATGTATTGTACGACTGCACCTGCTACCTAATCTACCCGACATACCTAGACTCCTGTTATTTTTAAACACCTTCCCCAACATTCCTCTCTTTCTTAAAAAAAATAAAATAAAAAAGAGCACCTGTCCCACCAAAAAAGTATGCCCTATACGTAGCTCTGCACTTCACCTATTAGTGTGTATCACTCAAATGATTTGGTCAAATTGGTCACACAACATTATTAAGTTGTAATGTACCAGTTATAATGTGTTTATCCAAATTTCCCATATTATTTGTGCACATAAAATCCAACCTTGTGAACAAGTGGAGAGATTTGGTCTTCTCCCACCACCATCCTACCCATTCCTTAGTTACTCCCCAGTGTCCTATCCTCTGCCTACTTCCCATTTTCATCACTGTCTTATCAGCCCCATTCACTCTTTTAATTTGGTTCTGATAGATTCACAAACCACACACACAGCCAGTAATGCTTATAAACAGAAATTTCTATTTCTGTCCTCAGCATTTACATGATGCATGGCATTAAGCAAACGTGCCTGCAGCTAGTTATCTTCCAATGACAAAAACTCAAAAATAATTATGCATGTGCTAATAGTTTGCCATATGTCGCACAAATAAGCTCAGCAGCAGTGTGCTTCTGTAAGTGATTCTGACAGCCTAAAAGTAATGTCAGTGTCCTCTGTTAGTTATAAATACTTTAGTGGCACAATGCATACATGATACAAACAGTCCATTCCAATGCACTTGGTGTACTTCTGTATGTAAGTGAGGGTGGGATTTTTTCACATTTTTCTTGACTGTGTCACAGCGTTTTCCACTGAACCTGTATAATATACTTGCAGACTGTTCTTGATGAATGCAATAATAATATCACTTGCATGTATGCCTTGTCATTATTATGCTACTGTATATACATAACAGCAAGTTTTCACTGATGCAAACATAAACATAATGCTTAATGGCAATTATGCCTAATGCAGTGATGTGAAGGTTAACAATCAGGAAGGCATGGGTGGCACTCCTTTCTGTAACACCTGTCACTGTCTCCCGACACCTTGCTGTTCAATCCCTCTAACATAATCTTTCATCTGTTAGGGGCCTGCTTGTAAATATTTCATCACCCAAGCCCCTGCATATACTACTAAGGGTACCAGAGCTTGTCAGAAATTTGTGATGCATGGCTAAGCTTAAAAAGGCCCCAGTGGCCATTAGCCTAGTGTACACCAATGAACCTTTGTGACTGGCATTCTACAGAGCTCCTTCTCCTGCCACTTTGTCAGACACATGATAGTACAAGTCCCTTTGTGGCTTCACATGTGACAATATTCCTGTGGAACATATCAGTTAGTCCACCATGGTGTCCATTGCAATAATGTGCAATTAGCATCACCCTTACATGCAAATATGTCATTCCCTACCATAACAATTCATGTGAAGTAATATGTGTATCACCAAAAAACACTTCAGGAACCAAGCGAAAGATGCTGCAAGTTTTTTATTAAGGCTTCTTGTACCTCGGCTGAAAAGCCTTCAAGGAATAACATCATATCCTGCTGAAGCTTAAAGTCCCACCAATTACATATGCAAATTGCTCCATTTTCCCATAGTAACTAAATGTTATGAAAATCAGCACCCAATTTTAAACACACAGTTCCCATTAAGTGAAGTGAAAGTCAAGTTTACACTTTAATATGACTTTCCTATACCCAAAAATATGTAATTGGTAAAATATTTATTTAGGGACATTGTAGGGATTTGTTCATATTTATGTATTTTTATACATTGGGTGCATAACCTGATGTATTAATGTAATATTGATGAACATTATTGTTTATGAATTATCATAATGTTATGTATTGATGAAGTTGGGCAATGTAGTTAGGGTGTGTATATATTTAATATTCAACATGTATTCTTCATTTTATAGTTTGGGTATAGGAAAAGTCATATTAAAGTGTATGCTTGACTTTCACTTCACTTAATGGGAACTGTGTGCTTAAAATTAGGTGCTGATTTTTATAACATTTAATTACGATGAGAAAATGGAGCAATTTGCATATGTAATTGGTGGGACCTAAATAAGCTGCAGCAGGATGTGATGTTATTTCTTGAAGGCTTTTCAGCCGAGGTACTAGAAGCATTAATAAAGAACTTGCAGCATCTATCTCTTGATTCCTGAAGTGTTTTTTTGGAGAGTTTGGTTGGTGTGTATTGTGTGATTCTATTATGTCATTGGAAGGAGCAGCAGTGATTCTTGGGTGTTTCAGAACCCAAGCTGAGGTGGAGAAGTTCCATTGTGCCGATCTGTGGAAGGAAAGGGAAGATAAAATTGCCTGCAATGACCCTTGGCCTATGGGTAGCGATAGCCGTATGGAAGAGAGGTATGATCAACTGAAAAATTTATTAAAGAAGGAAGTCTCATTGTTTTATGACATAAAATTACTGCAAAAATATATCAAGTTAAACATTAGGACTTAGGGTGGACCATTTGCCAGCATTTGTTTTTTCTGAGGAAGAAATGGACCTATTGGAGGAGTGGAAATCCAACTCCCTGTTGTGTACTATTAGCTGGCTTAAAATTCTCATTAAGAGAAATGTCCCAATCCTGACCAGGAGGAAGTGCAGAATTGTATCATACAACTGCAGGAGGCTTTGATTTCAGAAATGTCGGATGTAACATTCTCTAACAAAATGAAAGACATTAACGTTTGAGTCGCTAAGGTGGAGACTGAGATAGTAGAAAGGAAAAAGAAAAAACTTACCAGGGACATTAATGATTATGGCAGCAATATCATTTTTTTCCTAGCAATGTAAGGGCAGAAGGGGGTGTGATACTAATGTGAGCAGGGGAAGTAGATCACGCTTGAGTTGTCCATCGTGTGATACCTCTCATTTCTTCAGGAGAGATGGCATACACCAGTCACAAAAGTGTTTCCTTTGAGGACATAAATAAGGAAATAGTTCGACACAAGCAGGAGGAGTGCAGGAGTCTGAGGTTTAGGCTCAAGGTTAAGGACGAGGTAGACAATATCATGGAAGGGAAAAAAGAAATTAGACTGTGCTAATAGACAGGCGAGGATTGTTTGAGTCCTGTAAGTACTGTTTTTCTGATTTTGACCAGTAGAATGACTTAAACATTGTGAATTTATTGGACCTGGCATTATCGGATGAAGCTGTCAATGTTTTATTGAAAGGTACTAAATTTGGCCGTACTCATATGCCGACCTTAGCTGACTTCTTGGGGGAAGTTATAAAGTTTTATAGAAAGCTGCATTTGAGGGTTTTTTTCTTCCAACAAGCTGCCAGTGAATACTGTAGGGCTGATGAGTAATGATTCTATTTTGGATAATTCTTTATTAAACATGTCTATTTATGGCAATCCTTTCGTGGATGTTAACAATGGGACTGATTTGGACACTAGTAATGACTTTGTCCAGTTGGATAAATGCAATGTGGGGTTTGCCACTGGGTATGGAAAATTGTATGTCCCCAAGGTTTCTTATGTGTATGGAAAATTGTATGTCCCCAAGGTTTCTTATGTGTATGGAAAATTGTATGTCCCCAAGGTTCCTTATGTGAGCTGTTTTATACCTCCCAAAATCTCTTCAGCAGTCAATGTGTTTGAAACTGTTTTATGTAAACAAATTGAAGTAGAGTATTTGAATTTTGTCAAAAGACACAGCATATTTAATTTAAACAAATTGGAATGGATGGCTTTAAAACAGTCATGATGCTTAACTGAGCAGAATGTCTTTACACAAGCTGGCAAGGGGGAATTGGGTCATTATGGCCAGGGAAGGTTATAACAGTATGGTGTTTGAACTATTATCTGATGACAAAGTACATAGGAAGCTACATTCAAATCCAGCAAGTACATTTAATGAGTTATTACTTGAATTGTTGCAGAGAGGTGAAAGGTTGGACTTTCTTAACCAGTCAGATGTTAAGAAACTGTTCATTAAAAGTCCAAGGGATGCCAGGTTCTTTGCAATTCCAAAAATACATAAATTGCTCATCAAACCACCTGGAAGACCAATTGTATCGGGAGTGGGAGCATATTTACAGAACATTGGCATCTTCTTGGACTCACATTTAAAGGTGTTTCTCCCCAGGGTTTAGTCTTATGTTAAGAATACTGCTTAAGTGTTGGAGTGCATGGGTGACGTACAGTGGAGTCCTGAGTATTATTGGGTATGTGTGGACGTCAAGTTCTTGTATACAAGCATCAGAATAGAACAGGGCTTAGAGGCAATTGTGAGAATAATGGGTGAAGGTCCATGCACAACCTTTGTGTATAAGTTATTGGAGTTTGCCCTCAGACATAACTATTTTGTGTTTGAGCAAACATTTTATTTGCAGATAGAAGGTACTGCGATGGCGCGGCTTTTGCCCCCTCATATGTTATCCTGTCTATGTCATATTTTGAGAACATGTTTATTTACCCACATTGTTTTATAAAAACAATGTTAAGTTTGGTTCAAACGATTTATTGATGATCTAATTTTTGTATGTAGGGGTGATCAAAGTGAATTTGAGAAATTCATGGAGGTGTTGGGTTCTAACTCCTTTGGCCTTGATTTCACATATAGAACCAATGAGAAGTGCATGCAATTAATTGATGTTGAGTTTTATGTGGATGATAAGGGGTTGTTCCAACATAAGGCCCTTCCATAAGGAAACAGCGCCTAACAATTTTTTGGAAGCCAGTAGTTCCCATCCATTGCATTTGTTGAAATCTTTGCCATATGGGGAATTCAAACGTACTTTTGTCAATGCATCTGACAAACATACTTTGGAAAGGGAATTTTCCAAGGTGAAAAATAAGCTTAAGAGGGGTTATAATATTGCTTGCATTCAGGAGGTGATGGACAAAGTCAAAGGATAAACAGGTAGGAAATCATGAGAAAAGAGGTCCCTGGTTGGTAGGTAATGGAAACGATTTGGATGAAAAAGAGGACATATCTTTTGTTACAAATGTTGCGCTTTCTCAGATATTTTTAGGGAACCTATTAACAAAACTATGGCCTGTGATTTATAGAGATGGGGCAGTGGGAAAGTTATTCCCCAGCAAATTTACTTTTTCTTATGGCAGATTCAGAATTTAAAAGAATTGCTGAATCAGAAGGTACAGAAGAATGTTGGGGGGGAATCTGGATGCATTTCTCTGTGGGAAGTGTAAAATATGTAACAGGATTAGGAATTTACATGACACAATTATTAATGGGAAAAAATTCTGGATTAAAAATCAATTTGTGTGACTCGTGGAGTCATATATATTATAGGTTGTGGTTGCTCGCCGACTATGTGGTACATTGGACAGACCAAAAGGAAAGTTAAATTGAGGATTCTGGAACATTTGGGTGATATTAGGAACTTGAGAATAGAGAGCCCATTGGCCCAACATTTTTGTTCTGCCCATGAGGGAAATATAGATAGTTTCTTTTTTAGTATCCTGGCCAGACCCTTTGGTGTTAATATTATGGTGGGGGAGAGTTTACTTGGAGGTTATTAAGTTGGGAAAACAAACTTATTATTAACTTAGGGACCATGTATCCACATGGATTGAATTTAGAGGTAAATTGGGGCATGTAAAGGATTTATTTGAATATATGTATTTTGGAAAAAATATGTAATTGGTAAAATATTTATTTAGAGACATTGTAGAGATTTGTTCATATTTATGTATTTTTATGCATTGGGTGCATAACCTGATGTATTAATGTAACATTGATGAATGTTACTGTTTATGAATTATCATAATGTTATGTATGCTGGGCAATGTAGTTAGGGTGTGTATATATTTAATATTCAATACGTATTCTTCATTTTATAGGTTGTTTATAGGAAAAGTCGTATTAAAGTGTATGCTTGACTTTCACTTCACTTAATGGGAACTGTGTGTTTAAAATTGGGTGCTGATTTTTATAACGTTTAATTACTATGGGAAAATGGAGCAATTTACATATGTAATTGGTGGGACTTAAATAAGCTTCAGCAGGATATGATGTTATTCCTTGAAGGCTTTTCAGCCGAGGTACTAGAAACGTTAATAAAGAACTTGCAGCATCTTTCGCTTGGTTCCTGAAGTGTTTTTTGGAGATTCTGGTTGGTGTGTATTGTGTGATTCTATTGTAACATGTGTATCACTCTGGACATAAGACTTAAATAACAGAAGTTACTCTACCTACTTTTACCATGGCATAGTGCTTGGCATCTAACACACCACTAACCAAACTTAAGTAACCATAAATGACACCACGTGTCCTGTGGCAAAAACTGAGCATAATTTGGCTTCAGCCACATTCATATGGTGATCTTCATGCTAACCTGCTTAGTTCTACTAATTAACAGAAGGAAATAATGAACAGGCTCAGTAGTTTAATGTACTGCTCATGGAATGCTTGAATTATGATACAGTATGTTGTAAATTATGATGCACTCATTGCCGGTGTCTGTTTCACAAAGCTCATTGCCCATTCCTCCGTACATGTGTCAATCTCCCTTCAAATGTGTGTTTTCTGACAACTGCGATATAACTTTTTCTGTGGCATTAGCAGCTCATACACAGGTCTAGAGAACATTGAGTTAGATAGACATGAGTTGCAATGTAGCAAAGTAAACATGGTATGAGTGTGAGTTAGATAGGCATGAGTTACAATGTAGAAAAGTATACCTAGTATGATTGTGTAAGAAAATAATAAAAGGCAAGATGTGTGCAATTTTTCTGAGTGATAACATTTACAGATGCGGAGGGTTTTTGTCCCTCAAGTGTGGTATTCACATCTAAGGAAGGCCACATGCATTCCAACACCCTGTGCAAGTTATCCCTGTGACTGCATGCTTTCTAACTACTGTGATATACCATCTTTTGTGTTATTAGCAGTTGCAGCGCAGTTCTAGAGAGTGTGAGTTAGTCAGGTGTTTGAATCTGGCTGTGTGTATCTTGCTTGTGGGTGTACAGAATCAACTGGTAACCTGTAGGATTGGCTTACCCAGCAGGGGTGTTGTGTCCAAGGCTACACAGTGGTAGCATTTACAGAGGGGGAGGGGGAGGGTTTTGATCACTCAAATGTTGTATGCCCTTTTAAGGGAGGCCACATGCATTCCAACACCCTGCTCAATTTCTCGATTCAACTGTGTGATTTCTGGCATCTGTGTTATGTCTTCATCTGTGGTATCAGCATTTAATGCACAGCTTTAAAGAATGTTTTCTGATCTACACAGGTGTTCAACTCCTGCAGTATATACCTATTATAATTGTATAAAGTAATGATATCAGGCAGGACCTGGCTTACTCAACAATGATGATTCTGCTCAGTGGTAATATTTACAGAGGTGGAGGATTTTTCTCCCTCAAGTGTGGTACTCCCTTTTAAATGAGGCCACATGCATTCCAGCACCCAGCTCAAATTATCCCTCCAACCATCTGCTTTCTAATAACTGAAATGACTTCTTCTGTGGCATCAGCAATTACTGTTCAGTATTAGAGAATGCTGAGTTAGGTGGACAGATGTTCAAGTCTAGCACTCTGCCTATATGAGTGTGTGATCTGAGGTATTTTGATGGGAAGAAGATGTTGATTTTCTAAGTACTGTCCTTCCTTGTAGACATGCACAGTTTTACAGTATACATTTTTATATCTTTAATTACACACACAAATATCAGCACAAAGCAGTATCATTATTCAATGGTGGGAAATAGTAATTCTCATTTCTTATTCTTGGGAAAAAAACACAGAAGATTTGCCTTCAGACAAATAGCTGTGCTGACTATCACACAACAGAAATTAGAGATGATGCATGGAGGACAACAATAGTGTTATTGTCCTGTGCAGACTATTGCAGCTTCCACAGTTCACTGTAACCCTGATTATGATGTTCAAATTCTCTCTAGGATATATTAAAGGTTATGATCCACCAATTACTGTTGTGCATTGCACAGTGCTCATGTCCTTTGTCAGTTTACAATAATGCTGCCACAATCCCATCAAATGCATATTTTCTAACAACTGTTTCACAAATAATTCTGTGGTAGCGTTGCTGTTCCACATGTCATGTGCCCATGTGTTAGGTAGGCATGGTTTCAAATCCTATCTAGTATACATTGTAGTAGTGTATAACATAATTGATGATAGGCAATAATGACTAACAGCACAGATGTGTTGTGATAAATTCCATTTCAGTGTAACACTTTCACATGGGTTGTTGTTTGCTCCCCTATATATTTTGCTCACTTTTAACAATGGCATTATTCTTTCACACATAAACTGCTGATGATGTTCATCCACATTTGTGACTTCTGACAACAGCTGCCCAACTTGTTCTGTGGCATTAGTGTCCAGTGCATTATTCATGGGAATGTGATTCTGGCAGGCAGGGTTTGAATCTATGGTGATCTCATGTGGAATATTGACAATGGTCTTTACCATATGAAAACATGCAAACCTACTATTTCTTAGCATTAACATTAGACTTATGCTGAACAAAACTGACAAACTCCAAGCAACTCTTTCACTATATACCCCCGACTTAGTACTCCTTACAGAAACGTGGCTCAAACCACACAACAAAGATAACAAAATTCTTCCACCAGGGAACCATATAATTAGGACAGACAGATTATCTTAGAGAGGAGGTGGTGTTGCCCTTCTTTTCAAAGACAACCTCACCATTGACCGTATTAACATGGGCATCCCTATATTTAACAATGCACAGACTCTTTTCACCAAGATGAAAATTAACCAACTAAAGCATCTGAACCTACTAGGTATATATATATATACACACACACACACACACACACACACACACACACACACATATATATATATATATATTCTGAGGCATTTCTCCCCGGGTCTCCACTGAAAACAGGATCTGTGGAACCTAGTCGGACTTTCCCGGTCAACAAATGTTAAATAAATAAAAAATATATATATATATATATATATATATATATAGTTTACTATCATTTATTCAAAGTGAAGTCGGTCGATGCCACTTCGTTCAAAAATTGGAATGTCGACCATAGCTAATGTCGAACACTGATATTGCAGAAATACACATCTGCCCCTATCTCGACCCATGTTAAAACCCATCCCTAAGTACCAGTCGACATGTATTTCGGCAATTCCGGTGTTCGACATTGTCGACCGAGTACATTTCAAGGCTCCTGAGAGCACCCCAGCACTACCACGTTATACCTCATACCATGCTTTTTGGCCCCAAAACTTGGACTGAACCACAAAAGGAGGGGGAGTATCAATATTCGTCAAAGATACCCACACCTCCAGGTTGGTGGCACAGCACGAAGCATCAGAGACTATCCATGTGCAACTAACTGTGGGTAAAACTGCCTTCCAGTTTATAGCCTGCTACAGACCACCCTCCCAAACACAGGAACCCCACTTGGCCTTCCTGAGAATACTGGAAAATATGAAGGTCTCTCCAAACACCATTATATTGGGCGACTTCAACTACCCAAACATAGACTGGGAGCATTATTCTAGCTCCAACACCCTAGCCCAAAGCTTCCTAGAATTTACAAACTCAAATGCTATGGAACAACTTGTTACCACTCCCACAAGAGGGGAAAACATACTGGACCTGATCATCACCAACATGGGGACACTATGCTCCAGACCAGAAGTGTATCCCTCACTGGTAAGATCAGACCATAAACTAATCTCACTGGATATTCACATCCCGACCCCAGCCCCTGCCTAGAAAACCACAGTGAAAAACTTCTCTAAAGCAAATTTCACATGCCTCAAAACCGAGGCGAAATCCTTCAAAGCCCCCGGACCTGTGGAAAATACGGCCCATACCGCAGAAACCTTTATAAACGCATTCTATGAACACCTTTAGGAATGCATGGATCATGCAATCCCAAATAAAACCAAGACCCAATCCTCCAAAGGCAGACGTCCTGTCTGGTGGACCCCAGCCATAAACAAACTATACAATAGAAGGAGGAAGCTACTACATGATAGAGCAAAATCCCAAAAAGGGAAGGCATCTCTGATCAGTATTTGCAAAAAACTACAGGCACTCACAAAATCGTCTAAGGCCAGCTTCGAGAGAAAAATTGCACAGGACACTAAGGATAATCACAAGGCTTTCTTTAGTTATGTTAGGAACCTGGGTGGGAATTTCCAGATATGCTCAGAATTAGTCCAAAATGACAAAAAATACACCGAGCCCACAGACATTGCCAACATCCTAGCTGACGGGTTCAGTGCAAACTTCTCCCCCCCTCTCCCCACCAAAAGGGCAAATATCTATCCCAACAGAGTGCTGCCCCCCCTGACATCTCAGATGCTCAGGTAAGAGCCGCCCTCTCCAAAGCAAAAAACACAGCATCAATGGGACCAGATGGTGTCCAGGGCTGCGTCCTACATGAACTCCAAGAAGAGCTAAACCCAAACATAAAACTACTGTTCACTCTTAGCCTTACTACAGGATATGTACCCAAAGAGTGGCGTACAGCAACAGTGGTCCCTCTCCACAAAGGTGGTGCCTCAACAGATCCTGGAAACTATCGCCCCATAAGCCTGACTAGCTTGGTCTGCAAAGCTATGGAAAGGATCATCATGGACCTCATAAATAAAGATATTGGGGACCTACAGACAATGGATCCTACCGAGTTTGGCTTTGTTAAGGGCAGATCCTGCCTCTTAAACCTGGTCGATTTCTTTGAAACAGTCACCAAGGCCATTGACGAGGGGAAGGTGGTCCACACAGCCTACCTGGACCTCGCAAAAGCCTTCGATACAATACCCCACTCGGGCATTATAGATAAGCTCACCAGCTTAAATATAAACCCCTATGTCACTAGATGGGTTGCAAACTGGCTCAAGGACAGAACCCACATGGTTAGAATTGCTGGAGCCATGTCAGACTCCAAACCAGTTACAAGTGGCGTCCCACAAGGCTCAGTCCTGGGACCTCTCCTGTTCGGTATATATTTCTCGGCGGTACAGGCCAACACAGAAGGACTGTGGCTGACCAAGTTCGCAGATGACTGCAAACTGGGCGCCATAATCAACTCTCCAGCCGACACAAGCATCCTCCAAAAGGGACTCATAGAAACAGACAACTGGTGCCAGAACCATGGCCTCAAGCTAAATGCCAAAAAGTGTATAGTCATCCCTTTGGCAAAAACAAAGTGCCCACAAATTACCACATAGGTGGTAATCCATTAAGTACAGAAGAAGTCATTAGGGACCTGGGGACCCAAGTTGATAGCAATCTCTTATTTGACAACCACCTGGCCAAAGTGGTTAGAAAAACATTTTATATAGCCCACCTAATCATGAAGGGATTCACATCTAGATCAGGGGAGGTCATCATACCTCTTTACTCATCCCTCATCAGGCCCATAATTGAGTACAATGGCCCTTTTGGGATGTACCTTACCAGACACCTGCAGCAACTGGAAAGACCCCAAAAGTACCTCACCAAGAGGATCAAAGGGCTCAAACAGATGCCATATGCTGCCCGGTTAAAGAAACTCCAGCTCTACTCAGTGGCATACCGCCTGTTCAGAGGCGATCTGTGCCTGACGTATAAAGCCATGTCCAACCCGGAATTAATGGACATGCTGCACCTCAGAAAATCCAAATCCCATTGAGCTACATGCTCGAGAGACTTGAACCTCAGCACTGAAATAAATAGGACATGTTGGAGGGACAGATTCATAACCCAGAGGCTCCCTTCACTCTGGAATAAAATCCCAGTCCAGGTTAGGCAGAGTCCCACATTGACTCTCTTCAAGAGGAATCTTGATGAGTGGATGGGAGATCATAGGTTTTACCCCGGCTATCACTTCTGTGTCACTGTTAGACAGAGGCAAAGTATACTAACCTCAAAAAAAGGCATAGCAAAATTAATTTAAAATGGGTGGCGAAAGCCAAACACACTCTGGCTAGGCTTATAAATGCCCTAGGGAAGATAGCCTAGTATGAACCTATGAACCTATGAATGTGATAGTAAACATATATATATATATATATATATATATATATATGTATATATATATATATATATATATATATATATATATATATATATATATATATATATATATATCTCCTGGGGACAATACTAACACAGTGGAATCCATACTCCACTGGACATTCATATCCGTCCCTCAGGAAACAATTGTCTTTGGGACTTTAATATAGACTGGTCCTCCCTTAACTCACTCCTACCATCCAGGCGGATAAATCTCTATGGTTTCAGGCAGCTAATGCAAACTTCCACCTGTATAGATAAATCTACAAATAGAGTCCATACTAGACTAGATACTTACTAACCATCCATCCTCAGAACAACAGTTTGGTACACTGCCCAAAACTCTAAGTAATCACCTCCCCTCCTTTGTACTAAGTCAACACATTAAACCCACAAAAAAATTCCCTCTAACAAATACACTGCTCTAAAAACTTCAAATCAGATGACTTCATAATAGCCTTAAACTACTGCAACTGGCCTCCACTTACCTGCCTTCCATTGGACATGACAGTAGGCCACTTTAATTCTACCTTTCTATATATACTTAATCATTCCTAGAGCAATTAGAGTTAAATCCAACTATGTCCCCTGGCTCTCCAAAACCACCCATCTACTTATAAAAGAAAGAGATAAGGTCTGGGACACCTGGCATAACAATAAAACTAACTCAAATAGCCAAATATTCCTTGAACTAAGAAATAAAGCTAAAAGACAAATAAGGAAAAATAAAAAAGCCACTACACTGACATACAAACTAAACACAACTCAAACCCACAGAAATTTTGGGTAGCTATTAACAAAATTCTACAACTGGGTAAATCTAGTACCCCACCGCCAAACATAAATGGTACCACTAACAACATAGCTACCCAATTCGATGACTACTTCACAAGTTCAATTCATAAATTGATTACTCCTTCCACCAACTGTCTCCCAGATCTACATAATCCCCCAAACAACCACAACCTCTTTTCACTTAGACCAATCCCAACCAGTCTCATCTAAAAACACCTGTCCAAACTAAAACCTACTACCCTCACAGTAGACAAACTCCCATCTGAATACTTGCAATTGGCAGCCAAAGCTATCATCTACCTTGTTTCCATATTAACAGATCCATAGCTGAGTAATTGGCACTTTCCCTCATGAAAATCTCTCACATAAGTCCATTACGTAAAGGTGGCACATCAACTGAATTATCCAACTACCGACCAATAGCCATATTATCCTCATTGTCAAAAATATTGGAAAAATGTTACACTCTCAGATACTAAACTATCTCTTATCCAACCACCTTCTTGAAAAACACACCATGGGTTCCAACAATGCCATAGCACTACCACCACTCTTATCTGTTTTACCATCACTGTCAATCAACAACAGAACCTAGGTAATCTGATATCCACTGTCTTTCTAGATAGATTTGATATGGTCTATCACAACAAACTCCTAACTGTCATCTCTGAACTTAACCCAGGTAAATCCACCCTGCTGTGGTTTAAAGGCCATCTGTCCAACCACTAGCAAGCTGTTAAATGGATGGACTCCCTATCTCCCCTCCTTCCAGTTACACTAGGTGTACTACAGGGATCTATACTTGTACCCCTTCTTTTCACCATTTTCATAAACAACCTATACACAACCACTCATCAAACAAATTTGTTCCAATTTGCTGATGATGCCACGCTAATCTGCTCAGCTCCCTCTCTCCAAATTTTCCAAGAAAAAAAAAACAGGAAGCCTTCACTGCTACAGAAACCTGACTGTCAAACTCTCAACTTATTCTAAATCTAAAAAAAACCCAACTCATGCTTTTCTATCCCCACCAAAGCTACTGAACCCACTCTCCCTTTTAAAATATCATCTATAGACAACACCCTCATCACCCCGGTGCCACAAATCAAACTACTAGGGACAATCATCAACCAAAATCTTAAATTCAATAGACACATAGCCCAAAAAACTTGGCAACCTTTACATTGAAAAAACTACCTGACCACAGACAGTAATGTCATCATAGCTAGAACTCACCTAATCTCCACATTACTATATTCATCCTTATACTAACCAACCTAAACAAAAGTGACTTATACAAATTAAGCACTTGCTATAACAAAATAGCAAAATTTGCCACCAACTCCTCCTATCGATCCCATTACTGTCAAGCCCTTAAGCAATTAGGTTGGCTAGAATTACCCAACTTATTGAACTTTAACCAACTTACCATACGGTGCATCAAATGGTCTACCACTCCACTAAAACACCAGCTCTAAAAGGCCTACTTAACCCCTACAACAACAACCGCCAACTAAGATCCACAAACAAAGTGCTTGTAGAAATGACCAAAAGCAAATAAACAGCAGGTGACTCCATTTCCTCAAGTGCAGTTGCTAAAATCTGGGATCTCCCTCCCCCTTGAAATCAGAATGCAAGATGACAAAATCTAACTTCAAACATCAATTAATGTCCTACCTAACCAATTCCTGGATATGCAGCTGTCAAGAACTAGTCTAACTAATTTAATAAATACCTAGTCCTTTCTCATAATTAGCCATAAATGCTGTATTCCATGATAAAGTACTACAGTTGCAGCAGGCATGACACTTCAGTGTGTATCGCTATCTCACATAAACCAACTGTGCCTTACTTTCTGGGTATTATTTTATTGTATTTTGTAATGACTATGTTGAATATATTTGTATTGAATGTCTTGAATGTTTTTGTGTCATGATTATGTTAAACATCATTGTATTGAATGTCTTAAACATTTTTTTGTATTGTGATACACTGCGTGGAGATTTCTCCTCAGGCCTCTGCTGAAAATGGACAATTTCTGCACAGTTGGAGTTTCCTGGTAAACTAATGTAAAATAAAAAAATAAATAAATACGATAATAATACCATGTAAGCATAAAAATGTCCTAGTGTGCTGTGTCCATCTCACAGATTGGATTCACTATACAATCTCGAAATATTGAAATGTTGAATTTCAGTATTTCAAGACTGAATAGTGGAAAACCCACGTACACGAAAACCCATAATCACGAATACCACAACCGCGACCATTCACACACAAACACACAAACCAGGACATAATCACACACACATACACCTACCTAACTAAACAAACATAACAACACACAAATACACCTAACCTACCTATAAGCAGGGGGGTAAGCCCTGCTGAACCCCCCCATGTGGGAGGCTGTGAGCCCACACCCCCTACTTATATATTCTAACTCCGAGGTCACACTAAACACACAAACACTTAAAAAACACTACCGCACACACTCACACACACTAAAATTCCTACCCAATATCCTGAAACATGCAACACTTACCTGAAACCCCAGAAAAATCCACAAACTGCACCACACATCACAAACGCGACACCACAATAGTGGCGGATTTGACATTTGTGGATTCAACACTTCTGCATTCTGCATAGTGTAGTTTTGGGTAACTACACTTTCCATTCTTCGGTCACAACATACTGAAATTCGACATTTCAGTACATCGAGATTGTCTAGTGTATTCAACAGATTGCATGCATCACTGACTCATGCACTGATTCATTCTCTGGTTGCTGACTTGCACTCACCTGCCCCTGCCTTATACATATTTTCTCTGTGCATGTCACTTGTTGATGCATTTATTGTAAATATACATCTATTGTGTATTCACACTTCCTCTGAACACCCACTTCTGGGGCATATTATGGTCTTACCAATGAATTTCTATTATCAAAGTCAAAGGTAATTATTTTATCAAAAGGAAAGTGCATTTGGTTGATTGATATCATGTAGTCTATTCCCTGAAATATATTTAGCAGTCTACTCACAACCAAAAAGCTTGTTAACATGCCTTGATAACATCCAGTCCTTGGAAATGTATTCTTACACAAAGTCATGAGTTCAAACCCAGCTATTTGCATTTTGTTTGCCAAATATCAGGTGGTCATTTCTCCTGAATGTATTTGGCAGACACCTATCTCTTGAGTATTCTGTTAGCATATCTTGAAAATATCTTATACTTGGGAATACAAAATTTAATAGTCATTCATTCAAACTCAGGTATGTGCACATTGTTTGCCTGATAGCAGTTGTTCCATTCCCTAGCGATGTGTTACTACACTCACATTGGCTTCCAGTGCTTCTGTAACAGGCCCAACTATTCAAGTAATCTGAAACTAGCAGTGGCATTGGCAGGTATTCAATATTATACCTAATTTTGCTTCTTCTACTGGTCTGATATGTTACATTCTCCACATTGTCAGGTATCCTATCTTGTCTTAACATAATTTATTTATCTGGAGTCCTATGATGGCCATGTGGGGTATATGTGTCAATAATGGCTATGTAATCTGCAAGGATGTGTGCTGTAGACTGGGGGGGGGGGCATTCATCATATCTACTTCTCTGGCTACCCTTGTTGAGATGTATGTATGGTAAATATGTCATGTGAGAATTCTGTGTTTGCTACCCTTCAGGTCTGTTACTTGCTCTGTTTTATTGCAATCAGCCTGCAGTTATGAGAAATTTTACAGATTGTACTCTTAGGACACATTGCACTATGACATATTCATTGCCTCACATCAATAGTTCAAAGTGGCTGTATTGTTGTATAGACTGCTGCACTGCACTGACCCACTTCAACACAAAACAAATTCCACTTCTTCCCACCTTTATGAAATATGGCTCACTCTCCATTGTTCTTAGGTATGCTTTGCTCCATCACATTACAGGGTTAAAGACATATCCTAGATCGCCTGTGTATATAATTCTCACCTGTTATGATTTTCACGACTTCTCCACTTTATGCATTATAATAAATTATATGCTGTTCCACCTGACATGTGTGACTGTCTGGCATCCTTGAGGATTGCAGTCACTAATGACTGATCTTTTCAGTGCTTCACTTCATACTCTTCAGAAGATGCATGCTACTGCCACAACTGTTATTGTATCTACTTCCACAATATACATGAGCACTAGGTAAAAGTTTTCCCTAAGTTTGCTTATTTGCCCCCACATTATCTGTGTGATTGTCAAGTATTCTTGCAAAAGGAGGTTGAGAGATGTATCCATGTGTAATTCAAAAAGTCTTAAATGACCCTATTGTCCTAATTTTTCATGCTGAACTTTTAATGACTGCCTTTTAATGCAAATATTATTGCCAGTAGTGTTTAGCATGTCCATGATTCTATATTCAATGTATGTTACCATCCTACATTGTTACTAGGCTTTCCTTTGCTCATTTATTTGTGATTTGCTTATATGATGCTATTCATTGCATCCGCACTTGCTACTGATTCTGTGGTTTGTCGCACACACTCTTGTTTATGTCATGCACCCACATATGGCTGTGCACTTGCTTAACATACTCAGAAGCAAAGACAAATAAATTAAACTCTGGGAGTAAACATCAATGCAATTTTTAAAAGCAGTATGGCATGAAACACAAGGCAGAATGATAAATATTTTTAACAAAGTGGTATGAAACTGTTGGGTTTTTACAAAATGATATGAAATTTTTGGTGGGTTGCTTACTAAAGAAGTATGCCACTACTTGCCTGAAGGTTTCTTACAAAAAGAGTTATTTCATATATCATTTAGTACCTTAGTGACATCACTGACTAACTGTCTACATTAAAATTGTTTAAATATAAATTATAACAAATGTGGCTCAATTTCGGTTTGGTCCAGCTGCACCTGATGACACTATTACCGTCATTAGGAGTATGATAAAAATCTATAAGCCTAGGGAACTGTAAATGGAAAAAAATAAGCTTTAGAGAAACACTGCAACAATTACAAGTAACACTTTAAAGATTACTTGTTTCCTTTTATGGGTATATCATTCATGGTGCCCCAATGTTCTAAAAAGTTGTATACAGTGTATGCTATGCCAATTATAGAATACAGCTCCATGTTTTGTCATATTTCTGAGGTGATTTAATGTTTATTGAAAGTTTACTTGAGGGATTCCAGCTTGTCATAGTATGACATATTCAGAACAACTGTAGATTCTAAATTATACGTCATCAATTACTGTTTTATAAATATATGTTTGAAGCATTTCTCCCTGGGCCTCTGCTGAAAATTGGCTTTGTTCTAAGTTGGGACTTTCCCAGTAAACAACTACTAAATAAAAATAAATAAGGGTATTTAGGACAAGACATGAAACATGTGGCCCTATAACTGTGCCATAACTATTGTCTGTGAGTGTAAGCCACTCCAAGTTAACAGGCAGATGTTACCACATTCAAACTATTGCCTGTTATACTAGTCTCTCTCTCTCTCTCTCTCCAGTCTTCTGTATTGGCTGTATAACTGAACTGAATGTGCACATTAAGAAAGGGGTTACGAAGATAATATGAATATAATATGAACAATCAAACTTAGTCAGAATGATGGAAAGAGCTATGCATGTTACTGTACACACAACAGTGAGAAGTACAATATCAATGCTTCTTTGGCAAGGAAGCTGTTTCCATCATGTAGTATATATAATATCTTAGAACTGAACCACAGTCTGCCTGTGCAGGTGTGCTATACAAACCAGTACTCCATGCACGTGACACAGGAGCACTCACAGCATGATGTGCTCCAAATAACCATTTCACTACCATACAATGACAACATGTGATGATATGTCAAGTTCAATGGTGTGGTCACCTTAGTATGCAGTGATGTCACTTGCTGCTAGCACTGGAGGAAGTAAGACAGCAATTTGGTGATCTACTTGAGTTAGTAATACATCATGGGATAATAATACTGGAATTATACCTAAAAGGTGGTTGCTTACCTATTTGATATGGGATCTGTTAGTGGTTTTTCAGATGTTCCCAGGGACTAAGATTATTTGTGCGGCCATAATTCTCAGGGTAATTTGGAGGGGTGCTGTTAATAAAGCTGTCCGGACACAGTCATGAGTATGATATATCTGCTTTACTGTCAGTGTAGGGAAAGCTCAGTGACAAATGTAGATGACAAAGTGGAAAGTAAAAAAGATGAATAATAGTAGAAACATGAAAGATAATTATGCAAAGTAATGATATACACTATGTGGAATATAAGAACTCATCCATTGCATTTGCAATTACATAGTCATTACTTTCAGGAATTCCAGATTTGAGTACTGTTGTCTATTTTTCACAATTTGTGAAGTGCTGCATTCCTTGTCCACAGATCTACATCTTGGTGCTGGGCTCTTCTCTCCTGAAAACAAATCTGAATTTTGAACTGATCTATCTGACACTGCTCTTTGACTATGTGATGTATTATGCTCAGGCTGATAGTCCAGCAGTGCAAGGAACATTTAAGTCTCTTGTGACACCTCACCACTAAGTTCTGTACTCATTGCAATTATGCTGTACTTACTGCATATACAGACTAGATTGGTGAAGGAAACACTAGTGGAAGTCTAGATGCAGGGCAGAATCTAGTGGCAAAGTTCCTCTTTCTTCAAAGCATGTTGTACTGTTCAAAGAAGTGAAACAAGCCCTTTGCTTTTGGAGATGGCATATGAAATAAGCCCTTAAAAGATGTTGGGATATTACTTGTTGGCAGAAAAGATAAGGCAATAATTTCTTTAATTGCTTAACAAAGTTCCTTAAAGATTCATCCTTAAAATAATCAGATATAAGACCCAAATCTTGCACCTTACACCAAAAGTTTTGAGACAAGTGAAAGAAACATCCTGTCAAGACTGATGATGACAAATTATCCCTGAGCCCCTTAAAGGCATTGGGCTCGAAATCAGAAACTAAATATTTGAGAGTGATAGGAAAAGACCGTTCAGCAAAAAATTGCAGTATTTTTTCCGCAACCTAATGTAGTTGTGAGTACCACAACAAAAGAAAGCTTTTATACTGGCTGGCAATCTCTACGTAACTATGTACAGAGTATAGCTGCCTCATAATGGAGCAGTGCATAACATATGTGCTATCTACTATCTACATTTCAGAGGATGACAGATCCTGAATATTTACTTATTTGGAGAGAATAATCGTAGTTGTTTTACTCCTTTCCTCCACATTATGCTTATCTATAAATTTATCATTTTGTAACTGCCAATATTTTGGATTAACATCTTTCACACTTAATAAGCTGTCTGCATTTTCTATAATAACTCTACAATGTAATCTACAGATGGTATGGAACAACAGCCTGTGGGATCACATCTTTCAAGCAGTCACTTAATACGTCTTATGAGTAATCCCTAGATTGTTTTGCCTGCTGACATACAGTTGGCAGTACCTCATACATTCCTCTGATAGAGTGCTCTGGCATGTGATTATGGAGTGTGGTGTTCAGAAGCTTTTCACTAATGTGGTTGCTTTAGTTGCAGCTATGCCTCAGCAATGCTGTGTTAACTTGTTCCTAAAACACCAGTACCTATTATCGTTTGTTAATTTTTCCTAAAAGTAAAGGTATCCAACAATGGATGACATATTCTTTCCTTTTAGTGACTGCACAAAGGTATAGCATTACCCCATGACACCTGGGCCCTCATCAGTCGATGGTGAAGTACCTTCACTATCAGCCATAATGCATGAGTAGGTATTACAACACCTGAAGCTGCACAGCCTGAGAGACAGCATGACTTCTGAACACAGTTATGCACACACAAAGTGCTTCATTACCTGTGAATGTGTTCTTTCCCATCCTACACCTTCTCAGGGATTTAATAAGTTCCATGTTAAATGCCATCTTAAATAAATGTTTCTGCAAGTCACAGCTTTTCACAACACAAGAACTGTACAAGTAGCAAAGACTACACTGGAAGGAATTGCACTCATAACGTACATAGGTGAGTACAACTGTACCTTACAAACATATACCACTATGTTCTATTGTTGCCTAACACAACTGCAGTCACACCTTTTATTAATTTGGAGAATTCTTATGTTATGTAACTTGTTTCTTTGAAAGTATTTAGACAGCAGAGTATATAAAGGTTCTTATGAAATCCATGATGATTAGAGGATGAAAGCTCTCAAGGGTATAATAAGCTAACAAAGTGTGTTTTGGCAATATCCAGTCTTCTTGGTTTTTATCATGCTTGCAAATGATTATTGGTATTTCTTGTACTTCATGTTCACTCTGTTTTTTTTAATTATTATTATTTGTTGTGAAACATTTCTCCACATTGGATTAACATTATAAGGTAAGCAAAAAATTGTCTAGGTGGTATATTTTGGTCAGAAAAACTGTATATAGTGTCTGTTAGTAATTGAATCATACTTTAGAATCTATCAGAATGTTTGATTATAGATATTTCTTTTTTATATTTTCAAAATTGAAAAATTATTAACTATAGGCCTGAAGTTGTTTGAGTGTTGAGATGAGGGGCCTTAGACAATGGAATTATTAGTGCTTGTTTGAAGATTGGAGTTATGATACCTGCAGTCAGGTATATGATGTTCACATATGCAAATAGTTTGGTAGTTGGGATGATTAAGTTGTTTACCCTGTCAACACAAGGCAGAGGGTTGACTCTCATTTTTGGGAAGTGTGGGCAGACTTAAAAAGGCCACTGAGGTCAGTATGGAACTATGGACAGCAGGTTAGTCTTACTAATTATCATCTGGAGATATGAAACAATGGACTATTTTTATGTCCTTAAATATTTTTGCTAGGGATTACTTTAAAATAAAATGGTGAATATTCAAGCATTTTAGACTTGTAGTAAAATGTGTGTCAAGGCTAAAATCCTTTCAGCACATCACAGCAAACTAGAGAAATATTGATGGCCTTCAAAGGAAAAAAGGAATGACTAACGACTATGATAAGGTAAAAAAATATTGTTTGCATGTGCATACCTGGTGTTTCCTCTGAGACACAAGTTCAAAAATTTCATAGCTAGTTATTTTTCCTATCAAAACAGAATGATCTCAGCCATGTAATTTGAAGTACATACCCAGACTATGGTCTGACCCTGAGGGTTAGCACACTGAAACTAAAATTATTGACATGTTAGCCAGTGTAGATTTAAAACAGCTTTGTCTTCTGCTTTAAGAAAACAGATGTTCAGACTGATCCTAATGATTCTGAAAAATGTTGTGCTGATAGAGAAAGTATTATAAAACAAAATTACTTATGACTAAATACTCTAAACCTATGGTAAAGCCTGTGTCAAGCTCAGGTATCAAACAAAAAATATCAACTATAGACATTCTCTGTCTTAAATGTAGAAAAGGTGTCACTTAGCGATATATTTTGTTCTACTAATATTAAAACTATTGTACCAATGAAAACTAATGATTCTTAACTTATGGAATGTGAGGAATTATCCGCCAGTATAGTTGTCAGCCTTCTGCTATTATGCTATTACAAAATTAATTCAGTGTGACATCTTAATTGATGGCATAGAGCTGCACGGACTGCTAGACTCATGAATGAGAAAAAGTAGTAGAAAAAGATTTGCTCCCTCCCCACAACCCATGTTATTTCCTGTTTCCTGTGCTCTTGGAGTGAGTTTAACTGGTACTGATTTAAAGAGATGCTGTTTGATAAGCCTGAAACTTAATAAATCAATATAGATCACACACAAATACACACACGCACACACACACATATATATATATATATATATATATATATATATATATATAGATCTAGGACTATTGAACGTAAGTTCAATAGTCTGAATCCACAATAACCGAAGGCGAACACACTTTAACGAAAGTGCTTTCACAGAAAAATCACTTTCGTTAAAGTGCGTTAGAAAAAAAAAACAATAAATCTTCTTTTATGCCCCCCTGCACCTCCCCCCTACTTTAATATTCTCACTCCGAAGTCACACTACAGTGGGGAAAAGGGAATTTTCCCTTATCCGCACTGTAGTGCGACTGGCACAATGAGCATACTTATCCAAAACTGCTGCTTCAGTGAACAGCACTTTTGGTTAAGTATGTTCGGTGATTTCTGCTTCAGCAGAAAGTGCCGTCGTGGATCTGTATGGATCCCATAAATATATATTTCTCTCTCTCTCTCTCTCTTTATATATATATATATATATATATATATATATATATATATGTACATATATATATATATATATATATATATATATATATATATATATATATATATATATATATATATGTATATATATATATATACACACACAGTATATATGTATGTATGGGTCCCTACTACATGCTTGAACACTCAGATGAACAAATGACAGAAGATGGAGCTGGGAAGGTTGAAAACTGGAAGATGGAAAGGAATGGGGATTTTGTTCTGCAGGATTTCAGCACAACTGGGATCAGGATATTGGCCCTTTCCCTGCTATGGTGCAATCTCAAGAATAATTAACAGATGGTATGGGGGTGCAAGGGTGTACTTCTGGCTTACGTTAGAGTTCAGAATGTATATCATGTGATCTAGTATTCTGTATTGACTGTACACTCGTAAATGCTGATAAACCTGGTCAAATGGAGTCAATGTCTGATTTATTGTTTTGTGTTATTATGAATACCAAATATAATGTTTATCAGCTGTTCTGAGCACACTCTTCTTTTTCTGTTTACTTTTATGTCACAATTTAGACTAATTCAGTTCTACATTATTTTGTATGAAGTAGTTTTAAAACATTATTGTTATTCTGTATCTTCCCAAACTATAATCAGATAATTTAAATGTTGGAATGCTGTATTATGCTGAGAACATTTGTGGATATACACTAAATGTTTTTCTGAAAGGATGAAATGGTTTGATCTACAGTCTGCTGAATGTATCTTCTCTCCAGGGAAATTAATTCTCGTGTATAAATCCTCCTGTAACACATACTTGCTTAATAGACTAGAATCTGAGTTGTATCTGTATTGCACATTCACACAAGGAGGCATTCAAAAATTATGTCTGGCAGTAAATCATACCAAGTTGTCAGCTGTTTAAAAGCTTCTGCTATATTCCTTAGTTTGAGTCCCTCAATCTCAGCTTGCATACTTGATTGCACTGCTAGGTTAATATTGCTGCTATTAAAAATCATTTATGCCTAGTGGGCCTTAACACAATTGTTCTTCTTACACTATAAGATGATTTTAATATTTTACTTCAACAGTTCCAACTATAAGGAATGCGATATTATCCAATGGAGTTATGTTTATAAGAAACTTAAATCTATGCATTTTTGAACAGAAGTCTTTTGTGTACCTGTTGCCAGATGTTTTTTGTATATCAGGTTTATTTATCGATTGGTAAATAAATGCGTAGCTTTTTATTATGCTCTTGTAATTCTTTGTTTTGTTTTAAATGCATTGTTTTTGTAGTATGTATAATTCTCTTATCTTTCTTGCCAAATAATATGATGCAGTACATCTGTAGTTTTAATCCATCCTGCTATAGAGGCACAATGTTTTTATATTGTCATAGGTGAATCTTGGTTGGGGGGGGGGTTGGTAATTTTGAAAATAGCCTTAAAAAGATTTACAAACATTTGGTTAAGAAACTTTTGTGTGTGTGTGTGTGTGTGTGTGTGTGTGTGTGTGTGTGTGTGTGTGTGTGTGTGTGTGTGTGAGGACAAATGCAGACTAGAGTGCTGTATTCAGCTACTGTATAATATATTTTGCTACAGGCTTGGCACAAGGTTCTCACTTTCAAAATCTATATAATGCAAACACTTGTAAATAGAGTAGCTGCTGGAGCATTTCAGCCTTCTGTATCAGGCGTAACATTTTAAAAAGGGCTGACATAACCTAGTTTGCAGAAATGCAGTAGTTTTGCATTTATGAAATGTAAATTGTAAATTCTGGTTGCAAGAATGCATGTGTATAAACCATGTACTAAATTTAAATGATAGATTATTTGAATTCCCTATTTTGACATCAAATACTTTATTAAAGCTAAATATATATATATATATATATATATATATATATATATATATATATATAGTAACACAAAATAGTAATCTTTTTGACTTTGACAAAGCTGAAAGCATATCAGTGCAAGGCAGTAGAAAGGAATCTTACATTACTTAGGAATTAAATTAACTTGGCAAAAATATAACAGCTGTTCCAAGTCAATTTGGTACACAGCTGCATTCTGAATAGGTATTGTTTTTGTTGTTGTTTATGTCAGAAACTGCACTGTCCGAAAAACAGTACTGAATTGTTAAAAAGTATTTTAATAGCATATGTTTGTTAATACATTTCCACCAATTCATATCAGTACAGATACAGATATAATCTTTGCATCATCACATAAACATGCAAGATTTTGCGATTAAACAATAACAATAGAAATAATAACAACAACTTCACCAGCATCTACCCATAGCAGAATCCAAAACCCTATTCATAACAAAACTTCCCGGTTACAAATTGTTTACTCTATTTACATGGTTCAGCATTGCATTTATTCCCAGCCATGACTCTGACATCACTTCTTTTACACAATATACTCTTTATATCTAGAAGGTTAAAAAATATAGAAAAGAAATAAAAGATAAACTTTCATTTTTAGGTAATCACATCCAGCTTCTGTACTCAAGCTGCCTAGCTGTCCTACCAAATAGCTTACAGTATCCCCTGTACAGAGAGAGTATGTAGCCAAAATACAAGCTAAGAGCACCCTACTCCACTGTAAACAGTGTTTAGGTCTGTAGCTTTGAGTGCCAGTAACATCCTTTCCACATTCCCATGCATAGATGCTTAGAAGTTTGCCTTCCAAGCCCCTCCCTGTGATTTCCATTCCTTACTCAGCAAAAACTTGAGCCTGTACTCTCATACTATGTTTAATCCACCTTGGATATATACCCAGTATCCAGAAATTCCAATCTAGGTGGATATTTATATTGCCAATAGTTTCTTACTATGTTTATTCCACATTGGATAAATACCTAGTATTCAAAATTTCCAGTCTAAGGGAATATTCTATCCACAAATCTCTACCAATAAAGACTGTAATAACTGTTAACTCTTTTGGGTTATTTGGCATTACCATAACATATGAAAAACCCATTTGAGACATCCCACACCTCCAGCAATTGTTATTTTGTTTTATGTGCTCTTTAATCATTGTGATACCAGTTATAAATTAAAGGCATCTGTAGGTCATAATATTTAGACCCTCTTCTCAAATACCTACACCATTTCATTTGCACCCTCTTTTCTGTTGTTAATGCCACATCCTCTTTCTGCCACCATAGTCATGAATGATCAGCTGCAATGTGTTTGCCCTTTGCTTCTATAAGTCCATGAATATTGCTCTTATCCACATCCATTTCTGCATTTCTATAAATTTCAACACTTTTGTTCTTTACTTGCCTAATTCCCTTTTGAATTGTCACAGCTTTTTGTACATTAACCAGTCATGTTTCTTAATCCGTATCTGACCCTGACTCTTCCAAATTACATAGAACTCTTAATCCTGCAGTCATTCATTACCTGTATTTCTTTCCATTCTTGTATTTCTCTGCTTTCCCATTATTTACTTACTGCCTTTGTACTACCCGAGAAATAATCAGATGTTGCCATATACAGTAAGACCCGGTGGAATATATACCAAAGATAATCTCCTAAAATCAACACCACCTTCTGGCACTCTGTAACCAATCTGCTTCATAATCCATTAATTCCTCATCCTCTGTCTGTCTGGCATAGATAAACTCTAAAATCCACACCATATTTGCAAAAAGTGGGCCAAACTGCAAGTGCATATCTATGTGCAATATGGAGGCTTCATCCACCATAATATCTTGGTAGTTGTGCCTTGACTGTTGAAATTTTCCTACCTCTACTGCCTAAAATGCAATAATTTAATTTGTCATGGAGTCTTACTATAAGAATATATTTAAGTGAAAATAAAAAATATGTGGTAAAAAAATTACATTAATAGCATTTATTTTCTTGGAAGTCATAAAAAAAATCCAGTTTCTTCCTCTACAAATTTTCCATCGTATCCTCTTAAATTTACAAATTTTTCATACATGTATTTTCCCAAGTGGCCTCACAACTAATCCTAGGTTCTCAGGATATTGCCTTTTCGATAACTCTAGGGTGCCATGCTGTCATCTTCTCTTCCCAATTCATACCACAGCAGAATTCTTCTTGTTACAATCAAACCCAGACACTTCATGAAATTTATAAAAAAAAGTCTCAAAAACTCTCAGTAAAACCACATCAATATTTTTTTGTCATTAGCAGGCAATTATCTGCAAGCATAAAAACACTTTTGATGCCCTTTGATTGCTTCATTTGCATCAATTAACTTCTTACTTGGGTCACTAGTTCTGCAATCACTAGTGTGAAATATAAGGAAGCAGCCAATCTATTGACAGCTATTTCTCTGTCTACCAATAGATGAAAGAAATTCTGCCAAAACAGCTTTCACTGACAATGATGTTTTCCCTCCTTTCCACTGCTGTGCCATCTTGGTGTAAGCACATTGAATTTCCTGAGGTGTGGGCAGGCTTTCCACTTCAATTTTTTTTCAAGGATTATTGATGAAAAGATTGTTGATGGATCAACATGAACCCAAATGGAGAACTGGGGACATACCTGCCTTGTGCCTCTCCCTATTTGTTACACCATTCACAAAGATGCTGAAACTTGAATTCTTATACTCAACATTTACCCACTCAAGACATTTCTCCCCAACTCTGAAATAACAATACTTCAAGTAAGAACTGCTACTCTATACATATATATATGTATATATATATATATATATATATATATATATATATATATATATATATATATATATATATATATATATATATATTTATATATGTATGGGTCTACCTGAGATGGTTGACAAGCCATTTGATCGACTTTTATTTGGTCGACAATTCATTTGGTTGACAGGCAGATTTGCCCCCCTCCCCAATGTTGTGCGACCCTGGAGTTGATATATATAGTTAGGGGGGGTGTGGGGGGCACAGCCCCCCACATAAAACTGCTTGTCGACCAAATGAATTGTCGACCAAATAAAAGTCAATCAAATGGCTTGTCGACCATGTGAAGTAGACCCATATATATATATATATATATATATATAAAATATACATATATACATGCATGTATGTGCATGTGTGTGTATCAATATCCCTGCATTCAGCTTAGCATTACCTGTCATAAAGTTCACTATATTCCACCAGTCAGATGCAGTGTACCTGTGTGGTACAATGACTTTTTTGTCCTGCTGTCATCTTTTGTGATTAGTACCTACTCTATTCTTTTGCCTGTTACCTTAACCAATATTTTCAAGTCTACATTTATCAAAGAGGTGGACCTAAAAACAATAACTTCATGAACTGCTTCTTTGGTCTTAGAAATAACCATAATCAATGAGTGATTTAGTTATACATTTCACATGGCAATTGAATCCTTTACCCCAAGTTATTGAAAATTATTGTTTTAAATGTTGCTTAATCCCTTACCTTTCTGCCACCTAAATAATTCTGCAGCCCATCCATCCATACCTGCCACTTTGTTAAAGTTTAATTTCTAGATAGTTTTCTGTAGTTTATTATACTATAAGTCCTTATTCATGCCTTCGCTATTGACCTCCATGAATTGGCTATTTGTTGCAGCTTGCAAAATGCCAGTCGATTCCCCCACCCCATCTCTGTTTTATATATATATATATATATATATATATATATATATATATATATATATATATATATATATATATACATATATATATATATATATATATATATATATATATATATATATATATATATATATATATCCATAGAATGCTTCTACAGTCTCCTTTTTGTCTCTGATTATATTCTCCTTGGAATCCCTCACTTGTGTAAAGGTGAATACCTCTTTCACTTCTTAAAAGCCCATACTTACATTTAGGATATCTTTGCTCCTATCTCACCAGCAATCCATGCTCTTCAATAGCTTTCCTTCTGCCTGGGTAACCTCCTACAGATTAATTTCCATTTTCAAACTGCTCTCTACTTTTCTAAGCCTTTCAACCTTTCAGTTACATGCCCAACTCATTGTAATTACTGCTCCTTCACCTTTGTTTGATTAGCCATTGCTTTCTGCTCTGTGCATTATATCCATTATTTCACCTCTAGTAACGGCCTTTTACCTTTCCCTCCCCCATGTCGTCATCTGCCTTTGGATTGGAATCTTCAAAATGACATCTTTCTCCAGGCCTTCTAATTCCTACCTCTTCTGTTTGGTGTTCCATTTATAGTGCACCCATCTCCCTTTCTTCATTCTGTCTTGGTGTACATTATAGACTTTTAATAACCCTGGCAATGGGTCATGACATGAAAGTTTAATATCTAAAATACTCCACAATCAAGCCCGATGTATTATCACCCCTGGTATTAATATCAGGCTGATTCTGCTGAGATATACATGTAGAAAGAGTAATACCTATGTCTTGTACATTTAACATTCTCCATACAGCAATGAATCCTCTTCTACACATCTATATTTTCAGTGCTTGTGCAGCTTTCTTATACCCTTTCTTTTTATTATAAAGACAATCTAATTTTCCAGCCCAATACTAAATTAAAATTTCCAGAAGAACGACAATATCTACTCTTGATAGCAATTGGATCCTATTTGTCTAATAAGTCACTGTAAACTCCAGGTTGTGACTATTGTGAGTATAGATATTCCATATCACCCAATACTGCCTATTTCTCTATACATCATCCATTTTGTATGGACTTGTAGTTTACTATACAACATCAAAAGTGCTCCTTTCTTCCCTCCTTTTGGAATGTGGTCAACAAATACTTTGAAATATTGCTTGTTCCTAAATCTGTATGTATGAGTCACCTTCAATTTGTTTTCTGGAAACAAGCTATTGACACTCCCCCTCCCCTTGAATTCTCTGCAATGCTATTTTCTTTTTTAAGAGATGTGTACATCCCCCATTCTGTAACACAGTTGTAGTCTGTAATTCAGAACATATTCCATCCTTCATGTGCAGAACCAATCCCCTCTCCTACTCATAATTTACAAGGCCATATCTTAGCTAGGCTGGCCCTTGGGTGTGATCAATCAGCCTGGTGGCATTGTGAGGAACTGTGTTCTGCATGGCAGAGACTTCCTCCTCCCAGTCAGTAAGGTGTACAACAAGAAAAGACACATTGAATTATCCGAATATGTCAGATTTCATTCAAACAGTCAACTTCCTTTGTAAACCCCATTTATATAACCCACTGTGTATGTACACATTATAACATGCCAGATTTCCTCTTGTGGAGCGCACTGGCTAAATCCAGTGAAAGTAACCCATCTCAGCCCTATTAAACCTAGGTAAATAATAAAACAGCATTACCTTTTGAAATATTCCACCAGGACCATAATTAAATAGAGGCTAGACCCTATCCATACAAAACCCCTTCAGTGAACATCAGTGACTTTACCACATTGTTGAAGTTAAAGGATAGCCAGAAACATATTATCGAATGATTAACCCTCACGGATATGCTTGTCCATTCTCTCCAAGCCTTTTGCCAACCAACAGTGCTCAATGGCCAAATCAGATGAACCAGAAAATATCTCTGACCAAGCTTTCTCCCTGATTTTGCTGAGCTTCTCAGGGTGGTAGCAATATTAATTACATTATCCTTCCATTGATTTATGCGTCTTTGTTTTCAAGTGTACATCTGGCATCAACAAGTTCTAGTTGCAGCAATGCTTTCTGGTCTAACAGTAAAGACAATTTTCTTCATGGAAGTCATTCCATAGTAATGGTTTTAATATCCCCGCTTCTCAGTCTGATCTCCGCTTTTTATCTAGTTCTTTATCTCCCTATCACCTGATAAATTCTTGTGCACGTCACTGTCTTGTCTCTGACCACTCTCATTCATAACTTATTCTTATTTTAGTCTTTTGTACTGTGGGCCTTTTACAAGGATCTCCTCCATCTGTTATTCCTGAGCCACTGCCGCTCCAGTTATTTTTCTGAGAACTCATCGAGTGACATACTGTATATTTGCACAACCTGTTCTTCAGCCCATTGCAGAAATACTGCTACTTTCTCTGGTTTATTATTAAAAAAAAAAACACTTTCAGTAGATACAGTGGCGTGACCTTATGATACTTTTGCAGTTCCTTCTTAGTGTAGATCATTTGCTGTCTTAATGCAAACAACCTGGGTGAATAGTCCACTGTGAGGATAAAATCATATCTCCGGCACAGAACCCCTTTGTACTTTTTGTTGTTGACTATAATCCAGTCCAATATCCTGGTAGAGTATAAATCCATCAAAACATGCCTTGCTTCCCCACATAATCAATGGGTATTTGTGACCCTGTATATTCTTTATGTCACTGGGTCTAGGATAGAAAGCATGTGCATACTTCCTCTCAATATCTTTTTTGCTACTGGCTGGAGTTTTTTATCTGATACTTTCTACTGCAGTCCTTTGCTATGAACATTAACGTTTCTCAACCTAATTACAAGATTATGTTGTTTATTTGCTTGATTGTGGATTTCTTTCTCTAACACCTCTATTTTCTCCTTTACTGTCAGTTAATCTTTCTGAGCTGTTTTAACATAATCTTGAGACGTGCCCACCTTCTGCTCCAATCCCTTCAATTTCTCTGGATGCCTTATAGCTCATTCATAGTAGGCCTTGACTTTGGCTACTGCATAAGTTATTCTGTCAAAAATAGTGAAAAGCCTGTCATCAGGTGAAGCATTCTTAATTTTTTTTACAGCAACTGAACTTGCTCTATATTGCAATGTCCTTTTCCAGCCATTATCTGGATATCTGATGAGACTGGAATGGCAAATATTTGTTGTAAAACCTTACATCTGTGGGTGCTTACACTTTAGGACACCATCATGTTCCTGGACTAGCCACAATCGCAAGAAGTTTTTTTTTTTTTTTTTTTAATAAAAGATAGCCAGGTTAAAATATTGGAATGCATGTTGAATTTTTAATGACTTTAGATCTTGTAGAGGAGTGGGTGCAAAGAATGTAGACTTCCTATATACTGCAAAGGTACAGCTTCAGAACTACAAACAGGTTAATAGGTAACATTAGTAGTTGTCTCTCTGTGACCCTTTTCTATACTGTATATCTGCATTGTGTTCAATTATAGTGGTTCAGTGCTGAATGGTTTGCCATAAAATGGGTGCAGAAAAGAGCAAATTAAAAACTTCAATACATCGCTGTACTGGCATATATTATCACACAACAGCATTTAGAAAAGCTGAAGGGTCATGTGGATTTGAATGCCTACAAACATACCCTTTGCATAGTCATGTTATCCACTGAAGATGAAGGTGAAGAAAACTGTAAAAGAACAAAGATGGCATGCTAGTTAAATATGATGTTTAATAAGGGTTTGGCTAAGAATGAATTTTGTCTCTGCTGCCAAGGGAAGCAGGCAAACGATTATCAAATATTCCAGGCATCTAATATGCGAAAAATATTTGCCAAATGGTGGTAGGGATATGCTTAAAGTCTGATATGACTCAAACTACCTGGATGTGCCCAAGTTGGATACTAGCTATCTCCTAAGCTAGCTGTTTAGTAAAGAGCTATTGGCTATATGGTAGAACATCTTAAGCTCCTGACACAGGAAATTTAAGTTATTTTTGTTTCATTAGCTATTTATGTCACTCCATTTTGAAAAGATGTGTGATTCTTGTATTACGTTTAGGAATAATGGAGATATGTGGCTGACCAGTGTGGCAAGTAATTTTTTATTTTTTTTTTGTTCTCATTTTCTTTCTCTTAATTATTTTTTATGTTTCTGTATTACTGAATATCCTGTTGAATAAAGGTCTTATTCTTGCAGTCAGTATGTAATTAAGTTCTTTGTTAGGTTTTAATATTGTTATTATAAGTATGAATAGTTTCATTTGAAATAAACGAAGTAAAAAAAAAACAGCATTATGCCATAATAGCTGGCTGAAAATATATATACACACTTATATATATATATATATATATATATATATATATATATATATATATATATATATATATATATATATATATATATATATATATATATATATATGTTAAACACTGGAGATTATACCTTTGGCACCTGCCTAAGAATCTAAGAATTTTGTTTACGTGTGTGTGTATGTGTGTGTGTGTGAGTGTGTGTGTGTGTGTGTGTGTGTGTGTGTGTGTGTGTGTGTGTGTGTGTGTGTGTGTGTGTGTGTGTGTGTGTGTGCGTGTGTGTGTGTGTGTGTACATATGTGTCACAGCACTGATTGTTGAAAAAATAACACACACAAACACAAAATGCTTCCTAAGAACACTGTTATATGTTTCAGTTGATTGAACTAAACGAATATGTCTTAAAAAAAGAAGGGCTGCAAATTCCATTAGTAGAAGAAACATACACTGAATTGAGGTGGATTACAAAGATTGCAGGTCATAGTAATATACCACCAATAAGAAATGTGTACTGGTAATCTGTATGGTCAGCTTGTACCACATTTTCTGTAGTGACATTTGTACATCCCCCAAATAATTGTAGGTTGGCAGGGAATTCAGTAATAAGATGCACACTGTATAACACCTAAACAATGTTGTTTAAGTCAACAGACACAACATACGATTGCCACTTGGGCACAGGTACTGTAGCTGTTATCTTGTTCTTTTAGATACTGCAAGGCCCACTACTCTTACACTTGTATAGCAGCCAGGGTGCTAGAACAGTCTCAGCAACATCTTTGATGACTGTAACTTGTGAGACGTCTTTTGCAGTTGGTTAAATTAGACATAGTTAAAAATAATTTGATGAATTCCATTTCTGTTAGATTTTGTTTTGATAATCAAAAACAGTCTAAGTTGGAGGAATTGATAATATGGGAGAAAGCCCTGTAACATCCAACTACAAATGCCCAAATGTGTGACTATAACATCTTTCTGTAGATTATACTTTGTAGGGGTTGCTTCAAAGTGTAAGACTTGATAAGCAGGATTTGGTGAATTCAGCTTCATCAAATATTGTTGTGGTCAATATAGAAGATTATTATCAGGTTTCCTATCATATCCAACTTTCTATATATTTGAGACATGGATGTCAAGAAATTCACCTCAAGAGTGGAGTGAAGAGAAGCTCACAAGATGAATCTTCATATCCATATCATGAACACACAGTAAGTGAGCTATATTTGGAGAGATTTGATTGTATATATTTGTAGTACATAGAGGTTTAGCTGCCCTGATGTTCTTCTAGTTACAGGTAAAAAAATGCAGGAGCACAAAGATATTACAAAATTGAAAGTTGTAAATTTAGTACTATCTCGTGGACATCAGACAGAAGGGAAGAATATCTTTGATCCTGTAAAAATCTCTAACATGCTTTTCACTGCTGCAAAAAAATAAATGTGGCACTCCAAAGGGTTTGCAGCTTTTAAAGCTGTTTTAGCTTCTTGCCACAGTTCTATGAAGCTGTTCTCCCCTGGTACAAGACTAGAAGGTATCAGTACTGAAAGATTTTTAAGAAAGTTAAGAGAAATTAGATGGTCAAATATGTATCAAAAAGGGCTTGTGTAAGTTGTCTTTTGCTCATAATTGGAGCATACCTGTGGTGCTCCATGCACTATAGTCAAGTTCCTTTTTCATAGGACAGCTATTACTATTTGATGCTGAGTAACACACTACATCACTAGTCTAGTGACGTTAGAAAAAAACCCTAATATACCTCCTGGAAATATTTGTCTCACAAGGTACACACACACACACACACACACACACATATGTATATATATATATATATATATATATATATATATATATATATATATATATATATATATATTAATCTGTGTGTGTGTGTGTGTGTGTGTGTGTGTGTGTGTGTGTGTGTGTGTGTGTGTGTGTATGTGTGTGTGTGTGTGTCATGTCAGTCCATAGTGACTGCTGGCCATCTTCTCATCCAGGTATCTTTATTTTCAAGATGTTATATGGCAACCACAATTAAAGAGCAAGATTTATTGAACAATTAATTGTACTGATTAAGTCATGCTTGAGCTTTGCACATATATTAAGTAGTCACATAGCTTTCTTGACAGTAAAAACCATTCTGCTACTCTACCAGAAATGAAATCACATTTCCAGACTATAAAACATTTTTCTTTTTGCTTCATGAATACTACACATCTTTCTTACTAGTTTTCTTCAGCACTGTTGTAGGCTGCCTGCATTATGGACTTTCATATCCTGATTAAGTCACACAGAGTTGTTCTTGGCTCAGCAGTTTCGGTCTGTATTTTGGTTTAATACTTTCAAAGCACTGCTGCATGTAACTTATGTATTACACTGTTTACCTGCAGTTGTTCTACAGCAGATTACTCACATTTTGTTTGTTTGAAAACAGTTGATCAGTGCTGCTTTTCTCTCCATATATAATTGCTTATTGCATGTTGTAGTGATGTGTGAAGAATTATTTAACATGATTTAACGCGTACTTTGAGTCTCATAGAAAAAAAGGCATTTTATTATTTTTTTTCTGATAGCTCTGTCCTCATGATGTAGCAGTGTTAGATTGAGAATAGTAAACTAAGGGGAAATAGGGTAATGATACCTTGCAAAATTATTCGTCTGTCAGTAGTTTTGTATATCTGCATGCAACTATTTTACATCAATGACTTATTTTTAAAGCATTTGTGTAATAGAGGGAATAGTTTTAAGAAGTGGGAGTTGAGCACTCATGTTTCAAGGGTTTGGGTGTATAGCTACCATAATGGAGACATTAATAAGATGTATTTAGCTGTATATCTTGTAGCAAACCATTGCATATTAATTTTCAGCTGTACTCTATGGTTTAGTTTTTGTGCAATGCTCATCATTGCATTCCTTTTGGGTCATGGCTAGAGCGGTCCTCTTGACCAGCCATGTTAAGAAATGAATGGATTCATTTCCTATCTTTGAGTTTTCTGAAACTCAAAATTCATAAGATCAAGACCATATGATCAAGTTTCTGAAAACTAGAAATTAAAAAAAAAAAATCTATATTTTTGGAGTAAGGCAAGCCACTTGTACCCCCACACCTCCTGCACATTTTATATATATATATATATATATATATATATATATATATATATATATATATATATATATATATATATATGTACCAACTCCTAGATCACACTGCAGTGGTGAAAAGGGTTAATTTCCTGATTTTCACTGTACTGTGATTTATATAGAAGTGCTTCACCATAAAATCAGACATTTTACAAGGGACATATGAGGCAAGAAAAGAGAAGGATAGAATGCACTTATGTGGATTACGGCATTATCAGTTGATGACAAGTTCCATGCATGCTGTTTTATAATAGTTTCCAGACAGAAAAAAAAACATTTAGCAATATGGAAAATACAACAAATACCACCCTGTTCTTCAGGGAACTTCTCCCTCTCCCGTCTTAAAGACTGAAATCCCTTTACAGCTTATATTATTTATTCAAACTTTAACTTGGCATAAATTGTGGAAAAGAAGAATTCACAATAAAAATGCATTTCGTTTGAGGTAGACAGGTATAATGAATTCAGAATATTCTTGCCTGAATGTGTAAGGTGGTGTAGATACAGTATACAGGTGGGAGAAGAGAGAAGAAGACAGCGAAAACTGGAGGGTTATTTTAAAAAAAGATGAAGAGGAGGATTTGGTAAGTTTATTAATTTGGACTAGGAGAGAAGGAAGAAACCGTGCTCCTAATATTAACATGAATGAGATAAAGTATATTATACTAGAATGAATTGGAAAGGAAACTGTGAGAGAAATGTCAAAAATAGTGGCAGAAAATGGGGAGATTCCAAGAGCAGATGTAATGAATGGTAGCATTATAAAAAATGGGAAAGGGTTAGAGGTAGGTGATAAGTTGTTATGGAGAAATAGAATTGTGATAGTAGAAAGACAGACAGAGGTGGCAAAAGAAGACTTGGGTCAGGCACAGAGGAGATGGCAGATGAAATGGTGCAAAACTCTGGTTGGAGAAGAAAGACTAGAGGAAAGAGGATATAAAGAATGACAAGAAATACAGGATGGAAGGACAAGAGAGTTAAAAGAAAATTTTCACAAGTAAGAATAATCAGAGGAAAATAAGAATTGGGGCAATGGATAAGAACTGGAGAAGGACCTCCCCCAAAAAAGAAAAGATAACATTGTGGGGTTTAAGTGCATGAAGACTGATATTTGAAAAAGGGTTGTGTAAAATACTAATGCAATTTTCTATAATGTACTAATTTTATTTACCAGGAAAGTCTGACTTGGAACAAAGTAAATTTTCTGTAGAGGCCTGGGGGAAAAACGCTCCAGACACATATCTTTGTAACATGGGAAGAAATTGGAGTACCCAGAGAAAACCCACATGAATGAAGGGAGGACATTCAGACTTCACCCAGAAGGCACTCGAGCTGAGAATCAAACCAATGAACCTTTTGCTGTGAGGTGACAATGCTACCACTGCACCACTGCACCATCCAAATGATAGTTTCGTGCCACCTTGGAAGCTTTGTCACCTCACAGCAAGAGGTTTTCATGTTTGGTTCTCAGCTGTTTTAACATTGATGCAGAATCTACATGTCTTCCTTGTGTTCTTATGAGTTTTGTCTCAGTATGGCAACTTCCTCCCACATCCCAACAACATGCTGTAAATGAACTGATGGATCATAATTCTGTGAGCACAAATGTTTGTGTGTGTTATGTGTATGCACATATCAGATACAGATTAATGGCCTGAAAAATCAGGTCTATTTTAAGCTCTCAAAAGCAGTAAAACCTGAATCCAAATCACACGACACGGAAAGAGCGAACCGTGAATACGTTGAATGAACAAAACCGCGAAAGGGGAAATATCGAAATCGCATAGTTGGCCCATCTGTGGTATAGCTCCGTAAGGTAAGTGTGCGATAGTTATGGACCTTAGGGTTAGGGAGGGGTTAAGATAAGTGCATAGGTAGGTAGTGTGTGTAAGGTTTTGTGTAGGTAATGTATGTAAGGTTTAGTGTAGGGTTTTGTTAAGTGTATGTGTGTGGAATTTTTAGTTTGTTTGGGTATAGCTCTGTAGGGGAAGTGTGCGGTAGTTACGGACCTTAGGGTTAGGGAGGGGTTAAGGATAGTGCATAGACAGTTGTGTATGTGGGGGGTTAGTGTAGGGTTAGCAGTAGGATTTTGGTGCTTTAATTTAGGGTTAGAAGTAAGGATTTGTTTAGTGTATGTATGTGTTTTTTTTATTGTGTTAGAGTAGGTAGTGTGTTGCGGGTGGTGGGTTGGCTGACTATGACGGTTTGAGCTTTACATTTTCCCGCTTTAGTACGTTCGACGTATCTGCGGTTCGATCTTTATGTGTTGCGTGTTTCAGATTCGGGTTTTTCGTGTTTCGAGGGTATAAAGTAGATCTGAAAAATCTGCTTCTATTCATTACTTGCTTATTAAACTCTGAGGATGGATATGAACAGCAGCCATGGCGGGAATGTGCAGGTATTTACTGTTTTACATTAAGTGATAAACATGACAAAAATAATGAAAAGGATTAAAAAAAATAATTCCACTGAGTGACCACTGCACACTAGTTGTTGTCATTATTGATGGCACATTACAAAAATACAAGTGAAAGAAATGCATGGATTAATACATAGGGCTCATTCTCAAATAACAATCTGTTATTTTATACAGATGCATCAACCTGCTTCTTGAGTTTGAAACATATATTCACAGACAATAGCCATATGCAGTCATTATAACAAAATTATTATACAGCTGTAGAGAAAAAGCATTAAAGGTAAATGTAAAATAAATATTCTACAGGAAGCCCAGCAAGATAGCATTAGGAAATACAAAAAATGCATTTTTAATTGACCTGTGTAAATGAACGCATGACAGCTCTTGCTGAGCTACCTACAGGTCATTAATTTGCTGCAGAGAAATAAAGTGAGCTGACAGAGAAAGTAGCACTTGTAGTTATCAAGATAGATGATGTGGTTAGATATGCAGGGTCAGAAACTAATGATATTCAAAGTGCAGGTTGTTATTAATGTGAACAGCTCTGTAAGTATAAGTGTTAAGGTATAACAGAAAGGAACTGGTTTTCGCTCCTCCATCATTTCCCCTCTGACACCCTTGTAGGTGGCAATCATCAGTCTCTTTTTCCTTGAATTGCATTCTAAAATGGTACCTCAGAATTTTAAACTATCAGCTGCATTAAATCAATAAACACACAAATTAATGAATGCTTTGGAGATTCACAACTGTTCCTTTGCAGAGGCATAGAAGCATCACCATATACATCAAAATGTCATTTTTTTAAGTATAAACGTAAGAGAAATTTATAATCACACTAGACAAACTGGATGCTTGTTTCAGAAATATCTTCATTCAGACCTATAGCCACATAAAATACCAATTCATTAAAAAACAGCATGACCAGAACTGGAGGTAAGCCAATCACAGCTGCTGGATCAGTTTTAACATCACATTTTTAATCAGTATAGCTTGCAATGTACCATTCTCATATTATCCTGGAATTATGTGCATTCAGGCTTATATAATACTTCTTACAGCTTGTAGTTTAGGTCACCACTTTCACATTTGGCAATATAATGTTTCTGGAATTCCATGTTTCTGTACTGTTTCAAATGCCCAGAACGTCCTGTCCAACTGACATGTCATGCTAGTTTAGTAGATGACCAGATTTATTTTCTTGAGGTTTTTCCAGTCAGATGCACATCTCCATACCCATGATGCATTTTTGTGCTCAGAATTTATTTGCAGAAAATAGATATGTTTTTCATATCCCTATTATTTCTCTCCAGCCCTGCACTTAATTTAGACCTTCTAATACCATTCTCATGTTTTGCAACCATTCAGCTTATTATGCATTGATGCACATATTTGCAGTAAGCCATGGGTATGAAGGCAGCATTTGTGACTGGCAGTGCTGGACAGATTATACTTACTGTAATACCCATTTCAGATGCTGAGTACCATATCATGGATGCTGGTGAAATGTGTTGCTAGATAAATGTGAAGCAACATGGATGTCAAAAGTTATGCAGAGTAATTAACTTTGCAAGATGTACTACTCTTGCATCTATGTCTTGAGTCAGTCCTGCAAGCAGTTTGAGTCCCCACCTTCTACCTGGCATGTAAAAATTGCAATTGTCAGCTCATCAACATCTAACCCTGCCCCTCCATCTATAGACGCACTTGTCTACTCCATGTCAGTACACTGTAGACTAGTGCTCATCCAATTATACCATTTTCCTGCAGAAAGTAGGAACAGCTTAGCTAAACCACACTCCTCTCAAGAACAAGAGAATTCTTAAGTAAGAGAAAATAGGACTGTTTGCAAATTAATTGGCTATTAGATAATTTAATTGACTGAAATGCACTTCCCTTTCAAGTGCGAGCTCCTGCAGCTTATATCAATAAAAAAAAATAGCAATTATTTATTCTGTGCATATGGATCCTTATTAACTAGAGTTTCACCCCTCATGAAATGATCATTTTTTATGAGAAGAGTCCCTCATAGCCCCTACACCTCCTTTCCAAGGGAAAGCTCTTTGTCTCCACTCAACACTACCACAGCTATCAAGATACTGAGTAAACCATTGCAGTTTATATGGCTTTCTACTTTCAGGACACAAATAAGCTATATGGGATTGTTCAGTCTGTCATTTATGACACAGGTCTGTTCTTTGTGAAACTTACTTGTTCATGAAAAGGTCACACAATCAAGGCCTTTGAAAACGTTAGTAGCAGCTGATCCCAATATCTCCTCTGTCACTTGTGTCATGTATTTAAACTTTCCAAATGTTTAACTAGTATTTTATGTCATATGCATACTTTTTATTAAGAAGTCATTTCAGTAGTATTGTCCTCAGAGGAAAACCAGATTATCACTGTCTATCTCTGCAGAATATAAGGCAGAGACTGGATAATGTATTTATTTAGTTTAACCTTGTCATCTGAATTGCATACATCAGGAGAGATGGTCCATACTCCAGGGATCCCTCTTTACTCACTGGGGGCTTAATCTGCAAGTCTTTTCCACCCTGTTTGGAAAGTGTTGCAATGAAATAATGTAGTGCAGGTCAAGGCTAAGAATGTTGCTAGAATATTTAGACATTCAGGTGTTACTCCCCAATGTGGTTCCCCATCTGTCCTGCATTGAACAATGAATTAAATTTAGATGCATTTCTGACATGATGCATTATGTGATGCACAGGGATGTATAGGAATGTATCACCCAATCACTGACACTAACAGAATGATACCTGGGGAGATTGTTTTTTGAAAGTGAAGAATCCCTCATTGAAGTAAGGATAAGCTGAGCCCCAGCCCAAACAGGCCCTCAAAAGATCACAAACATTTTGACTGATAAGAGTGCATGACTTCAGGGACCAGAGCACAGATTGTTCAGCATCAGCTTTGTTTGTCTTGTTGGCTTTTCCCGGTTAGGAGTCACCACAGCAGAACTCCAGCCCACTAATGATTGGCAGTCAATTTTTATGGTGCCGAGTTGCTAGCCTGACATCCAACCTTCAGCGAAGGCACGCCCATTCACGCATGTCTTTTAGAGGCCACTTGACCACGGGGAGAACATGCAGACTCCGCACAGAATGCACTCCAGCCATGAATCAAACAGGAGATCCTCTTGCTGTGAGGCAACAATGCTACCGCTGTACCACTGCGGATATTGTTCAGCATCAGCTTTAACGGTTGTTACTTTAACGGTTGTTAACTCAGTCTTTTTCATTTCAGCAGAAAGCAGTCTGAGGGACAGATCTCTAACAACTTTGTTAACTGTAGCAGTAAATATCTGTGCAATATAGACTCTAGTAAAAAGAATTATTGCTGCTCAGTTCTGTTTCACTCCTGTGGTGCAAGTGTCACAGATTCAATATCCCCCCTACTCTGGCAGAATGTCTAAAACACCCTATCCCAGAAGGTCATTAAGCTAGATTCAGCAAAAATACATGTTTTAAATCTAGGTTCTTAGTTCTCTAGCAAGCAGGTGTCATAAAGCCCATTATGGATCCAAACAGATTCAGCCACTTCTTCCTTTCTTTACAATAAATTTAAAATGATGACTGTATAAACTCTTCTACTTGTCTAGAGGCAACATTGACTTTGTTTAGTTGGACAATCAGGCTCTTAGCTGCATATTTCCATTCATCTGGCTATTTAGACAGTTATCAAGCAAAGAGAAAGTGTCCTCTTGCACCACCCTAGTCATATGTGCTAACCCTAGCCTTAATCATAATCCTGCCCCTAATCCCAATCTTACTTATTATGTTGTTAAAATACATTTCCCTAACAGTACCACTATGCAAGACACACACAGACACAAACACGCACATGCATGTATATACGCATTCACCCACTTTACAAACAGCAGTATACATGCACAATACAAAATCTATCACCTTGCATAGCTCAAAGCCATGAACAACCATGTGTTCACATGTACACACACACACACACACACACACACACACACACACACACACACACACACACACACACACACACACACACACCATCATCATGCTTACATTGTGTAGATTCACCATTCTGGCTGCAATTTTTATGCTGATTAGTCTCATTGAGTAAACCAGACAAACATTGCAAAGATTACTACATGATACTATGCACATAAATGGGTCTCTGTCTCCAGATCCACGCACACACAGGAAGGTTATAGAGGTTGGGAAACTGTCATACTCATACCTCTTAAGTATACATCATGATGAGGAATGTTTCTCACTTTAAGTCTTAAAGAGCCATGTTCATTGCAGTTGCTCATTGAAAGGGTCTGGCACACACTCAATGGTTAGCAATTTGTTTAACTTATTTTCATGATAATTAACACTGAATACTATTAATTCAACTAAAGACCATTTTATAAGTATAAAATGAAAAGTTAACAATTCTGCGAGCTTCCTAGCTGAAGTTGCCAGTAAGCTGTAAGTATCCCACACATTTCCAATTTGTTCTACATTATGCAAAGTGTTGCTTCACATTCTACAGATAAAGAATTGAGAGTAATGGTCATGCTATCTTTAACCATCTGAAGATGGAGTCACTGTTGAGCATGTAATCCAAACAGCAAACACAGGGATGGAGGACCCCCATGTTTCACACCTTAAAGTGACACTGGAAAGGTAATAATACAGTGCCTATATTTTATTATTCTGCCATCTATCATGCAAATGAGATTCCCTTTGATGCTCATCTTTGCAGGAAAGATGGGATACATGAGAGCTGTTTTGGGTACCAAGTTTCTGCCATCTTTACTGAGACCTTTGATGGTGAGACAAGTACGGCTGGAGAAGATGAGGGTACTGTTTCTTTTATAGCACAGAGGTAGTGTTTTGAGGGGTTCAAGTCTTTTCTGGACATTCTTCATAAGCAGTACAAGAGGATGCTCCTGCAGGAGGGCTATGCCTCATCACAGTATAATGGCAGATAACTGGAATAGTTTATCCAAGGCTGTTCCCCATGCTACTGGCATCCCACACACAGGGGAATAGTGTCATTATCACTACAGTGACTTGAGTCAATGCAAATCTGACCTTCTTGGCTGACAGGAGACTGAAGTTATGGTGCAGTCACCACCTTAGTACTATAAGTATACCAACTAAACCAATAACCTGCCAGTGCATGCCACCATCGATACTGCAGATGCAGACCTTCTTTATGTCTCTAGCCACTGCAGAAATTGAAAGAAACAGGGAGATGCACAGGAGAAGACTAAAGTGCCTAAGAGATTGCCAGGCTAAGTACACCTGCTGTTGAAAAAGATATGTATGTTACCATAGCAACAGTTGTGGCCATTAAAAATACGTCTGTATGACTTGTTTACAGCAGTACCACATGTGTCAGTAATGGCACACCTTAAGGGAAGTATTATAAATGTATTATTCATCATATAATATCAATGGACCTCTATAATGGCCATGTGTGTAATATCCATAATTAGTAGTTGTCTGAGAATTTCACAATATATAGTAGAAGTATCTATCCTTTGTGTATCACCTGTGCTTGAAATATTTGTTCTGTGATCAGCATCCTTCTTATGTGTATGTACAGTTTCATTATTGCCAAAACTGAAACCGTATCACTGGCCATAAGCACAAATGAGCTGTTCTGATAAATAGCTCCTGCAGTTAGCATGTTCTTATGTCAGACAGCAGGTGAGGACAGCTTATGGCTTAGCCCTCTGAAAAATGTTATAATCAGCCAAATAGGTTGATGACATGCCTGAATAAGTCCTACTATTAAAATATTATTTTGCTTTACTGTATGAGTATCAGCATAGTTAAGAATACAACTTCATTGTTTTTGTATGTCTCTTCCTCCACCTTCTTTGTCACTATCCTTTCTCTTTCATGCACATATCTTTTGTATTTCTGTGACTTTTATATGCAGCAGCACAGTAACCTGCACCAATCCTACCAGCATAACCAGTCATCCCCCTCCCCCCGTCCTCTGTATTTGGTAGCAGAAGCACCATCACAGGCATCTAGGTCCCACCCTGACACAGATGCCTCCACCCTTCTTGCTCCACCTGCACTACCTGCATCAGGTAGCTCTAAACCTAGGGTGGTATAGTGGTACCCTGCAGTAGCAATGTAAGTGCATGTGACTGTCAGGACCTGGCAGAGCCTGTGGAGGAGATAATAGGAGGTCGGATGCCCACATGAGCCACTTGAAGACCATTCTCCAATTACTCATTGAGTCACATCCCTACCATGAGCTGTTTCCAGCTTCTGAAGTAGGACCCAGTGGTGATGGCTACCAGGGTGAAATATAATCTCCCACTGTGTCTAAGTATCAACACTCAGTCCTATCCCCAAACGTATTGCTCCCATCCATTTTGTGTATATTCCCACCCCTGTATATTGTACAGTCCTCCTATCACCATTATCTTCCCTGTTTCTGATGTCTCCTTCAACAATGTGTTTTCCTTCCCTTGTCAAGGTACTCCACACCCTGTCAGTCATGCCTATCTTTCCCTGCTACATAACCTCCCTCGTTTACCAACCTCTTACTTCCCTGACTTTCTTCCCCAAATTTCTCTTCTCATAGGTTCATAGGTGTTTACTAGGCTAATGACCACAAGGGCCTTTTTAAGCCTAGCCATGCATCCCAAATCTCTAACAAGTTCTGCTACTCTTAATAAGTGTAAGCAGGGGATATGAAACATTTGCAACCAGGGGCCTGGGAGTTGAACCATTACAGGTTGCCTGTGTCCATTAGAGGCATAGGTGCCAAGCGAGGAACGAATTTCCTGTTCCCCATGCAATTGTCCAAGATACATTCAAATCGGATTAGAGAAGAACTCTGCTTCACAATGCCTGTTCCAGAAATGGGGTAATCTCTGGGATACATACCTGTCTCTCCAGCAGGTCTTATTTATATCACAGGTAAGGTTTAAGTCTTTAGAACGGGTAATTTTGGTGCCGTGTGTTTTGCTGATATGCAGGAGGTCCACCAGAGTGGGGTCTGATAATGCCCTATGTGCCAGGCATAAATATTTCACCAAAAAGTTCAGTTGGAGGCAGAAACCGTAACCACACAAAATTTAATTAAAATAGATATTCACGCCAGCTGTAACTCAAAAAACATTTTCGTCGGAGAAAGCTCTCTGACTTCTTCAGATAATACAGGTGTAACTCTAAAAAACATTTAAATACTAGTCACATGAGTTGCTAAATAGGTGAATTGATGAGCAATCATCTGTTAAAGCAACAAGGTATAATATATGCATGGGTTGTATTATAAACAAAATAATTTGACTGCCATACCAACATAAAACAATACAAAGAATACAATTTGGTTGGCAATGTGTAAAAGGCAATAGTACATAACATAATTATTTAAAAAACAATAAATAATAAACCCCAAACTAGCAAATTAGTTAAAAGTGTTTCAAACTGAATAGGTCATAAACTTATATATTATATACACATTTATATAAGGCATAAATATCCCTTCAACAGCCTGTAGGAGACAGAATACAAGAATAGGGCCTTGAGGTGGTCTGCATAGGACATTTTACGTATGCCCTGTATTCTTTTAGTGAGTAACCTCTGTGGATTTTCCATTTGATGGATATGCTTGGTTAGGTACATACCAAAGGGGGCATTGTACTCGATGATAGGTCTGATGAATGCAAAATACAGTGAAACAATGACTTCCTTGGACCTATAGGCTACACTTTTGTTTATAAGTTGAGCAACATCGAATGATTTATTCACTGCTGTAGACACATGATGGTCAAAGGTTAGATTACTGTCTATGTGAGTCCCCAAGTCACTAACTACTGGGTCAACTCTTAGGGGTGTGTTGTCAATAAGATAATTACCAGGAGTGGATGACTTCCTGAAGAACAGTATTATGCATTTCTTGACATTTAGTTTTAGCCCATGGCTCTTGCACCAGTTTTTTGTCTGAGTCAGCCCTTCCTGGAAAGTATTTGTGTCTATGAGGGATTTAAAGACAGCTTCTAATTTGCATTAATCTGCAGATTTAGTCTACCAGAGGTTACTAACATTGGCCTTGACTACAGAGAAGAAAATGGAAAAAAGGAATGGTCCCAAGACTGATCCCTGAGAGACTCCACTGGTAACAGGCTTCTTTGTAGAGGTGGCCACCCCAGTTCTAACTTCCTGGGTCCTGTCTGTGAGCAGGCTAGCTATCTATCCGGTGATATAAGGATTTGTACCTAACCTCTAAAGTTTGTCAGCAGTGCCTGAGTGGGGTATTATGTTAAATGCCTTGGCCAGGTCAATGTAGGCGGTGTGAGCCATTTTGCCCTCATCCATTGGTTTGCTGACCTTCTCAAAGAAACTCTCCAGATCAAGTAGACATGACCTGCCCATGATGAAACCAAATTGGGTTGAGTCCAGTGTCTGGAGGTTTACTATGTCATTATTAAGCATTTACATGATAATTCTTTCCATGGCTTTGCATATGAGGCTAGTTAATGAGAAATATGGGTTTTTAGTTTCCAAGTTCTTTAGATGACCCACCATTGTGCAGAGGAATGACTGCTGCTGTTCGCCATTCATGAGGCACAAAGCTTTTTAACTATGCTACAGTTAAATAGCAATTTCAGATGACCTGATAGGTCATGTTTCATACTATTTAAAAGGCATCCTGGTATATTGCCTGGGCCCATTGATGCAGTGTTCTTGGCCTTAAAGGCACCATTAAGGACCTGTTCTTTAGTGATAGCAGGGGAAGATACATTTGATGGTATTTCCTGAGGGAAGGTTGAGGGGGAGAGAGGGGTAAAGTTGGAGCCGAATTTTTCAGCGAGAAGGTTTGCTATATCTTCTTGCTCAGTATAGGTGGTTCCATTTACAATGAGCTCTATACACAATTGTGTGTTGTCTTTGAGGTTGAGGACATAGTTCGAGAATGTCTTGTGGCTGTCCTTGGCCTGGGAGGCCAAATTTAACTCAAATTTGACTTTGGTAGACTTTAATTTTCGTTTGAGTTGTTTGTTTAGTTTGAGGAGAGTGCTTTTATCCTGCTGGGTGCTGCATCTCCTAATTTTTGCCATTATTTTCTTCCTTCTGTTATACAGCCTGTTGATGTTGTGATTCCACCAGGGTAGCTTCTTTTTTGAGTTAGTTCTGTACTTCTTCCTGGTGGTCACAGCTGCCTCTATGCAGCTATTAACATACTTTGTGGTTTATTGAGGCTTGACATTTTGCCAGGTTATCACTTATTAGTAGGAAATAAGCCTTAGAGTAGTTCCTGGATATTCCAGTATTAGCTGTGGTTCCAGGTTTTATTTTTACTTTAAAGGATCCCATTTTGTGACCTGACCTTATGAGGGAAGACATTATAGTAGGGGTGTAGAGCACTCTCCCATATTAGTGAGGACCATATCCAGTATAGTTGCACCCCTGGTTAATATATTGACAATCTGGTTCGGGGAGTTTGTGCTTACAAAATCCAGAATCTTTGTGCCTGTATGTTAGTGTCATATATGATTCCCAGTTAATAGTGGGGTATTTAAAATTGCTCATGAATATGGTATTGAGTTGGATGGTGAGTGATTCCAATAAGGTTAAATCCATGTTATAGGTTTCCTGGGTCATAGAGGTGGACCTATAGCTGGCAAGGAAGTAGCATTGGATTGAGCTTTAGTCTTGTAACATATATAAGATATTAATTTTGTATGTTATTTTTATTTCTTGAAGGCTTCTGAGCCGAGACTCTACAGCTTTTTATTGTGGTTCATTAAATTTTATACTTTTGAAAAGTTCATGGCCAGTTGGTTGTTTTTATCTATATTTGTCTGTGCTTTTGTTGTTGTAGTTTGTTCTGTAGGAAATAATGTCTTTATGTTCCTTCTCATGTGTGTCTTTTGGCTTTTCCCGGTTAGGGGTTGCCACAGCGGAACTCCAGTACGCTAATGATTGGCAGTAGATTTTTACGTGCCAAGTTGCCAACCCTGATGCACAACCTTCAATGAAGGTACGCCCATTCATGCACGTCTCCACACAGAAGACGCTTTAGTTGAGAATCGAACAGGACAGCGTATTACTGTGAGGTGACAATGCTACCGCAGCACCACCACCGCAGTTTTTCTTCTCATACTAGGAGCAAAACAGAAGCACTAATCCCAAAATGACTACTGAGAGACACAATATGGGCTCTCCAATAAATGGTGTTCTTGGAGTAGGTGTTGCAGATTTTAAAAGTAAGATGGAAAAATGGGTTAATATTCTAAGAGTTGCAGAGTGCACTAAGCAGTTAGATATGAAAGAGAGGGTAACTTTAACTTAGTGGAGAGACACTACATTCAAAAGAGGTAGATAGATTGGAAAGGGTGGGCACTTTGTATTCTGGTTCTATGGAATACAGAGGGATTGCTAATAAATTACATAGTTGAAGGGGAATAATTTCTCAAAATTATAATTTTGTCCTTACTCACAATAGCCAATGAAAGAAGAGAGGGAAGGAGATATGTGGTCAAATTAACATAAGGGCAGGCAACTAGACAGACTAGTGCATTTAAAAACACAACAGAACACAGAAACATAATTTCTGTGCGACTCACAAGACACACAGTTTTGGTCTCTTTCCTAGTTTAAATATATAGTCAAAAGAAGAATACAAGTAAAACACAGTATAAAGAAAATAAATAACAATATGCAAAATAGAAGAAGGTAATAAAGCACTACACAATACAAGAAAGCAAAACAAACTAACCTTTCCTCACAGCAAGTTGTGGCAGAGTCTGGGTGAGCTTTCCCAGTAAAGCCCCAAGCACTGTAATCTGTTCCCTTTGACTTTTTCTACCATTGGAGCTACTTTGGCTTCTACTCTGATGTCCTCATTTCCCCTATTTGCTGGCATTACGACTGTCTTACCTATATTCAGTTTCATCCCATGTGCCTTCAATTTTGCATTCCATTCCCTTATCCTTTGCTGAAGTTCTTGTTCAGAGTGTGCCTGTAATGCTTCATCTGCATGCAGCAACTGTTCCCTCCGACTTGTCTGCTAATATAGTCTATCACCATTGTAAATAGCACTGGGCTTAGAGAGCTGAATCCTGATGCACACCCACTACCACTGAGAATCCCTCTGTGAGTCTGAATATTATTCATACTTAAGTCATTAGGTCCTTGTCCATAGTGAGCACTAATTCTACCAAAGTTTCTGGGACTATGAACCACCATAAAACTGCCCAAATGAATCATTCTTGGGACCTTAAAAAAAGACAACAATAAGTAAAACTAGGTAAAACAACAAAAAAGCAGAAGCAGGCTGGTAAAAAACGGCACAGACTGTTTATTACTGTAAGCGCTTTCAGCCAAGCAGATGCTCAGCCTTCATCAGACATAAAACAATTACCACAGCTCTCTATTTATATAAACACAGCACCTTATTTAGTAATTAATTAATTAACCAATCAAAATAATAAATCAATAAAAGATATATAAAAAAAATACTACACCATGACTATTCTCGGACAGTACAAAACTAGATTATGTGAAAAAACACACCATTTCGCAATCATTCTTTCAAATGCAAAGAAAAAATATATAACATATTGATTTCCTAAAAATCTAGTCATAAAATAGACCATATTAACTGAACTAAAACACATAGATTGCAAACAAGTATGATACAAATGCTTCAAGGTTTTAACATTACAAACACTACTATTTAAAAGGGAACATCTCACTATAAATTAATACAGGTAGTTGTAAAAAATAGTACAAAACCATCAACTTAAAATTTATCTAAGAATAGCTTTTAGTTTAAGAATGCACTTGATAGAAGCATAATCATTCAACCCTGGGGGGAGATGTGCACATGTTCTAATCTGCCAAAATAATTCTTGCTCTTCTAAATGCAACTGCCAAGGGCCTCCCCTTATATCATTTTTAATCTGATAAACTACACTGAATACAAAACAGTGATCAGGGTACTCTAAAATATGCCTGGCAAGTGCATTTGTCAAGTCCTTCCTACCTATGGCGTAAAGATCTTCGTAAACTCTTTTCTTTATTTTCCTCTCAGTTTTGCCTATATAGAAGGAAGGACATTTCTCACATAGAGCCACATATACAACTCCCTTGGTGTCACAGTTATAGTTATAATTTCCATTAATAAAATAATTTTTCCTATTAACATAAAGGGCCAGATTCACGAAGCCTCTGTGTAAGAGTTATAACTCTTACACGGAGGCTGCAGTTAAACGGTGTGATGTCAGCATGTCATGCATATGCATGAGGTGCATGAGGCATGCTGAATCACACTAGTAACTCTTACATGGTCCGTGTAAGAGAGTAGGGGGCGTGTCTGTAGGCTAAGCCCTGCAAGCGGACACGCCCCCGGAAGACTATAATGGCTGAAAGTAAACAGCCACGAGAGAGGCCATGGAAATGTGAATAAACACACTACACAACACATGCCCCGACTGACCATCAGTGTATAAAGTGAAGAGATGTTATAAAATTAAATTAAAACCTTTTTTTTTTTTTTAAAACCCCGTAAATGTTTGCTACTGTGTGCGCTCGTGTGCGCGGGTGTGCTACTAGCGCAATCACAGTTAGCAGTCAGTGGAAAAGGATATAAGAACTAAATATGCAGAGTAAGCCAAGAAGTAATAGCTTAGCGGTAGAGTTGCCAGCCTACGAGAAGGCAGGCAGGGTTCGAGCCCCCACAAAAACCTTTTTTTTTTTTGTAAATAAGCACTAAAAAGCCCCCTGACAGTATTGTACAAATGTAAATGTATTCCCTTTTGTAAAATGGAATGAAATGGAGCATATATTTTGAAGTAACACAATAATAAAAATAGTCAGAAATGTACTGATAGCTAAGCTGCTGTGAGACAGACTGCCCGTAGCTGAGTACTGTTTAACAAGCTGCAAACTGCATGCCCGTTGCTAAGCACCGGTTTAACAGGCTCAAACTGTGTGCAACTAGCTGTGCTCAGCTTAACATGTGTGTCACCAGCCAATTAAGGTTTATCCCAGCGCACACCGTTTGCGCGCCGCTCCCACAAGCTAACTGCCAGTGCGCATGCGTTAGCTCCGCGCAAACGAGCGCAGACCTGGTTTTAAGTGTTTAAAAGTGCTTTTGGCATGTTTGATTGACAGGTCCTCAACTCAGTTCTGTAAGGAAAATCAAAAATCAGTTGCCAGATTTGAACCCAGGATACCATGCACTAGAGTCAAGGTACTAAACCACTAAGCCATGACAGCAGTACCTAGAAATGCAGAAATAGCATATATATGTGATAAAATCCAGAATGGAGCATGATAAAGCATTTTCAGTGAAGTAGATACAATTCCAAAACGGCCAATCAGAGAAATGTGCGGGAAAAGAGGCATATATAAGCCCCATAGGCGGGAATACACAGCAGAAACAATTGTAGAACAGACCTGCAGTCAGAATGAGTGGAGTAGGTGAGGGACATTGCTTTCGAGCACAGCGTTGGGGCGTTGAGGAGTCCAGATACATGGTCTGGCTCCTTGTCCATCATCACGAGGCCCAACTCATGCAGGGCCAGGTCTCATAGGGAGCGTACAGGGCAGAGGCATGGGACCAGTTGGCTCGTGATCTGACCAGTGCTACTGGCATTCCACGCACTGGTGAGCAGGTCCGTCACCACCATGCGGACCTGAAGCGGCAAGCAAGACCAGTTGACCGAATGGATCCAGGAGGCCCGGGATATGCCCAACGCCCCACTACTGAGTAAGTTACATTTTACTTATGTATGTAAGGATTTCAACTGGCTGATACTATGGAGATGTGTAGTCCAATATTACTTCTTTCATATTACAGCTGCAGGTGTCCGCTCTATGAACCGCGAGATGCATGGCCGTAGGCTGGTGCGGCGCCACCATGCAGGTTAGTAACCCCACCCAGTACTTGTAAATAAATATTATACTGTAGCATGTATCAGAACACTGCAGTGTATTGATTAAAAGTAATATAATGTGCAAGCAAGATTTGAAAGTCTGCAGGTATGGCTGCAACAAGTTCATCAGTATGCAAGTGTAACTGGAAATATAATTGATAGAATTAAACAGTGCTGTAATACAGATGTCCCACCATTCATTAAAATAGTGTAACCTGCAGTAGTCTCAAGAGTACAGCTTCAGAATCTGAGGTAGTCACATGTGAGATATATCCCCTGTTGAAATGCTGAATCATGACAGAAGTGAGGCTGTTGGAAAGTGTTTGAATCACCACCAGTCTAACATGTGAACAAAGCCTAGAAGTAGCAACCTGAACTGTGAAGTTGCAGGATGTGTGAGAGTGACAGAAAGGGTCATGTATGAATAAATAAAGTAGTAATAACCCCTGAATATATTAGCCCCAGTGTGTTTCTACAGAGCTAAATGCATGTGGGAAGTACAACTTAATATCCCAAACTGATTTGAGTGTGTCAGAATCTGGAATGTCTAGGCCAAATTCTGTATATGGTGATCACAGTAAACAATTTGCAGATAGAATGAATGATTATTTGACAGACTAAACAGCCATAGTTGTCCCCTGTCCTGTCATCAAAGTGTAGCAGGATGATGTATCTGATCAAATTCAAAATAAGTAGGATAGTGATGTATTTGTAACAGGTCTAGCATGATAGTCAAATAAAAATTATTTTGAAACATCAGCTTCAACTTAATTGTGTACCTATTACAAATGTAAATCAATGTGTAACATATGAATGTGTCATCACTTTCTATCTCCACCCAACCCTATAATTCCATATAACAATACCCACTAAATAATGGTATGTGAACATTTCATTAATCATGGGCATTTGTCCGTTCCAAAAATATATGCATGTCTGTTCGTGCATGTGCCCTGTTCATACCTGCAAATTTGATGGCCTGTTGCCATGAATCAACCCTGCATGTTGTTTGACTGTGTATTTCTGTTCAAATAATGCATGTGATATTGATATGCCCCTTGTTCAATGGTGTTAATATCTGGGTGTTTGTTTGATGGGAATACCAATGCATGCTGTTACAACTAATCTGAATGGAATAAAATGCCACTAACCCAAACTAACATAACAACTCACAAACCTAGAACGCTTGGGAAGGCAGGTCCCAGCGGACCCACCTCTCCCACCTCAGCTGGCGACTGCACCTGGCACTAGTGCCCAGGCCGGACCCCCCTCCGGTGGCCCTGTGCCACCTTCGGGTGGAAGCGCTGCAGGGGATGGGGCTGGTCCCCCCTCTGCAAGTGTGGCCGGAGGGGTTCGTCCACTCACCCTCCAAGGTGTCCAGTCTGTGGTGCGAAGGGAGATCCAAGACTCCGTTCTTGGGCCCCTACGCCAGCTTGAGGCTCGTGTGGCACAGCTAACGGCCCCGGCCGTTGCCCCGCCTACAGCCCCCAGCACAGCCCCGTCCTGGGCTGTGAAGGAACAGTGGCAACTGCCTATGGGTGGGGATATCAGTTCCACTGTTGCCATCTGTGGGCTCATGCATCTCGGATATCCCAACCTCCGTCCCCGTCAATTGTGTAACCCCCCCACGTGTGTCATACACCGCCCCTGTATGCATCTTGTCTGTCTTGTCTGTTAACCTACCCAACCTACCTCCCCAGCTATACCGACTTCCTTCACCTGACATACCACTCTCACCTGGAAAAAAAAAAAAGGGCACTCTGTACCCACAAAAAAATTGCGCCCCATACATAGCTGTCCATGTCGCACACATGTCTGCTTGACATTGAAACAGTCAATTACAATTGGCTCTACAACAAATATTAATGTTGTCCTGACACCTCTTTCAGGGGTGAAAGGTTTCCAATGTCTCACCAAAATACATGGAAATGCACAGCTGTTGCTGCCAAAGACATGGGCATCTATGGGCCTTACCTACATCCCTCCTGCAAATCCCACGCTTGTTTCGCTACTGTCTTACCCTCTTTGTGACCCCTTTTCACCACTTTCCTGTCACCCCTTTTTCTTTTCTTTCAAAGAAATTAACGCGGGTGTGCGCTTGTGTTAGCGGAGCTCACCGCCAGTGCAAGATAACGTGAGCTCAGCAAACGAGCAGACCTGGTTTAAAGTGCTTAAAAGTGCCTTTATGGCACTTTGATTGACAGGTCCTGTACTCAGTTTGAAAGTTTGCAAAGAAAAATAAATTCCCACTGTCAGTCTCGAACCCAGGACCTTGGTAACATTAGTCTGTATGACCTACCACTAAGCCATGCTTGCCTTACAAGTCCACAGTGCTAAAATAAATATAACATGTAATAGTAGGAATCAGTATAAAGGCAATATAGGAGGTGTACTATCCAAAGCATGTCAGGTAGAGTTTCAATGGCCAAATTACTGGATTCCCATTCTAGTTCAGTGTTAACAGAAACAGCCCTGCTACTTGTTAGCTTGTACATAATAAAGTAAGGTAATGTACATATATGAAGGTATGTATATCTACACATACAGATATATAAATATATATTAATGCATATGAAATATAGTTGTAGGTGTCAGTATCCATACACACTCACTACAGGAAACAGTGAAGATAAATGCAGCAACCAGAATCTGCAACACAGCCTGGCTCCTGTGAGACCTACTAACCCCTTTAACTGCTTAAAGGTGCCTCCAGCACTTTGATTGATAGGCCCTATACTCAAGTCACAAGCAGAATATAAGCATACTAGTAGGCCCTACCCCAAGACCATTGTAACACTAGTCTGTATGACCTACCACTAAGCCATGACTCTCATACAGGAATATAGTGCTAAATAAGTGGAACATGTAATAGTAGGAATGAAGATAAAGGCAATATAGTATGACTACTAACTAAAGCATGTCAGGCAGACTTTTATAGTCCCAATTACTGGATTTTCCCATACTAGTGTAGTGTTAACAGAAACAGCCCTGCTAATTGTTAGCTTGTACCCAATAATGTCAGCTAATGTACATATATGAAAGTATGTATATGTACACATATATATATATATTTATATAGCAATACATATAACATATAGTTGTAGGTGTCAGTATGCATACACACTCACTACAGGGAACAGGCAAGAGAAATGCAGCAACCTGAATCTACAACACAGCATGAAGCATGGGAGATGTACTAACCTTCACACTCACAGAACACTGTCAACAGCATACCAGCATGGTCCACGCCCTACAATCTGAAAGGGCAACGCCTATCTCACATACCCTTTTATAGCAGTGTCCTGAAATCACAGTGAGACATGCAATCAGTACACACCTGGCTGCATGCAATTAGCAAATGCTGTCTTACAATTGGTGCAGAGGCCATCACATGTACCTATGCAGATACCTACAAAAGCAATGAGTACCCACACTACACTCATGCAATACATTCATTGCACAAAACCGACAGAGAAAGAGAGAGAGAGACAGAGAGAACAAAACAGAAATAAAGACAGCCAGCAGCAAAACCAGCAGCAGCAGCAGCAGCAAACTTCAAGCAGCACCAGTGACACACCAACAGCTGCCACAAACACAGGTAATGCAAAGTAGCAGGTTAATACTGCGTTTACTGTGACACCTCCAAATGTATCATAATTCACTATCTATAGGTATGTGCATGAGATAGGTTGTGTATACATAGTCCTGAAATATAAACATATGTAATATTGCTGTACATGTTACCCATACTTAACACTTCCATAGCTTAGAACACAAGGCCAGTTGTGCATATGATGCAGTAGTTCCCAGGGTCAGTAGAGGTTCCTCCTCATTGGTGTGGGACCACTGTGTATGTATGGCACTGTTCAGGTACATATCCTGTAGTATGGCCAGGGATTAATATCAGTCTGTCATGTGGTGCTATGTCCTCCAGGGGTGAATGTAGCACACATCCAGGGATACCATTTCGTAACAGTGATGCTATGTGTTCTGCAATGATGAAGGTGGCTCTCACCTGGACATGTGAGAGGATAGGGAGGTGACAGTCATTTGGGATAACGAATACCACATGTGTAGGAGAATGGGGGGGGGTACCTGCACCTAAACTGTCTGCAACAATGTTGCCAATATCTGTGCATGTGGTGAATGTGAAGCATCTTAACACTGCTGACCACAGATGCCTTGCTGTCATGTGAATCTGCCCTGTGCTGCAGTAGCCTCCTACTATTTTTATACAATATGCCTGTATCTGTACTCCACTGGACATGATTAATAAGTGGTGTGCAGTTGTTCTGGGTTAGATATGTGTGTGCACAGTACATGCAGTATGTGGGATGTCTGTGGTAAGCATATGCAAAGGTGCTGGTGGTGTGTGTTGTGGCTACCACTGGCACAATGGGCTGCATGGATAGCATCACTGTCATAACTACTGAATAACTGTGTAATTAAATGCATACATAGCAAGGTAGTGTACTGTGCTTGTGGTGTTGTTCAGATATGTAAATCCAGGCTGAGTAATGTGTGCACATCACAGGGTTGGGTTGGATGGCAACACACATCCAGTATGTAGGGATGAACACCCAGAATGTGTCAGACGTGTCGCCTGTGCAGAAGTATCCGGCCATTACCTGTGCATCCCCACAACACACACACATGCAACATATGGCAGAAGTACTATAGCAGTACACACATGTTCATAGGTTCATACTAGACTATTTGCCCTAGGGCATTGGTAAGCCTAGTAGAATGTGTTTGTCTTTCACCACCCAATTACAAGTTATGCTGCTATGCCCTTGTCCGATGTTAGTATACTGTGCCTCTGTCTAACAGTGACATAGAAGTGATACCTGGGGTACAACTATGATCTACATCCAGTCATCCAGATTCCTATGGAAGAGAGTCAATGAGGGACTCTGCCTAACCTGTAGTGTCAGCTCATTACAGAGTGAAGGGAGCCTCTCAGTCAGGAATATGCCCCTCCAGCATGTCCATGGATGTCAGTGCTGAGGTCCAGCTCTCCTGAGCATGTGGCTGTATGGGACTCTGATTGCCTGAGGTGCAGCATGTTCATTACTGCTGGGTAGGACATGGCTGTATATGGCACGCACAGATTGCCTCTGAACCGGCAATAAGCCACTGAGTCCAGCGGGATTTACTTTACCTGGGAAGCATATGACATCTGTGTGAGCCATTGCATCCCCTTGATGATGTACTGTTGTCCTGTACCAGTTGCTGTGGGTGTCTGGTTAGGTACATCCCAAAAGGTGCATTGTACGCAATTATAGGCTTGATGATGGATGAGTAAAGAGGCACAATGACCTCCCCTGCCATACATGTGAATCCCTCATGATTAGCTGGGCTATATAACATGTCTTTCAATCCACATTGGCCATGTGGTTGACAAATGACAGACCGCTACCATGTTTCTACCCCAGGTCCCCAACTACGTCTTCTGTACTCAATGGCCTAACACCTATGTTGTACTGTGCCACCAATGTGGAGGCGTGGGAATCTGCATTGAATACTGATACTCCCCCTCCTTTGTTCAAGTGTTGTGGCCGACAAGAATGGTAACAGCTATAACCTGGTAGTACTGGTGTGCTCCTGTGAAACCTGAAACAGGTTCATGTTACTGCACAGATATCGATGTCCAGCATGTCAAGTAGGGTTTTGAGTGTGTGCATCCTTAGGTCTAGACTTCTGGTGTTGAGTAGCATCACTCTCACTTCCTCATCCTTTGTGATACAAATGGATGTGGGTTTGCCTTATGAGCCTTGCCTAATACAGGCACTATGGGTGTAGCAAGAGTCTCCGCCAAATTCCAATGGGACAGGGGTGACAGGTGCAAGCTGTCCCTAGCAAAGCATACCACCCCAAGATGGCAGGCATTGGCACACTTGTGAATGACACCAGTATGTCAGTCAATTGTTGGAAGGGATCATCGTGCCTTGATATTGTGGCATGGTTCTAGGTGAGGGTAGGATGCTACTCAAGGTCAGGGTCAAACTGTCTTGGGCTACGTGCTCAGAGAGCTCTGTACTGTCTCATGTCATGTAGTCCAGGGAGGAATGTGTCAGGCCATTCACACCAGCATAGACAGTGACTGAGTCATACCTGTACTTGCCTTGGGGTTACCTGAGTATTTGTGTTATGTGGCAGGTCATACTGGCCGACAGGCTGCACACCGTGACTATCACCTCATTAAGCCTGGTGAACGTGATGTTAGTGTGCCTGATGATAGAGGCACCTAGTACAGGTGTATGAGGTGTGTTGTTTACTGTTAATGGCTGTGAGTGTTCAGCACATTGGCTTTGTGTGATATGTGTTGCACATGTTCGTTTCCGTGGTAGTGGTTGCATGGATGTCTGCTTAGGAGGTCTCTGCTGCATAGGCATAGCTGTGGTCCGAGCCTACAAGTATGTTTATGTGTGATCATGTGTTAGGTCCGCTGTTGTGGTAGGTCTATGTGAGACTGGAAGTGTAGTGTGTGGTCTCCTTGGCCACCTGACTGGTTATGGCGGTATTGAGTAGACAGAGCCTAGCCTCCAGTTTGGTATATGGTTGCATCACTCACATGAGTTTGAATTTGTTGTTAGGAGGAGGGGTTGTCTGTGTACATGCATCTGTTCCAACATTGTCTCTGGAGTACCACACTCACCAGCTAGACTGGCTAGCGAACTGACAACTGACCTCTGGACATGCTAGAATACTATTCTGAATTCTGTAATAATTAATGATTGAAAACAAGGTACAGTGGGGAGTGAGGGTGTACTGACATTACCTACAACTGCTGACTGATATAAAAGCATCAGTGAGCAAGTGCCAGGTAACCTAAGTGCAATGTGTCACAATTAAGTAAATGCAACAATGAGAAGCAGTCACTTGCTGTCATGTGTAACATGGAAATACGTACAGTAAGCAATGCAGATATCAGTAGTGAGTCACAGACGTGTTGACAAGCTGTGTACTATGTGGAAGTAGCATACCAGTGAAATAACAAGCTAACAAATAACAAGCATATAAACAAAGGTAGATCCAGGAGGCCTGGATGTAGTGGTTGCTACAGCAAACAAGGTGTAGCAATGTCAGTAAGATACAGCTCAGATATGCAGGCACTATAAACCTGAAACCAGATGTCCCCAGCTATGAATGGCAGAGTACAGCCTATTGTCACACACGACTGCAGACCACAAACCTTGTTAATGTTAAATAACTGGCCTGAAGGCCAACTGCCCATACTAGAACTAATACACTTGTACACTGGGCCCTCAATCAGCAGTGCCCAACTTCAATGGATGAAAGATATGTGTCCTGCCACCACAGTGCTTGCCACCAACCTCCCTAATGTAAAACAACTGGTCTGAAGGCCAAGTGCTTAGTACAAATGACATAGAATGATAGCTACACTGTAATCAAGTTTTAACCAAGCAGTAATACGTAGAAGTTAATACTCCCTGTATAGAATGTGTACCATGTATTGTTGAGATACTATGCTGATAACCTGTTTGTGTACCTTTCCAGCTTGACATGGCTCCAAAAAGGAACCCATCATATTCTGCTGCAGAGGATGACGTGATTCACCAGAGCCTGGTGCGTGACTATGCCTTCCTGTTCTCACGCACCACCCAGAATCAGCAGGAGAGGTCTGCACTGTGGCAAAACCTCGTTAGCAGAATAAATGATGTTGGCATGCATGATAGGACATATGAGCAGGTAAGATATCACTGCAGTGATTTGATAAGAAATGTCCGCCAGCGTGCTGCAGATATCCGCAGGCAACAGGTTGCCACAGGTGGGGGGGTGGCCACACATCCCCCCCTCACCAGACAGGAGGGGCTACTGCTAAGTGTTGTGGATCCAGCCCCAGAACAACAACAGCAACACCCATGCATCATGATGGAGGTTGGATCCACACAGCAGCAACACACTGAGCGTGCAGGTAAGATGCCATATTCATTTATTGTTATTACTTTTACATTTGTTGACCCAGATAGTCTAGCTGGATATATGTCCATTTTCAGTAGAGGCCTGTGGAGAAAAGCTCCACACATAACGTAATAAAGGCAGACAGACAAGTTGTTAATACAGACAGCCAACATGATAGAATTGTACACCAGCCTGTTAACTAAATCAACATACATGTAAGGAACTCAAACAGTTTAGAGGCATACACAATATACTGTTGGTTTAAAAGCAATCCTACCTAAAGCATAACGGTTATGCAATAAGGCAAAAGCCAGATACATAATAGTTAGGGCTCAGAAGGGTAGAGAAGTAGAAGGAGTATGCAAGATACAATGATATGGAAGAGGCAGGAGTCAAGAAGGGAAGTGAGGAAAGGAAGGAAGACAGTCAAGAGGATGTGGGAGGGATGGGAGAAGTCGGTCAGAGCATAGAAGGACATCAAGGTGAAAGAAACAGGGTAGAAGCTAGTTTCTATGCACAATGAGGGGTTAAAGGTAAAGAGAGGGTAGGGAGAGGGACGTTAGCCTGTACTCCAAGAAGAACAAAGCCAGTGGTTTGGGAAGTACAGTTTGAGGTGTCATTTGAAGAGAGGTAAGGGTGAGATTAGAGTTAACCCCTGGTATGTACATATGACTGTTCTGTACACTGTTACTTCATGCACGCATAAGGTGTGCATGTGGTATGTATCTGTCATCATGATATATATACAGACATTATGTGCAGCTGATGTGTATAAGGGAACTAGTGTACTACTGTACTGTATCATGTGCAAAACAAATGGCACACATGTGCCCACTGACATTACTCTCTTCACACTTCCAGGTCCCTCCCATCAAGCAACGAGCAGGCCATACATGCTGGTGAGTCTTTTTAACATTATCTGTAAAGCAATTTAGAAAACTAGGAAGAGTAGTGTAACTCTGTCGTAGACTTGCTGGTGACTGTGTTCACAATACCCGTAATACAGTTGTAGTAGATTGAGTAGTGTAACACGGTACTGATGTTTGTGTTTACTGTGGGGTGTGCATGTGTGCAAGCGTGCCTGTGCCCAAGTGTGCATGTGTGTTAGTGTCCATGAGTGCATGTGTCCATTTCTGAATGTGTGCATTAGTATTGAAATGCATCTCTGTCAAATATGTATGGAGACTGTAATCTGTGTTCCATGTTTTCCTCCTGTAGGTTCTGGTGCTGCTCTGGTGACCTGCAGCAGGGAACCTGAATCTTGTGCCCCAGGTACTGATGATGATGAAATGTCTGTAATGGTGCAGGAAGGTGTGTCTGGGTCCACCATTGGTCAGCCAATTGACAGTACACAGCTTTCAACCCCGTCAATGCGCACAGTCATCCTGCCGTTACATCCTTTGTCACCATTGTCCCTAGGTGATGGACAGTCTGCAGTGGGCATAGATCAGGGTAATGTGGTACCTGTGGTACATGCATCCCCACAAGGCAGCCATGAGCAGGGGCCTCCAATGGTACCACGCAGACAGTCGCCCATGGGTTCTCGTGGGGGCATCCGTGGCTGTACTGCCTCTGGCCGACATGCTCAAGGAGGTATGTCAACCTCCACTATGTTTCGAACTGTCATGCAGGCACAGGCACGTATGGAAAGGTACACCAGACAGGGTCTGAGGGAGCTGAGAGAATGTCGCACAGCCATGACAGATGGCATGCGTGACATTGCGAATGCTATCCGTAACTTCACAGATGTCATTGACAGACATTGTGGGGGCATAGAACAGCTGCTGCACAACCAGATGTCCATGGGCCAGGGCCATGGTGTGCGTTTGCAATGTCGACGTGGCCGTATGCCAGCAACAGCACCAGCTGGCAGTGGCCGTGGACGACAACAGGCCCACTCGCGCACCTCAAGTGCCAGCACCAGCCCCAGCAATGCTGGGTCTGTGCTGTCATCAAGACGCCCCAGGAGACCACGTGCACGTGGCTCTGGACAGTCCCAACAGGGAACTGTGTCCAGTCAACACACCCCTGCTTCCGATGACAGTACCCAGTCTGGGTTAGTACCGTATACGGCCCGTAGCACCCCTGCCAGGCACAGGTACCATGTCCGTGCCCACAGACACTGATCTGGATGACCTGACAGGTGCAGTCTGTGGCTGCCCACAAAACCCTGTACATGGCAGCCATTATGTGGGACTGTGTGCGTGCTTACACACATGCAGAAACCTAACATCTAGGGCAAACACATACACACACACACTGCACCAACACCGGTCCACCCTGTACTGCTGCCCCTCACAAACACACATACACACACATGTCAATTGGTGTTACCAGTGGCTGGTTTGGGCATACCTAACCCACACCCTGTGCATATGATGACACTGTGCCACCTCCTGCATACTATAACATCGGTGCAGGTAAAGGTAAACATGTTGCTGATGCACAGGGTGACTACATAGATGTGTATAAGTAGTAACATGTTGGTAACTGTTCACTGTTCCAGTATAATTGTGTGTATATCCCAGCAGTCCTGCTGCAGTAACTGTATGACTGTCCTCAATTGTTATATGCACCCATACTACTTACCAAAGTGTACCAGCTGCACACCATCACATGCTAACATTGACTATGGCAATGCGCATCTTGTGCTGTTACGTAGATTCAGCTATATGTAACTGTTCTGTCACACATGCATTTATACACACCCTGCTACCCACACACATGCACATGCTCACCTGCCATTCCCATTATGTATCACCCTACATGAGTAGCTGTTGATACATGACAGGTACACATTTGAGAAGTGCACTATGTTGTTTACTACTGGCGTCCCCTTCTCTACCTGTACTCACAGGGTGCAGGCAACCTCATCGGTTGAAAGATGTAATGTGCATCAGGTACTGTAGTACCCTGATTGCCACATCAAACATGTTTCCCATATGGAAATGCACACACAGACACATCCCACATCCACACACTTGCCACATTCAGGTTTCAGAGCACTATCTAGGTATATTTGGGTACATGTGCGTGTTACAGTAGCATGTAACACTATACAGAGTACTGGCAGTTGTCTGTTGTCATGTTGTCTGTATAGAATAAAAGAATTGTTTGATTATCCTACTCCGTTTTGTGGACATTACTTGAAGAAGTGTTACCTTACATGTGTTATTGGTACCACCACCTTCTCTTTTGTAGTTTTGTTTGTATAGGGTGCTATCAACATCACTGCTTGTGAAGGGTAATGACCACCCTGCAGTGCATAGTCCCATGTGGCAAAAGCCACATCCCACCCCATCATTGTGCACACACACTAACCCAACCAACAGTAAAACCCATACTTTCCATTTGCAAGATTCAAACCCATACCTAACTGTGTTATGACAGTAGAAACAGACACATTAGCAGAGTGTGCTATTTGCAGTAGTTGCCAAAATCCCTACTAATGCTGTGCTTAGAGGGTGCTGACATCATCTGTGTGTAGGAGGAGGGATGTGCACCCTGTAGTGTGTTCTCCCAGTTGTCAAAAGGCAGTTAACCCTCCCAGCATAGTGCACACACATAAACCCCACTCATACTAACACACATATATTACTTTAGCAGGATTCAAACTCCTACCTAACTACGTTATGATACTGGAGAAAGACGCATTAGCAGAGCGCGCTATGTGAATTATTGGAGGACTTTACTACAGGTAATATAGTTATACAGTCCTGACATCATCAGTGTTTCAAAAGGGGAATCTGCATCCTGTACTGTACTGTCACAGTTGCTAATAGGGACATTTCCAACACACACATCGATGTGTTTGAGGTTTGCATATGTGGGGGATCCAGTACTCCAGTGTGATGAGTATATGGTTTGATTGCAACAATGAGGGATATACTCCGAGTGGTGAGCTGTTTGTACTCATGGTTGTGATGATCAGGTCTAGTATATCTTCCCTCTTGTGGGAAGGTTGGTTACCTGTTCCATAGCCAAAGAATGTATGATCTATGTGAACCCTAGAGCTTGGGTATTGTGGCTTGTGTAATGTTCACAGTCTATGTTTGGGTAGCTAACGCCACCCAGTATGATGGTGTTTGCAGAGTAATCTAAACTGTCCTGTGTCAGCATGAAGGCTGTGTGGGCGTCCTGAGTTTGAGAGGGTGCTGTAAGAGCTCCTCTGTGTCTCTTGCCATGTGGTCCAGGGAGGTACGTCTCAGGTTGTTTGCACCAGCATGGACAATGTCTGCCTCATAGCTGTACTTGCTGTGGAGTGACCTGTGTGCCTGTGTTATGTGGCACATGCTATCACCCGACAAGTAGCTAACTGTGACCCTCACCGTGCTCTGTCTGGAGGGCGCACGCCTGTCAACAGCTCATGTCAAGCAAGTTCACACCCCTCATAAATGATGTGGAAACCTTCAAAGGCCCAAGGCCTGTTGACAATATGGACCAGACTGCAGATACCTCTATAAAGGCATTCTATGGACACATTCAGGAATGCATGGATCATGAAGCCATATATGAAAGCATGACCCAATTCTCCAAAGGCAGATGTCCTGGGTGCCGGACACCAGCCATAAACACACTATACAATAGAAGGATGACGCCACTACATGATACAACAACCTCCCAAAATGTGAAGGCACCACTGATGAGTATTGGAAGACAACTACAGGCACCCATATGATTGTCTAAGGCCATCTTTGAGAGAGGGTTCCACAAGCCACTGAGGATAATTACAAGGCTGCCTGTAGTTATGTTAGTAACCTGGGTGGTACTACCCAGATATGTTCAGAGGTAATCCAAGATGTCACACAAAATGCAAAACATGCAGACATTGCCATCATCCTAGTGGGCAGGTTCAATGCTGCCTTCTCCCCCCACCACACCAAAAGGGCACATATGTCTTGTGGCACAGTGCTGCCCCCCTGACATCACAGATGCTCAGGTAAGACATGCCCTTCCCAAAGCAATAAACACTGCATCAATGGGACCAGACAGTGTCCCAGGCTGTGTCCTACATGAACCATGAGAAGAGCTACACCCAGACATAACACCACTGTTCAATCCCAGCCTTAATACACGGTATGTGGCCAGAGAGTGGCATACAGCAACAGTGGTCCCTCAACATTCAGGTGGTGCCTTCACGGATCCTGGACACTACTCGACCCATATGTCTGACTAGCTTTATCTGCAAAGCTATGGCAAGGATCATCATGAACCTCACATATCTAGATATTGTGGACCTACAGACATGTCACCATACACAGTTTGGCTTTGTCAATGGCAAATCCTGCCTCTCCAACCAGTTTGATTTCTTTGAAACAGTCACCAAGGCCACTGTCAAGGGGAAGGAGGTGTACACAGCCTACCTGAACCTTGCATAAGCCTTGGATACAATACCCCAGTTGTGCATTCTAGGGAAGCTCACCAGTGTACATATTAACCCCTATGTCACTATGGGTATTGCACAGTGGCTCAAGGGCAGAACACACATGGTAGAATTGCTGGAGCCATGTCAGCCTCCAACCTGGTACAAGTGGTGTCCCACAAGGCACAGCCCTGGGAGCTGTCATCTTTATTATATATTTATCATAGGTACAGGCCAACATGGAAGTACTGTGGCACAGCAAGTCGTAGGTGACTGCAAACCGGACACCATAATCAACTCACCAGCTAACACATGCACCCTCCAAAAGGGACTCTTGGAAACACACGACTTGTGCCACAGCCATGGCCTCAACGTGAATGACAGAAAGTGTATAGTCATCCCCTTTGTCAAACACAGAGTGACCACAACATACCACATATGTGTTAATCCATTAAGTGCAGACGAAGGAATTTTGGACCTTGGGGTACACAGGTTGATAGCATTCTACCATTTGACAACAACATGGACAAAGTGGTTAGGTAAGCATGTTATATGGGCCACATCATCATGGGATCCACATGTAGATCAGGGGTGGACATTGTGCCCCTTTACTCATCCCTCATCATGCCCATAATTGACTATGATGAACCTCTCAGCATGCACCTTACCAGACACCTGCAGCAACTGGAGATACCACATATGTACCTCGACAAGGGGATCAAAGGGCTCAAACAGATGCCACATACTGACTGGTTAAAGTAACAGCAGCTCTACTCAGTGACATACTGCCTCTTCATAGGCAATCTGTGCCAGACATAGAAGGCCAGGTCATACCCTCAGTTAATGGCCATGCTGCATCTCAGAATATCCAGATCCCACCGGGATACACACTGGAAATACTTGAACCTCAGGAGTGATATACACAGGACATGCTGGAGGGGCACATTCACAACTCAGAGGCTCCCTTCATTCCGGAATATCATCCCAATAGAGGTTAGGCAGACTGACTCAGTGACTATCTTCAAGAGTGATATTAATGACAGGATGACAGGATGTGACATTGTAGGGTTACCCTGGGTATCACTTATGTGTCACTGTGAGACAGAGGCACAGTATATTAACCTTGGAAAAGGGCATAGCAAGACAGATTCACAATGCATGTTGAAAGGCACACACATTCTGGCTAGGTGGATACATGCCCTGGGCAGATATCCCTGTACGAACCTATGGACCTATGTATCTTTATCACCATTGTCCCTATGTGCTGTTAATCACCAATGTAATCTCAATACTATGGTAGCATGTGCAAAGGTCAGTTGTCAGTCACCTCTATGGTACAGTTGTGGAATATGTGTGTCATGTAGTAATGTCACAGCTGCCACATGTACACAGTCAACCCTATCCCCTACCCATGGATGTACATCACATGTATGAGATGGAAACACATGGCCAAACTGTGGACTAAGCACTCTGAACCCAGTACTGGCATAACCTGTCTGGTGGCATGAAATACTACAGTGACAGCAATTCCAATCTGATGTGGACCTACACGGACAGCAATACAAGCATGGAAACACAACAGGTCAGTTGTGATGCCTAAGGATAGCATCCTGCATGACTGGCAGACATCTCTGCAGCTGGCACACAGGCATACATTAGGCCTGCACACAGCACGCATAACACATAGCACACAAATCCTGTGTGTCAAACAAGCACAGACTGTACAGCTATACAACACTACTGCCACAGTTGTGTTAGGTACTTTTATTGTCCAGTACAGTGAGACAATGCTCACCAGGCTGGAAAAGGTGTAGGTCACAGTGATATGCTCATGGGGCACTATGGTTCACCACATAACACAAACATACAAGTCAGTCAGATGCATGGACACATATGACTCAGTCATTGTCCATGCCACCACAGCTGATGTGGGATGTCCCTCACTGGGATACATGATAGGGAACATGGAAGGGATCACTGAGCAAGTGACACAGGCTGGTAGACCCCTGACCTTGGTTGGCATCAGACCCTCACCAGGGATTCTGACAAATTACTGAATGCTAATGACTTCGTGTAGCTACAAAACCCTAGCTGAATGGTTCTTAGCATGCAGTCACTGCATTGCTATGGAATACTGTCTTACCACTCCCACAACAGGTGAAAACATACAGCTCCTGTACATCAACAACATGTAGACTATATGCCCCAGACCAGGTGTGCATCCCTCACTACTAGGCTGATAGCATCTACATCTCACACTGTATGTACACATCCCACATGCTGCACCTGCACAGAAGACCACGGTCATAATGTTACTCTGTGCAAATACCATGTATTCACATGTGGCAGGCATCACACATGGTAACTATTGAAGGTCACAGGTACATATGTGTATTTGGTACACACATACATCATGTGTGCATTGCCATAACTGGTTTAATCAATGTCTTGCATTATTGTGTGACAACACACACACATGGGCATTCTGTGTGTGCAAAACACACGTGGCATGTCTGTAATCAAAAGCCATACATAATTGTGATATCGTTTAGAAAGGGGTATGTGTATCCTGTGGTGTGTTTTCCCAGTTGCCAAAAGGGATGTTTCTTTCATACACACACACTTAACCCCCTTCACACACCCTTGCCACCTGCTGGATTCGAACCCCTACTTAATTAGGTTATGACACTAGAGACGGACGCATTAGCACAGTGCGCTATTCGCATTACTGGGAGTTTTCCCTTCCCCTGATATACTTATAGGATGCTGACATCATCAGAGTTTAGAAAGTGGAATGATCATCCTGTGGTGTGCTTTCCCAGTTGCCAAAAGGGATGTTTTTTTCATACACACTTACCCCCCTTCACACACCCTTGCCACCTGCTGGATTCAAACCCCTATCTAACTAGGTTATGACACTAGAGACAGACGCATTAGCGCAGCGCGCTATTCGCATTACTGGGTGTTTTCCTTTCCCCTGATATACTTATAGGGTGCTGACATCATCAGAGTTTAGAAAGTGGAATGATCATCCTGTGTTGTGCTTTCCCAGTTGCCAAAAGGGATGTTTCTTTCATACCCACTTACACTTATCCCTCTTCACACACACTTGCCACATTCAAACCCCTACCTAACTAGGTTATGACACTAGAGACGGACGCATTAGCACAGCGCGCTATTTGCATTACTGGGAGTTTTCCCTTCCCCTGATATACTTATAGGGTGCTGACATCATCAGAGTTTAGAAAGTGGAATGATCATCCTGTGGTGTGCTTTCCCAGTTGCCAAAAGGGATGTTTCTTTCATACACACTTACACCCCTTCACACACACTTGCCACCTGCTGGATTCAAACCCCTACCTAACTAGGTTATGACACTAGAGACGGACGCATTAGCGCAGCACGCTATTCGCATTACTGGGAGTTTTCCCTTCCCCTGATATACTTATAGGGTGCTGACATCATCAGAGTTTAGAAAGTGGAATGATCATCCTGTGGTGTGCTTTCCCAGTTGCCAAAAGGGATGTTTCTTTCATACACACTTACACCGACTTGCCACCTGCTGGATTCAAACCCCTACCTAACTAGGTTATGACACCAGAGACGGACGCATTAGTACAGTGCACTATTCGCATTACTGGGAGCTTTCCCTTCCCCTGATATACTTATAGGGTGCTGACATCATCAGAGTTTAGAAAGTGGAATGATCATCCTGTGATGTGCTTTCCCAGTTGCCAAAAGGGATGTTTCTTTCATACACACTTGGCACCTGCTGGATTCAAACCCCTATTTTACTAGGTTATGATACTAGAGACGGATGCATTAGCACAGCGCGATATTCAGATTAGTGGGAGGTTTCCTTTCCCCTGATATACTTATAGGGTGCTGACATCATCAGAGTTTAGAAAGTGGAATGATCATCCTGTGGTGTATTTTCCCAGTTGCCAAAAGGGATGTTTCTTTCAGGCACACACACTTGCCACCTGCTGGATTCAAACCCCTACCTAACTATGCTATGACACTACAGACAGACGCATTAACAGAGCGCGCTATTCAGATTACTAAGAGATTCCTTTTCTCCGATATACTTATAGGGTGCTTACATGATCAGTGTCTAGAAAGGGGAATGAGCATCCTCTGGTGTGTTTTCACAGTTGCTAGGAGTTACATTTGGACCAAGTGTGTGAGCATGCCCAGTTCAGCCTTCCCATTGCATGCTGTGTGAAAGATGTCTCATTTATCTAAGTGTGTGAGCATGCCCAGTGTGGGCTTTACATATGTTGAACTCTGCAGCCCATCACATTTGTGGATGACTGTGACCTTCAACAAATACCTCCAGTTTATGGTTGTGTGTTGTCTGCCATGTTGTGTAGTTACTGTCCGAATGCTTTTTGTGTGAACAAAACAGGGAGTATACTGTGCCTGCAGGTTTTGCATGGGATACTTTGCACACAATTGTCAACATCCGCTCATACTGACCTAACACTGTAGCACTGTATAGTGTAGTGTTTCAGTACTTTCACTGTGGTGGTCAGTATCCTGGGCTTTAGTCCTATCACCGCTTTACATTTCCATAGTGTGCACAACAGCCTGGTTAGGGTCCAGTTGTGCACATCTGCACAAAGGCAGTGCCTCTACAGACCCTGGTAATTACTGCCCCATAAGCTTAACAAGTGTAGTCTGCAAATCTATGGAGAGGATCATAATTGAGCTCATAAACAAAGATATAGGGACATGCAGACATTGTACCCATCCCATTTTGGCTTGGTCAGGGGCAGATCATGCCTTTTGTACTGGGTTGACATCTTCAAATTGGTCACTTAGGCCATTGTTGGGGAAAGGCAGTCCATACAGCCTACCTTGGCCTTGCAAACACTTTCAACACAATACCCCACTCAGGTATTGTGGAAAACCCTAACAACTGAAATGTAAACCCATATGTCACAAGATGGGTTGCAAACTGGCTTAAGGACGGGACCCACAGGGTTAGAGTTGCTGGCACTATGTTAGACTCCAGGCTGGTCACAGGTGGTGTCACACAGGGCTCAGTCCTTGGCCCCATTGTTTGTCATGTACTTCCCAGAAGTACAGGCCAACATGGGAGGACTTTGGCTGACAATGTTTGCAGATGACTGCACACTGGGCACCATGGTGGACAGTGCATCACACACGGATATCCTTCAGAAGGGACTCACAGTAACTGATAGCTGGTGCCAGGGCCATGGCCTGAAGTCAAAGTGCACAACATGTGTAGACATACCCTTCAGGAAAAGCAAGGTGACCCCAAGCTACCATATAGGTGGCAATCCTCTAAGCACAGAGAAGGTTATCATGGACCTGGGGACCCAGGTTGACAGTCGCCGTTCTTCTGAGACTCACATTGCTAAAGTGGCTAGAAAGACCTTCTACATTGCTCACCTGCTCAGGATGGGATTCACATCCAGATCTAGTGGGTCATTGTTCCCCTGTACTCTTCACTTATCAGACCGGTGATCGAGTCAAATGCCCTATTCTGGCTGTATGTCACCCAACATCTGCAGCAATTGCAGACACCCTGAATGTCCCCAACCTAAAGGATTAAGGAACCCCAACAGCTGTCATATGCTGCCAGATTGAAGACACTCCCACTCTATTCACTCACATACTGTCTGCTTAGAGGTGACATGTGCCTGACATGCGAGGCCATGTCCAAACAGGGATTAATGGACATGCTCCACCTCAGAATCAGCAGATCCACCTGAACCACTAGTGCAGGTGACTTACACCTTAGCAGGGTTGTATGTTGGACATGTTGGAGGGATGAAGTTATCACCCAGAGACTCCCTATGCTGTGTAATACAATCCCGGTCCATGTGAGGCAGAGCACCTTGCTGGCTGTGTTCAAAAGGTATCTTGACCTGTGGATGGAAGGTCATACGTTTAACCCGGGGATTGTCACGGTGTCACTGCTGGAGAGAGGCATGACACACTAATGGGCACAGTACTGTTTCCATATAAGGGGTGGTGTATGTCAATGAACTCTGTGCTAGGCTTATACCTGCCTTAGGAAAGATAGCCTAGTATAAACCTATGTACCTATGAACCTATCTGACCATGTTGCATTATGTTCAGATGTGAACTACTTACAACAGCCTCATCCAACATCGGTAGTGTATTCCACAACATGGGTGTACATTGGCGAACACTACCGATGTGCCCTAGGCCATTTCTAATGCTAGTCAGAGAGTGTGTTTGTCCATCAACACATTGTAAGTGATGTTTGCCATGACATATGTCTTGTTTAGTATACTGTGCCTCTGTCTACCTGTGACATAACATTGATACCCAGGGTAAAGCTCCCATCTCCCATGCACTCATTAGGATTCCTGTTGAGGGGGCTCAACGAGTGTCTCTACGGACAACCTGTACTGGTAGTTTACTCATGTGTGGGGGTGGCTTCTGTGTTTTGGATAATGCAGTACAGCCTGTCCTATATATGTCAGTGCTGTGGTTCAGGTCCCTCATGTGCATAGCTCCCTGCCATTCAGATTGTACAAGGTGCAGCATGTGCATTGATTCCAGCTTGGACATGGCTTTCTACATCAGGCACAGCTTGCATCTGGGTGGACAGCATGGCAGTGTGTGGAGCTGCACTCTGTGTAATCAGACTACACATTACATGTGTTCCAGCTCTGTCATACTCCTGGTGAGGTACTGTTGTGGACTTTACAGGTGCTGGATGTGTCTGCATGAGGTACACCCCACAGGGGTTGTTGTGGTAATTTCTAATGCTGATGAAAGATAACTGCAGAACCACAATGACCTCCCCTTAGCTAGATGTCAGACAGCATGGACCATGCAATCACAAATAAAAACAGGACCATCTCCGCAAAGGGAAAGTGTCCTGTCTGTTGGACCCCAGCCATAAACAGACTGTATGACAGATGACGGTTACTAATGCAAGACAGAGCTACATCTCCAAAAGGGAAGACAGCTGTGATCAGCACTAGTAGAAAGCTACATTATCTCATAAAGACATGCAAGGTCAACTTGGGGACATAAATCACCAAAGACAATGAAGGTAACTACACTGATTTCTTCAGTTATGTCAGACACCTGGTTGTGAACCCTCGGATATGCTCAGAGTTGGTACACAACAACATATATTCCAGTGACCTGACAGATATTGGCAACATTCCGGCGGACAGCTTCAGTGCGATTTACCCCCTCCCTCACCCCCAAAAGAAGATAGTTATCACTGCTGTATGTAACCTCACTGTCATCTTGGATGTCCATGTGAGAGCCACACTCAGCAAAGACAAGTACACAGCATCCATGGGACCTGCTGGTATCTCCAGTTGCATGCTATGTGAACTCCAGAAGGGGCTGGACCCGTTGATACAACTGCAGATCTTGCCTTTTGCTCCTAGTTGACTACTATGAAACTGTCAGTAGGGCCATCGATGAGGGCTACGCAGTCCACACAGCCTACCTGCACTTGGCTAAGGCCTGTGACACAATACCACACTCAGGCATCATAGCCAAGCTCAACAGCTGACATATAACGGCATATGTCACAGGATAGGTTGCAAAATGGCTAAGAAACAGAACCCATAGAGTCAACATTGCAGGTGCCTTGTCAGATTCGAAGCCAGTCACAGGTGGTGTCCCACAAGGATGTGTCCTTGGACCCCTCTTAATTGGTATTTACTTTTCAGATGTGAAAGCAAACATAGGGGGATTGTGGCTGACAAAGTTTGCAGATGACTGCAACCTAGGCACCATAGTGAATACATCAGCCGGCACACAAATACTACAGAATGCTGTCACAAAGGCGGATAGCTGGTGCTAGACACATGGCCTGAAACTGAATGCAACTGATGTGTATTCATCCCCTTTGGGAGGAACAAAGTACCCACAGATCAATACATAGACAGCAACCCACTGAGCACAGACAACAAATCAGACACCTGGGGACACATGTAGATAGTGACATCTCTTTTGACACCCCTGTTGCCAAAGTGGTTAGGAAGACTTTCTATCTTGCCCACCTTATCATGGAGGGTTTTTCATCAAGATCATAGGAGGTCATTGTTCCACTATCCTTCTCCCTTATCAGGCCCATGATTGAATACGAAGCCCCATATGGTATGTACCTCACCCAGCAACTGCAACAGCTAGAGACACCCCAAAGGTACCTACCATGAAGATCAGGGTTCTTCAACACATGTCAGATGCTTCCAGAATAGAGGAAATCCAGCTTTGTTCAGTGTCATACCGCATACGTACAGGTGTCCTATGCCTGACATACAAGACCATGTCCAATCAGGATTTGGTGGACATGCTCCACTGCAAGCAATCCAAATCCACCAGAGCCATGAGAGCTGAGGATTTGAACCTCAGCACATACATGTATAGGACATGCTGGAGGGACAGAGTCATAACTCAGAGGCATCTCACACTCTAGCAGAGTATCCCAGTCCATGTTTGACAGAGTCCCTCACTGACTCTCTTCAGGAGACATCTGGACAACTGCATTTGAGACGGAGGCACAGACTAGACAGAGGCACAGTCATGTTATTCAATTACGTAAGGGGTCATACTGTGTCACTACTAAATCAGAGGCACAATCATCAGAATCTATTCTGTACACTTATTACCAGTATAAGGGGTGGCAATAGCCACATCACTATGGCTAGGCTTATACATGCACTAGGGCAGATAGGCTAGTAGTAGACTATGACACTATGAAACACCGGTGTATGTGTAGCTATTGTCAATCAAACAGTATGATGTGGTTTGGCGGGCTTGATATCTCCTGTATTCCAACATTGTTTTGTCTATTCCTTCTAGCATGTCTAGAGATCAGTTGCTAGTGTCCTCTCCTGCTCAGCTGGTGAACCTGGGAATATTGAGGCAATGTTACACTTGCCTCATGTACACTGACAACCCTCTCCTTCTGCCATAAAACACACATACATGTGAGAGATGCAACTATATAGCCACAGTGGAGGCTGAGCTCTCTCAACATAGGACTAGCAAGACCAGAGAGAAGGTGAAGGTAACCACACACACATCACAAATCCAGTCTCACATGGCACTATCACAACTTAAGATCATACACATAGACACACAGAGACACTCTCGGAGGCTCTGATCAGGATTCTACCGGAATGGCAGTGGCCACCACAGCAGACACTCACACAACTGCCTCCACAGGGCACAGCACATGCAACACATTGACCACAGAGTCGGTGTGCCAAACAGTCACAGCCCTTAAGGCCAAAAACAATTCCAGACACACTTGTGTATGGTTACTCCATAGTCAGACACACTGACGTCCCGCTCACCAGATCGGGTACGGAGGAGATCACAGTAAGCTGCCTATCGGGCACTGGAATCCACCACATAATGCAAGCACTCAGGTCACTCAACTGCAAGTACAGGTCTGACCCAGTCATTATCCATGCTGGTGTGAATGACCTGAGATGTACCTCCCTGGACTACATGGAAAGAGACATAGAAGATCCCTCTGATTATGTAGGCCAGGCAGGTATGACCCTGACCTTCAGCAGTATCCTACCTTCACCAAGTATGATGCCACATAAACAGAGACAAGATGATCAGCTGTATTATTTTGCTTAGACTATGGTGTCATTCAAAGGGGGTCCAATGTCTGTCTGCCTGGGACGACATGCTGGACAGGCCACGGTGATTTTCAAGGGACGGCTTGCACCTGTCACCCCTGGGCTTCCGGATTTTGGATGATGCTCTTGCCACCCCCATTGTGCCTTTTTTATGCAAGATTCAGATACTACACCTACCACCCTAGAACACAGTAAAGGAAGGACACTAAGGGTACTGCTGCTCAATGCCAGAGGTCTCAACCTCAAGCTGCACACACTCTATGCCCTTCTCAGTATGTAGCACATTGATGTCTGTGCTGTGCCTGAAACCTGGTTCACAGCTTCTGACAGCACCCCGGCACTATCGGGTGTTACCTCATATCATGCATTCTGGCACCAGCATCCGGACAACACCAAGAAGGATGGTGGGTGTCCATATTCATCAAGGACACCCTCACCTCATTGTTGGTGGCAACACACGATGCATCGGAGACCATCCAGGTGCCAGTGACCGTAGGCAAGACTGCTCTGCAGTTTGTAGCATGTTACATGCCACCCTCTCAAACTCAGGTACCTCACACAGCTATCCTGCAAACACTGAAAGGGATAAATGTATCTCCAAACAGCATCCTACTGGGTGATTCCAACTATCCACATATAGACTGGGATCACTAATCATGCCACAACACTCTAACACAAAGGTTCCATGAGTTCATACACTGAAATGCCATGGAACAACTGGTCCCAATCCCCTCAAGTGGAGGCAACATACTAGAACTCCTCATCATGAACATGGGGTCACACTGTTCAACACCAGCAGTATACCCATCATTGGTGAGATCAGATCATGGACTACTCTCAGTGGGAGTCCACATCCCACCCACACCCCAGATGGAAAAACAAACAGTGAATACCTTCTCAAATGCCGACTTCACATTTCTAAGGACTGGTGTGGTCTCTTTCAAGGCCCCCAAGCCAGCGGACACCATTACCCAAGCCACTGTATCACTTACAAATGCCTTCTACCAGCACCTCCAGGACTGCATGGATCAGGCAATCCCAAACAAAACAAAGACTCTTTGTACCACAGGCAAGCATCCAGTCTGGTGGACCCTAGCCATAAACAAGCTCTACAACACAAGGAAGGAGCTACTATAAGATAGAGCATAATCCGTAGGAGGGAAGACACCCCTGCTCATTGTGAGTAAAACACTGGGTTCCCCCATACAATCATCCGAGGCAAGTTTTGAGAGTAAACCCACTCAGGACTCAAGGGACAATCATGAGGCCTTTTTTTGCCTATGTTTGAAACCTGGGAGGGAACTCCCAGATATGCTCAGAATTAGTTCGAATGATGTAGATATCACTGCACCTACAGACATTGCCAACATACTGGCTGACAGGTTCATTGCAGATTCCTCCCTCCCCCAACTGGAGGGGTATCTACACCAGAGGATTGTAGCCCCCAAACATCTCCAATGCTGGGGTGGGAACTGCTCTATCCAAGGCAGAAAACACTTTATCCATGGGACCAGATGGTGTCCCCAGTTGTGTGCTCCATGAACTCAATGAGTAATTACACCCGCAGTTAGGGCAGCTGTTTAATCTTAGCCTCACCTCAGGATATGTGCCCAAGGAGTGGCATACGGCAATGGTGGACCCACTTCACAAAGGAGGTGCCTCCACCAACCCCGAAACTACCATCCCATCAGCTTGACAAGCCTGTTCTGCTAAGCTATGGAGAGGATCATAATGGGAATTATAAATGAAGACATAGGGGACTTGCAGACATTGGATACAATCCAGTTTGGCTTTGTCAAGGGCAGATCATGCCTTTTAAACTTGGTTGACTTTTTCAAAACAGTCACCCAGGCCATTGACGTGGGCAGGGCAGTCCACACAGCCTACCTTGACCTGGCAAAGGCTTTCGACACAATACCCCACTCAGGTATCATTGAAAACATCACCAGCTTAATTGTGAACCCATACATCACAGCATGGGTTGCAAACTAGCTAAGTGACGGAACACACAGGGTCAAGTTGCTGGTGCCATGTCACACTCCAGAGCTGTCACAGGTGGTGTCCCACAGGGCTCAGTCCTGGGCCCACATTTGTTCAGCATCTACTTTTCAGAAGTACAAGCAAACACAGGAGGATTATGGCTGACAAAGTTTGACGATGACTGCAAACTGGGAAGCATAGTTGGAAACCCATCTGACACAGACATCCTTCAGAAGGGTCTCATAGACATGGATAACTGGTGCCACAGCCATGACCATACATTAAACACTAAACAATGCATAGCCATACCCTTCAGGAAGAACAAGGTTACCACTACTTCCCATCTAGGTGGCAATCCTCTAAGCACAGATGAGGTTATCAGGGACCTGGGCACCCAGGTTGACAGTAACCTTTTGTTTGACACTCACATTGCCAGGGTAGTTTGGAAGGCCTTCTACATTGGCCACCTCATCATGCAGGGATTTACATCTAGATCAAGGGAGGTCATTGTTCCCCTGTACTCATCACTCATCAGACCAATGATTGCATACAATGCCCCATTCAGAATGTATCTGACCCAACACCTGCGGCAATTGGATGGGCCCACAAATTCCTCAACAGGAGGTGAAAGGGTCTCAAACATATTTCTTATGCTGCCCGACTGAAGGGATTCCAGCTGTATTCAGTCACTTACTGTCTGCTCAGAGGTGACCTGTGCCTGACATACAAGGCTATGTCCAACCCAGAATTATTGAACATGCTTCACCTCAAGACCTCTACATCCATCAGAACTACAAGGGCAGGAGACCTAAACCTCAACACAGATATTAATAGGATGTGCTGGAGGGACAGATTCATCACCCAGAGAGTCCCTATGCTGTGGAACAACATCCTGGTACATGTGAGGCTGAGCACCTCACTGGCTTCGTTCAAGTGAGATCTTGACCAATGGATGGGAGATTGCAGGTATACCCCAGGGATGACCTCAGTATCACTGCTTGACAGAGGCACAGCAAAATAATGGGCATATTATCCATCAACTTGAAGGGGTGGCAGAAGCCACAAAACTCTGGGCTAGGCTTATTAATGCCCCAGGGCAGATAGCCTAATATGAACCTATGAACCTATGCACATAGGCCTGGGGCAGTTCCTGCTATTAGGACAGTGGTCTGCAGCAAGCTATATAGTAGTAGTGAGTTTTAGCCATTGGTTTTTGACCATGGCTATTCCATGTTGCTTCTTGTTGTGGTACAAACATGGGTGTGTGGTTATCCATGCTATTTATTGCTAGTCACCCTCATTTTGTATCGTGTTCCATGTTTTTGCACATGTACATCACTGTATGACGTGTGACCTGGTAGTGTTAGGGTGCTGATGTGGGCTTTGACCCTGTTTTCTATTACAGCACTGATATCTACATTCTCTATACTGTGTGTGTTTACACACCACACATCTTGATGTTTATACTTCTGGCATTGGGTAGCATTATATCTAGGTTCCTATCCCTTGTGGTACCCATGAGGTGGGTTTGTGTTTTTTTGGTTTATGATTCTTGAGGGTGGATGTTAGTTGGGGTCCTCAGGTGTGCATGTGGTACATGATATTACATTACTTAACACATGGCATTCATGCCTCAGGTGGTGCTGCAGGGCCACCTCTGTCGGATACACATACTACACTCCCTGTACATGTTTGGCAGCAGGTTGTGTCATGTTAGGCATCCCTGTTACTGTATGAGTGAGTCAGAGTGGGTATCAGTCCCAGTGTTCCTACTGACCAAGCGTATCTGCTATGCGTTGCCTCTTTGCCAAGGCCAGGGCATAATGGGCACGCCTCCTTCTGCCTACTGGGACAAGGTCAGGTTGTTCCTCCTCCGAGTCACCCCCTGCCTGTGGTGGCCTTGGCAATGGTGGGGGGATGTTTGGCCCAGCCCTGTGCTGGTCCTGCTGCAGCTGTTTCCGCAGGATCATATTATGTAGCATAGCACATATCATGATCATTTGGGTACATGTAGTTGGTGTGTACTGCAAGGCTCCACCAGATGTGTCCAGACACTGGAACCGTGACTTGAGCAGCCCAAACACACGCTCTATGATATTACGTGTTTGTGCGTGTGCCTCATTATGGCGTTCCTGTTCAGGTGTGTGTGCATTTCTGATGGGTGTCATCAGCCATGGCTCAAGTGCATAACCTGCATCCCCCACTAGGTGTCCGTGTGGGAAGTCCCCATTGGCAAATGATTGGTACAGCTGCCAGATGCCAGATATGGGAATCGTGGTAGCTCCCAGGGCAGCCAGCACACACATTCATTATTATGCCCTGGGCATCACACACGACCTGGCAGTTGATGGAGGGGTATCCCTTGCGGTTAATGTAGGCTCTACCCCGCTCTCCTGCTGGTGCTTTGATGCATATGTGCGTGCAGTCTATAGCACCCAGTACCTCAGGGTATTCTGCTATTTGCTGGAAGAGACGCATATTGCTGGCCAATACATCACGGGCATTGGGGAAATATACATGATCACCGACATGTGCTGACATGGCATCCAGGAACTGGTGTAGTACCCTCGAGGCTGATGCCTGTGATATCCCCATCATATCGCCAGTTGGTCTCTGGAAGGTACCTGTTGCTAGTATTCTTAGGCCAACACATACCTTGGTTTCCACTGGGATGAGTTCCCCTCTGTTGGTTCTGTGTGTGAGGCGTGGCCTGCACAGCTCAACAATCTGCTGCAGGAGCTCTCTGTCCACTCTATAGCGCTCTACTATCTCCAGCTCATGTAACCCATGGTAGGTGACCCTGGGCCTGTATACTCTTCTCCTTCTCCTCACTCTGGGTTGTCTGTCAGCATCTGCATTGTCACCACCCTCAGCAATTCGCCTATGCCTGACTATAATAGCTATGGCAGCCCCTAGCATTTCTGCTCTGAGTTCAGCTTTTTCAGTTTTCAATTCTGATAGCTTAGTTTCTGGCAGTATCTGTTGTGAGAAACAGCCTGCACTGCTCTTTGCAGTGTTTTAAGTGCTGGGTTGGGCTTCTAGTCTGCCTGTGTAATTGCCTGCTTCTAATTGTTTCCACCAATTAACTCCAGTAGTATCTTCTGGCAGTTTCCCTGGATTTTAGTTGTTTCCTGTTTCCTTTCTGTTTCCTGAGGGGGAGCAATGTGTACACCAGCTTAAACACGCTCACAGTCACTTAAACACGCGCACACATCCTTACACGGTGTTACACGCGCGCACACATCCTTACACAGTGTTAGCTAGGCTGATTCATGCTAAAACGCGCGCACACTGCCTTACACACATGCACGCCCACGCAAACCGTTGTAAACAGTTTGCAACACGCTCCCACATGTTGAACCTGCCTTACACGCGTGCACACGCGCACATGCACGTATATCAAGAAACTTTGAGTGTAGGGATAGCGTATACCCTCAATTTCTTGACTTTCCTAGTGTTCTGTTGGGACACACCTCCCTCCCTGATGTCTGTCTGTCATCTGTTACCTTACATTGCCCTCCAATCTGGTACATTTATTGCTATCATCCCCCCCATGATGTCACCTACCTCTTACTCTGTTCCTCCCCCGTCTCTAACTCTTACACTACTCAGACAGTGCTCATTACCTATGTGACAGTGTGATTCAGTATTGTAACCCTCATTTACATAGGATTGCCTAGTAATGACTAGTTACATGTCTTACATGGAGCTTCCCCCCCTTGAAAACCACTAAACGGAGGCCATATTGTTTTTGGTCTGCAAGTCCCTCCATTGACATTCAATGTAATACATAAATCCCACAATTGTGGGTTTATAAGCTTCGGTTTTCAGTTGTAGGTAGCGCACCCCGTTTACGCGGGTGTGCGCTGCAGTTAAACACAAAAATCCCGTGAAAAAAAAAAAAAAAGTTATATAACATTTTTGAAACACTTTTTCATGCCAATGGCCACATATTTGGCCATTGGCATGCTTAATAAACATATGCACCCTTTATTTGGAGCTGACATAGCTCCGTTTTTAATTTTGCAGAAATGTACTCAGTTGTCAGCTGAGTACATTTCTGCAGCTAACACGTCCGTTACACGGACTGGTTTCTGCTTCGTGGATCGCTCAAATACCTCATTTGCATATCTTTGAGCTGCAAATGAGGTATTGAGCATTTCCACGCCCAGTCCGTGTAAGAGACGTGTTAGCTGTCTCTTACACGGAGATTTGGGCTGTTCCTGAATCAGGAGGCTTACACGGAGGCTTACACTACTCTTGAACTCCGTGTAAGCCTTCCTGAATCTGGCCGAAACTTTATTACCAGGGTGAATAAATTTGCATTGAGGGCACATACCACATTTTTGCATTCCCACTACTTTATCTTTAGATTTACCAGTGGCTGTTTCAACAAGATTTTTAAGATTAAAGTGTTTTAGTTCAGTTAATATGGTCTATTTTATGACTATTTTTTTAGGGAAATCAATATGTTATATATTTTTTCTTTGCATTTGAAAGAATGATTGTGAAATGGCGTGTTTTTTCACATAATCTAGTTTTTTACTGTCCGAGAATGGTTATGGTGTAGTATTTTTTCATATACATCTTTTATTGATTTATTATTTTGACTGGTTAATTAATTATTTACTAAATAAGGTGCTGTGTTTATATAAATAGAGAGCTGTGGTAATTGTTTTATGTCTGATGAAGGCTGAGCATCTGCTTGGCTGAAAGCGCTTACAGTAATAAACAGTCCGTGCCGATTTTTACCAGCCTGCTTCCGCTTTTTTGCTATTCTTGGGAACTTGTCATATGCTTTTTCCAAGTCTAGGAATGCAGAATTGGTCTCTTTGTTCATCTTTAGCTTCTTTTCAACTATCTGTCTCATTACAAACATTGTGTCAGTTGTGCTGTATCTTAATCTGAATCCAAACCGTTCATCGCCAATGTTATTTTCTACTATTCTGCGTATGCATTTATCAATCACGCTTTCCAGGAGTTTGATACCTCTGTACTGCCCACAGTTGTGGATGCATTTTTTTGTTCTTGTACACTGGCAGTAGTATGCTTATTCTGCAGTCATCTGGGGTATGTCTTTCACTGTCTCAGTACTGCTATGAGCACCCTCATGAACCATTTCTTCCCCATCTCACCCAATATCTTGATCCTTGTCTGCTGAGATCTTATTTGAAACAGCTGCTTTCCCTGACTTCATTTTCCTTACTGCTTTTTTTACTTCATCTATGGTAGGCTGTTCCTCTCTCATTGTAGGCTGTGTCTGGAGTAGTACAATTTCTGTGGGATTTCCTTCATTCAGAAGCTGCTGGAGGTACTCCTTCCATCTTCCTTTCATGTCATGTGGACTGGGTGAGCAGGTTGTTGCTGGCATCCATTATGAAGGGCGTCTGAATATCTTCTTAACTTTCATTTGTCTTTGCCTTGTAATGTGGTAAAGTTTCTTTGTGCCGCTACTGAGTCACTTTTCAGAGGCTGATAGAGTGCCACTGATACCTTGTTTGTTGCTATTGCAACTTTTCTCCTGGTCTCTTTGTTAGCTAGCTAGTATTCCTTCTTAGCCTTATATGCCTTTTATATCTTTCCCTTTTCCCTGCACTCCCACTTACTTTTGATGATTTCCTGGACTTCTGAATACCACCACCAGCTTTCCTTAAGTACCTTGCTTCACCATCTGACTCAGCTATATATCTGCTCTATAGACATTACACATGATATTTGCTCTTCTTCTTGAGATGCTAGAGCACAGAGTAATTCCTTGAACCCTTGTGCTTTCTCTCCATTTAACTTCCAGATCTTCAACCTAGTCTCTGTTGACCTTAGAGCCTTCTCTGACCAGTACTTACTGCTGACTGTGGCAACCTTTGGCATTTGCTGTGGGCTGACTTGGCAATCACTGATTCTAGCCCAGTTCCCCTTCCTTACCAGGAGGAAGTCTACCTGAGTTGCATGTTGGTCTCTCATTTGTATGACTGCCTCTCTTGCTGAACCAAGTGTTGGCCACCATCAAGTCATTTGCCAAGCAGAAGTCTAGAATGACCTCTCCTTCTTTATTCTTGTGGCCACATCAATGTGAACCCAGCCAATCCTCATATTCTGTTCTGTCCGTCTATCTATCTGTCAGAATGTGTGCATTCAGGTCAACCATTATCAAAACCAATTCATGTTGTCCTGTATTATCTAGAAGGTCCTGCAACTGCTTTCTGAATGCACTCTTTATCTCAATATCACAACTCTGCTGTGGGGTATTGGCTGAGATTATCCTTACACTGGAGTCTGAGTGCCATAAGTCTGTCACTAATTATTATGACATCTCTCATTGCCTTATGAAGCCTTTCCCTCACTACAGTTTCCACACCTTTTCTCTTTTGGCATTCTCCTGAGTGGTAGATTCTGGATATTAAGTAAAATGGTTTTGGTGCACTGCCCTTCCATCTTGCCTCCTGGATATAATGGGTGTCCAGCCTCCTCCTTACCATTATGTCATCTAATTCCTAGATGTAGCCTGTTAGTGAACCTATACTGAGTGAAGCAATCCTTAGTTAATGTTTGGCAGGTTAATTGCTTTTATGTCCAGCTTTTCCTCACCAGACATGGCTCAGGTAACCCAGGTTGGGCAACTAGACAACAGCCAGACAGCACATTATTGACTCAGGTCTGCTGGGCTTTATATTGTGTACACAATGTTCAATATGGGGCATATTCCCCTCCTAATGTTAGCATGGGTCACTTGTTTAGGTAGGAGTTGGCTGGATTCTCAATCAACTTATCAGTGGCAAATACACAAGCCTATTTTTTGTTAACATTAGTCAACATGAACCTAAAGCTATTTTTATACCATTGGGTGGCTGTCCCTGAAATGGCTCAAAGTCTGTGATCCATTTTCTTTTGTCTAGATGGCACTGCACTCTACAACTGATACCCAAAGCAGTTGGTCTGTACATGTTTTCCCCTATAGGACATCACCTACAGAATGTACTGCAGCCCACAACTTCATTTGTAGGTGAGTTTGAGGCGGAATCACTCATCATGTTTTGTGGAAGGTGTCAAGAACCCCCCACATGCAATCTTGATAAAGCAGCCATCTAGAGAATATTAGTTAGAAAGGCAGGTGTTCAAATCTGTTAATGTCTGCATTGTATTGCTCTGTGTAAAAAATCCATGTTATGTGCTAACATTGAGCATGCATAAGAGCTGACCACTGATGTACAATACCATATAAACATGAAATAAGGCAGTCATCAATTGTGTATAGTTCAAATACTTTCAGGGATCAGAGTATTCATGCAGTAATTTGTACATTGTCAATACACAGAAGGAAGGGTGTATGTTGTTTAATAGTGTTCAGTTTTCAGTCATCAGCTGTGTTCTAACATTCCCTTAAAATGTTTGTTTTCTACATCCTTCATTAAAACGTATTCTGTAGCTTTACTTGATAATGTTCTAGTCCTGAGTATATTAGTGACAAAGGCAGTAGTTTGTACCCATTCAGGAATATTTCCATTTTCTTGCTATCATGGGTTCTATTCTCCTGAAATGTGTACCTTTTCTGCGTGTGCTTTCATGGCATTCTTTTCTAGTGCACTGGTCTAGACAATATCAGTGAAATAGGCAGGGGTTCAACTCCATTTTTCTTTTCTTGCTATCATGGGTTCCATCCCCCAAAGTGCTTCCTTGGCTTGCCTTGCTAATGCACTGGTCTAGAGAATGTAAGTAACATAGCAGGGGTTCAGTTCAATTCACATATGTTTCTCTTTTCTTGCTATCATGGCTTCCATTCCCCTGAAATGTGTTTTTAAGAAACCTTCCTAATGAGTGCTTCCTTGACATGCCTTTTTAATGCACTTCTCCTACAGAATATCAATGACATAATCAGGGATGCTATTCTATTCATGTATGTTTGCCTTTTTAACTATTGTGGGTTCAGGTATCCTGAAATGTGTTTTACTGATATCTTTCCTATGAGTGCTTGTAAGGCATGCCATGCTAATGTACTGGTCCAGACATGGGCAGGAGTTCTGTTTCATTCATGTATGTTTCTCTTTTCTTATTATCATGGGTTTCATTCCCTGAAAATTTATTTTTCATAAACCTTTCTTACAAGTTTTCCCATGGCATGCATTGCTAATGGGGTCTATAGTCAAAGTTTTATAACTTTGAACAGGAAATGTACGAACCATTCCGTTCGAAGTTACAAAACGTCAACTATGAATAAAAAAAAAAGAAGAAAAAGCAAAATAAACTGTTGTAAGCAGGGGGGCTGTACCCCCTGCACCTCTCACACACCCCCGCTACTTAAATATACCAACTCTGAGATCGCACCTCATTCAACAGAATGGAAACCTCCCCTTACAGAGATTTCCACTGAAAGCTTGAACTTGTACAAGTTCAAACTTATGGTCTCGACCATATAAGGTTCGAACTTGAACAAGTTCGACTATGTGATAGGAACCCTTACTAATGCCATGTTTCAAGGAATATCAACGACAAAGACATGGGTTCAAATGCATTCAGGTGTACTTCTGTTTTCTGGCTATCATGAGTTCCATCACCTTGAAATGTGTTACACTGACACACTTCCTATGAATGATTTTGTAACATGGCTGGCTAATGCCCTGCTTCTGGGAATATCAGTGACAAAGACATGGATTCAAGTACATTTATTTGCCTTTCTCTTTTCTTGCTTTCATGGGTTTCATTCCTCTGAAGTGTGTTATACTAACACACTCCTGATAAAGGATTCTGTGGTATGGCTGGCTAATGCCCTGGTTTAGAGAATGCCAGTAGCAGACCTATAGCTTCAGATACATGCATGTATATTTCTCTTTTCTTTCTATCATGTGTTCCATTTTTTTCTGAAATGCCTATCATCATATTATGGATTATGTGAGTGAGTTTGGTACTTTCTAAACTATTGTATTTAAGGATTCATCTATAGTTCTTGAGCTAAGAAGCTGGGATATATGGGTTCCTATCCGACTTCCATTCTGATCATTCCTCATTTTACCTTGCATTGTACCCTCTGCTTGCTTTTCCTTTTTCTCTCTTTCTGTCTTATAAACCCAATTCTAATCAATGATATGACCAAAGAATTGAGAGACACACCAGAAGCATGGCCACAAAGGAATTATAATTCAAAATCTTCTTTCTGTGACTATAAGTTGAGTTAAGGCTGGCAGAGAGCAATGCTGATGGCCATATATAACTACAGAAAAATGGTGTTCCATATCCTATGGAAAAAATTATGAAAAATTATTGTTATACACTAAAAGGGTTTGTAAATGAACATCACAGTAGATACCAGTCTGAAATAATTTACATCTACTTCCTTTAATTAAATCCCTTCAGTGAATCAGTGTACACATGCAACTTATCTTTACTAAGTCAAGGCACTGATTGCGGGTTTCAAATCCCCTGATGGTTGCATGTTGTTTTGCAGTTTGCATGTGCTACATTTCCCTAATATGTGTATTTTATGACCGTTTTTACTCTGACTGCTGCAGTGATTCCACTTGCTAGGAAACTATGAATATACTGGCACATGCACTGAAATGAGGGATCGGCTCTCATGAAGGTAGCATATGAGGGATCGGGTGTCATGAAGGTAGCATTTTTTACATTTTTAATGGTATTAACAGCATAGTGCAGGTCCAGACTGCGGTGGTGGTGCTGCGGTAGCATTGTCGCCTCACAGTAAGACATTGTCCTGTTCGATTCTCAGCTAGAACGTCTTCTGTGTGGAGACATGCGTGAATGGGCATACCTTCGTTGAAGGTTGTGCGTCAGGGCTGGCAACTCGGCACTTAAAAATCCACTGCCAATCATTAGCGGACTGGAGTTCCTCTGTGGCAACCCCTAACCGGGAAAAGCCGAAAGACACAACAACAACAGTATAGTACAGGTCCACTGCTCACATTCTGATGTTGTCAAGACTGTTGCCAATCAGCATATCATGTTACTTTACTGTATCCCACCCCACATCTCCTGTCAAGTTTTCACATTCTTCTGCATTCCCATATTCTCATACCAGCTTATCCATTCTGCTTTTCTACCAGGCTTTATTGCACAATTCCTGCACTTTTTTTTCTGTTCATCTCTGTGGAATCTGCACCTGTAGTATAACCTCTCCTCCACCATCAATTATCCTTGTTATGTTCCGTTTCATTGCATATTTGTCTGTAAATTATTACATCAGTATTGACAACCTTTGCTCACTAACTCACAACGACGATCAGAAGTCCCCGTGCCCCCTCATTGTTTACATACTGTAACTGCAGGGCTGTGTTGTGGCTGTGACAAGGATCGCCTCATAATGCAAACTGGTCTGGCCATATTCTTATAAAACTGCCATTAAGACTCATCACACACAATACAAATACTGCTGTCTTGGCTACAACCACAGATGCAGCATTTCTGAATGCCTAGGACAGTACTCTTAAATTATCTAATCCCTCCTTCTTAAACAAGATGTATAGAACTTTCCTGTAAAATCTCAGCAGAACACTAGAAAAAAAGCTGATCTCAGTGGCCATCTTAGAACTCTGCCTCCAGCAATCCATCTTTTCCAAGAATAATTCTCTAGCTATCAATTGTATAGTAATATGAATACAACATAATGTAATATGAATCAACGGAAAGCAACTCAAGTGGTCTTATAATGTTTGCTTACTCAGTCACCTGAGGAAACGTGACCATCACTTCATAGCTACCTATTAAACTAGTTGGATACTTATCTTGCCTATGTGAAGCTACCTATTCCATAAAAAAATCATCAACTATTTTAAACTCTATTTAAAAAAAATAATATTCCTAAAAAATAAAACTCTAAATCAAAGTACTGCATCTGAAATCAACTTTGACAATTTGACACACTGTTATTTAAACAACATTTTTTGACAAAACTCAAATGGCTGACAGAATAATGAAAGTATGAGATCAGGAAAGTGGTGTTCATTTGTGCCATGGAATAATGTTCTGATTCAAAGTTAAATGCAATGTCTGCATATGAGTATTAAATGCTTGAACACTGAACAGATGTAAAAACTGAGAAATAAGTATTCTGGTTCAGTAATGGAATAAACGTCATATATTTTTCTTATAAATGGACTGAAATGGGGAGCTAATCTACATAATGTGTATAATATCTGACATGAGAATATAAATCTAAATTTTACAAAAATTACCTCTCTCATTCTGCTAAAACAAGATTAGCATAGGCCGAGGCAATCACTGCTTCTATGTCCACCCCTCTTCTCTCCAGAAAAAAAAGGAAAAAAAAAATACACACACACACACATATATATATATATATAGACACATATATATATATATATATATATATATATATATATATATATATATATATATATACATACACATACATATATATCTACTTCTAAATTTCAAACTTTCAAAACTTGACTTTCTTATGGTCAAGACTGTAAGATCGAAGTTTTGAAACTTCAAAATTTAAATAAAAAAAATAAAAACAAATATTTTTTTTTGTTTTTGCGGGGGCAAGCCCCTCTGCACACCCCACACTCACTGCTAATTAAATATACCAACTCTGAGATCCCACTACAGCAAGGAAAACAGTCAATATACCATTCCGCTTTGTATGTCGATCTCCATTTAAACAGTTTGAAGTTTCAAAACTTCAATCTTATGGCCTTGACCATAAGAAAGTTGATGTTTTGAAAGTTTGAAATTTAGAAGGGGAGAAACAGACCTGGTGAGCTGAGCCAAAATGGTTAAGAGAACATGAAAGACTGGCAAAGGCAGAATTAGTAAATTAATACTTTCCTTCAGTCTTTGATAAGGAAAGCAAGATGAGGTTATCATGTTAGGAAGGAGGTAGGGTAGAATGGACACAGAAGCAGGCAAACACCAGAATAGAGAAATAAATGGTAGAAAATAATGGTCTGCTTTTAAGGAGCATAATGCACAAGTAGTATGTCTCCCGGAGTCTGTAGGAATCTATTATGTGTTGGTGTATCCTCTAACACAGCTTATCAGCAGATCACCTACCAGTGCAGAAGGGTCTTAGTACTGTAGTTTTGTACATGAGGGCAAACAGGAAAAGTCTATGAAGCTGCAAACCTGTTAGCCCATCAGTTGTGAGAAGGAGAGTCATTAAAAGAATCCAAAGAGAAATTTTTGTTACTTACCTAGAGTGGAACAAACTCCAGGACAACACCCAACATATGATCAAGTGAGAAAAAGTTTCCAGTCAAATCTGATCCAGTTTTATGCTTGTTTTACAATAAGATATGACATAAGAGTACTGATAAATGTGTTTCTTTACCTACACTTCTCTGGTGATTAAACTAGGTACTGCAGTGATATATGCTAAAAAGAAGTGATGCTTGTAGGCATAGGACTGAGGATGAGGAAATGGACTGCTGTAGGCTGAAATATTGGGGCTGAATTATTGGACACCGATGGTCAGTTTTATGCAAATGAGGGGATTGATACTGAATCACAGATTTCCCCTCAATGTTAGCTAGCACCCAACCATGTAAGTGCAGCAATACCATGGTACAAGCCTAAGAGGTAGATGACCTCATAAGGGGCAGTGTCATGCATGCTGTAACCTTATTGGAGCTCTGTGGCCATTGTTTGCCCTTAGATAAGCACAGCTAAGGAAGGGGGTGTGTCTGAGGCTGCCTAGCAGTGTTTACATTGCCTAAATAGGTGTGCATGCCACACACCGGGTTTAAAAAAAAAAAAAAACACAGGAAATAGCAGCTCTGTTCACATCTGAGCACTGGGTATGCACAGTGTGCCTCGGGGCTTAAATAGGAAGACAATGGGAAGGGAAAACAGCAGTAAGAAGGCAATCAAGGAGAACTAGCATAGCTGTCAGGTGAAATGTATCAGAATCAGCCAATTACATGGCCAGCAGCCCAGCCCAGCACACTACTATAAACTATGCAAACACCTTTCACTCTGTTTTTTTCCCTCAAACTCTACAGCACCAGTGTACACAGATGGGGAAATTTTACCTGACAAAACTAACAAAATGATAGAAGTTGCTGTCGCTTTCATACATCAATATGTGGAAGATGCTGAGGGTGGTGAGGATGAGAATGCTGATGACCAATCCACAGTGAGGAGAAGGAGAAGAGTGTACAGACCCAGGGTAACCTACCAAGGGCTACATGAGCTGGAGATAGTGGAGCGCTATAGGGTGGACAGGGACATCCTACAGCAAATTGTTGAGCTGTGCTGGCCATGCCTCACACACAGAACCAACAGAGGGGAACCCATCCCAGTGGATACCAAGGTATGTGTAGGCTTAAGATCACTAGCCACAGGTACCTTCCAAAGGCCAACTGGGGATATCATGGGGATCTCACAGACATCAGCATCCAGGGTACTCTACCAGTTCCTGGATGCCATGTCAACACATGCCAGTGAGAACATATATGTCCTCAACACCTGTGAGGCATTGACCAGCAATATGCATCTCTTCCACCAAATAGCAAAATACCCTGAGGTAGTGGGTGCTATAGATTGCATGCACATATACATCAAAGCACCACCTGGTGAGTGGGGTAGGGTCTACATAAACTGCAAGGGCTTCCCCTCCATCAAATGCCAGGTTGTGTGTGATGCCCAGGGCATTATAATGAATATGTGTGGTGACAGCCCAGGAAGCTATCACGACTCCCACATCTGGCATATGACACAGCTGTACCAGAGATTTGCCAGTGGGGACATCCCACATGGCCAACTAGTGGGAGATGCTGGTTACGCACCAGAGCCATGGCTGATGACACCCATCAGAAATGCATGCACACCCTAACAAGAACCCCATAATGAGGCACATGCACAAATGAGAATCATAATAGAGCATGTGCTTGGGATGCTCAAGTCATTGTTCCAGTGCCTGAACATATCCGGTTGAGCTTTGCAGTACTCTCCAGCTACATGTACACAAATTTTCATTGTATGTGCCATGCTACACAATATGATCCTGCAGAAACTACTGCAGCAGGAGCAGCACAGGGCAGGGCTACCCAGCCGTCTACCATTGCCAAGGCCAGCACAGGCATGGAATGACTCGGAGGAGGAACAAACTGAGCCTACCCATGTAGGCAGAAGGAGGCATGCCCAGTATGCCCAGGCTTTGGCAAAGAGGCAATGCATAGCACATACACTGACACGGTAGGCATCCAGGGAATGACACCTCTCTCTGACTCACACATACAGTACAAGAGATGCCAAACATGAAACTACCTGTGCTTTACCATGTATAGGGGGTGTACTATGTGCATCTGACATAGTCAGCCCTCCAGCACCATCCTCAATACTGGCACAGCAACAAGTAACTCACTCTTCCTATCAATTGCTGAATAGAGTAGTATGTTTATTGTTGTAGCTATGGTATGGATGTGAGCATGCAAGGGAATTGCGTGACTGAATGGGATGGCAGCAGATAATGGACACCTATATGGGAAGCATGGAATCATAACAAATACTGGTGTCAACAAAGTAGGCAGTACTAGACAAAGTGACAAATCCCACTGCAATACATGTTGTGGTCCAAATGTGTGTCCATAGGACATACACATGCATGTCAGTGAGGTTCACATACCCAACAACAGCCTCAGCCAGCAGGACAGGTGTAGATGACCATAAAGAAAGGCTGTGCTAAGGCCTCCAATTAATGGCAATAGATAACAGTCCCCCTCCAGACCTACACAGACAGACTACAACAGCTCAGGCAGTTGTGTGTTAGTTCTGCAGGGTATGAAGTCCGAAACTGAAATGTAGGTCAATAAAACCTAAGATCTGTAATCTATTGATATGTCTCTAGTCTGCATGATAGGTCAGAATACAATATGAAATGGAAGCCAAAAGAGTACCTGAAATACCAGTACAGTCATAGAAATGTTTACAGTTGTCAGGTGTGCCCCCCCAAAAAAAAATCCTGTGTAGAAATGTAATAACATGTATGAGTGGAGTTAATAACAATGGCACACAGATTATCTGAGCTGGCCCAATTTACAGGATAGATTGTTGCATGTGTGCAGTTATGCAGGGCTCTGTGTGTTAGGTTGTTGTGTGTTGTACATTGTGTGGAAGTGGTCAACATGCAGGCATAGAGGGTTGTGTCCCAGTGGCCTATGGCCAGTACTGTCAATGACAGGGCCATGTTCTGACAACTGCAGTGTCAACCGCAATGCATCCCAGCAAGACCCAAATCAGCAGTCATCCATACTCATTGTTCAGATGTCAATATCAGTAACCATCTGAAAGATGGACATGCCATGAATGTGGGCCCAAACATACACACAGTACACAAGTGGAAGTACCCTAGACAGAGTACATAAAATGTAACTGTCAACTGCAGATACTTTTGGAATTCTACATACAGGTTAGCAGCACATTAGTTGTCTGTGTGGTATGGAATACTGATGTAATCTGGCCAATCACTGGCAGACCACAAAAGGAACAGTTATGAAGTAATGAGAGAATGCCTATGTCCCCACACAAGTCAGCATAAGGGGAATGTCCTAGGTATATCTGTGAGTCAGCTGCAAGAAGCCTCCATATCACACATGCACTCAGCTCAGTCCACTATCATCCACAGGTTTATCACAGGTCATATCCCTGCTGTGGGGAATGAGTACAGTATGACCCCACTTCTGTATGGGAATACCCACAGAATGCAGCATGCTGAAGAGGTGTCCTATGCAGGTGTGTCCCTAGCTGTAAGCAGCACCCTGCCAGCCTCCAGACCAATGGATTAATATAGGTTCATAGGTTCATAGGTTTATACTAGGCTATCTGCCCTAAGGCATTTATAAGCCTAGCCCAAATTTTTGTGGCTTACGCCACCCCTTATATGAAAAAATACTGTGCCCATTAGTTTGTTGTGCCTCTGTCCAGCAGTGACACAGAGATGATTCCCGGGGTAAACCTACGATCTCCCATCCACAGGTCTAGATTTCTCTTGAACAGAGTCAGCGAGGTGCTCTGCCTCACATGGACCGGGATTTTATTCCACAGCATAGGGAGTCTCTGAGTGATAAATCTATCCCTCCAGCACGTCCTATTTATATCCGTGCTAAGGTTTAAGTCACTTGCTCTAGTGGTTTTGGTGGATTTGGATTTTTGAGGTGGAGCATGTCCATTAATTCGGGTTGGACATGGCCTTGTATGTCAGGCACATGTCACCTCTGAGCAGATGGTATGCGACTGAATAGAGCTGGAGTTTCTTCAATCTGGCAGCATATGACAGATTTTGGAGTCCCTTTATCCTTTTGGTGAGGAACTTTTGGGGTCTCTCCAATTGCTGCAGATTTCGGTGAGATACATCCCGAATGGGGCATTGTACTCAATCATTGGTCTGATAAGTGAAGAGTACAGGGGAACAATGACCTCACTAGATCTGGATGTGAATCCCTTCATGATCAGGTGGGCAATGTAGAAGGTCTTTCTAACCACTTTAGCAATGTGAGTGTCAAAAGAAAGGCCACTGTCAACCTGGGTCCCCAGGTCCCTGATAACCTCTTCTGTGCTTAGTGGATTGCCACCTATATGGTAGCTTGGGGTTACCTTGTTTTTCCCGAAGGTATGACTATACATTTTTGGCGTTTAACTTCAGGCCATGGCTCTGGCACCAGCTATCTGTTTCCGTGAGTCCCTTCTGAAGGATATCCGTGTCCGATGCACTTTCCACTATGGCGCCCAGTTTGCAGTCGTCTGCAAACTTTGTCAGCCAAAGTCCTCCCATGTTGGCCTGTACTTCTGAGAAGTAGATGCCAAACAATAGGGGGCCAAGGACCGAGCCCTATGGGACACCACTTGTGACCGGCTTGGAGTCTGACATAGCGTCAGCAACTCTAACCCTGTGGGTTCTGTCCTTAAGCCAGTTTGCAACCCATCTTGTGACATATGGGTTTACATTTAAGCTGGTAGTTTTTCTACAATACCCGAGTGGGGTATTGTGTAAAGCCTTGCAAGGTCACGGTAGGCTGTATGGACTGCCTTTCCTCATCAATGGCCTTGGTGACTGTTTCAAGAAGTCGACCAAGTTCAAAAGGCATGATCTTCCCTTGACAAAGCCAAACTGGGTCGGGTCCAATGTCTGCAAGTCCCCTATATCTTTGTTTATGAGCTCCATTATGATCCTCTCCATAGCTTTGCAGACTAGACTTGTTAAGCTTATGGGCGGTAATTACCAGGGTCCGTGAGGCCGCTTTGTGGAGTGGGACCACAGTTGCCGTACACCACTCCTTGGGCACGTATCCTGTGGTAAGGCTGAGATTAAACAGCTGCCTTATGTGCGGGTTTAATTCCTCATTTAGCTCATGTAGCACACAGCCGGGGACATCATCCGGTCCCATTGATGCTGTGTTTTTAGCTTTAGAGAGCAGCTTTCACCTGCGCATTTGAGATGTCCGGGAGGCTACACTTGGCTGGGATAGTTATCTCTCCTTTAGGGGGGAGAGGGGGGTGAAGTTTGCACTGAACCTGTCTGCCAGTATGTTGGCAATGTCTGTGGGTTCAGTGATTTTTGTATCATTTTGGACTAATTCTGAGCATATCTGGGAGTTTTCACCCAGGTTCCTAACATAGCTGAAAAAGGCCTTATGATTGTCCTTTGAATCCATGGCATTTTCTCTCAAAATTGGCCTTAGTTGATTTTATGAGTGCTCGTATTTTTTACTAATAATGATCAGGGGTGACTTCCTTTTATGGATTTTGTTCTATCATGTAATAGCTTTCTCCTCTTATTGTAAAGTTTGTTAATGGCTGGGGTCCACCAGACTGGACGTTTGCCCTTTGTGGAAAGAGTCTTGGTTTTATTTGGGATTGCCTGATCCATGCAGTCCTGGAGGTGTTCATAGAAGGCATTTGTAAGGGCTTCCGCAGCTTGGGTTGTGGTTTCCACTGGCTCAGGGGCCTTGAAGGATACCACACCAGTCTTGAGTAGTGTGAAGTTTGCTTTAGAGAAGTTCTTCACTATGGTCTTTTTTTGTTTGGGGTGGGCGGGATGTGGATTTCCAGTGAGATTAGTTTATGATCAGATCTCACCAATGAGGGATATACTTCCGGTGTGGAGCATTTTGTCCCCATGTTTGTGACAATGAGATCTAGTATATTTTCTCCTCTCATGGGAACAGTGACTAGCTGTTCCATGGCATTTGAATTTATGAACTCCAGGAACCGTTGGGCTAGAAAGTTAGGGCTTGAGTAATGTTCCCAGTCTATATTCGGGTAGTTGAATTCACCCAATATGATGGTGTTTGGAGATACATTTATACCCTCCAGTGTCTTCAGGAAGGCTGTGTGGGGTTCCTGAGTTTGAGAGGATGACCTGTAGCATGCTACAATTTGTAGAGCAGTTTTGCCTATGGTTAGTTGCACCTGGATGGTTTCCGAAGCTTCGTGCATTGCCACCAACCTGGAGGTGTGGGTATCCTTTATGAATATGGATACAACCCCTCCTTTTGTGGTGTGGTCCGGGTTTTGGGGCCGGAACACATGATATGAGGTAAAACCTAATAGTGCCGGAGTGCTCTCAGGAGCCTTGAACCAGGTTTCAGTTACAGCACAGACATCGATGTTCTCCATACTGAGAAGGGCCTCGAGTGCGTGCATTTTGAGATTTAGACTTCTGGCATTGAGCAGCATTACCCTCAGTTTCTTCCCATTTTTGTTTTCTAGGGTGGTAGGTTTAGAATTTGAGCCTTGCCTAAAAAAGGCACTATGGGGGTGGCAAGAGCCTTAGCCAATATCCGGAATCCCAGGGGTGACAGGTGCAAGCCGTCCCTTGCGAAGCAGTGTGGCTTGTCAAGTATGTCATCCCAGGCAGACAGACACTGGATCCCCTTTGAATGACACCAGACATTAAGCCAATTATTAAAGCTGATCATCTTATGGACAGGAAGGGCTTATATTATAACATCGAAGTAGTAAAACATCAAATGTTATAATATCGAACCCAAAACAGCGGACGTTAAAAATAGCGAAGCTGTAGAATATAAAATTCTTTCCTAGGGAAAGAATTCGGTGGGCTGATTCTGCCGCTTTGCTATTTTCTCCACTGTGGTGTGAAGGTTACAGAGCGGGTTAAGGTTAGTGTGTGAATGGACCGGGTTAAGGTGAGTGTGGGAATGGGATAGTCAGGGACCTTAGGGTTAGGAAGTGGGTAAGGTGAGTGTGCGATAGTTAAGGACCTTAGGTTTAGGGAGCGGGTAAGGTAAGTGTGCGATAGTTACAGACCTTAGGGTTAGGGTTTGGGTAAAGGTAAGTGGATATATAGTAGTGTATGTACGGTTTAGTGGAGGGTTAGAAGTAGGATTTTAAGTGTATATGTGTGGATTACTTTTTTTGGTGTGCTTGTGTTATGTGTGTGTTTCTCGGAACAGCAAATTTTTTCCCTGGGAAAAAATTTGCTGTTCTGAGCTTTCGATTATATCACATTTCGACATTCCATGTTCGAGCTTATGGTGTTCGATGTTTTGGGATTTTGATTATGTGATATACACCTGGACAGGAACTATTGGCATTAACACCTCTCACACTTACCCTGTTGCCCCAGGGGAATCCAGTGGCTCGCGGCCTGGGACTATAGGAGTGGCAAAAGGCACTGGTCTGCTACAGATGGCTTGTATCACTGCCAAATGCCCTACAGTCCTCTGTCAAAGGCCTGTGCCCCACCCATACTACCAATGTATGTTATCTCATGGGGTCCCAACTAGCAACATAACACAGTCCACAGAACACAAATACAAGGCCATGTCGACAAATCCCAGTAGAATGCCCACCATGTCCTACTGCATTAACTGTGGACCAACCCTTAAATAATGCTAGGATGAAGGGACAACTATAGGGATACTTTGCAGATATCACTCGCATAATGTTAGGAAGAGGATAGAATAACAGAGTGGGGGTGTAGAAGTATGGACGCCATGGAGTGTGTGAAGTCTGAAACTCTGATGTGTGCCCATTCTACCCCTGCCTGCAAACCCAGTAATGGGTGGCTACAAACCCACTCGTAACCACAGTCTGAAGGGGAACTGACCAGATATATGAACCCTGCCTCTAGGTAACCTGGGTGAATCTGTACAGCTGAGAGGTATGGCCACAGCAGGATATGGCCATTCTGTTATGTCAATAGATGTACAAGCAGGGGATCCTCAGCCACCACAGTACCAAGGTGCTGGACCATTTACACAGATCGATCAGCAAGTATCTGCAGCTACTTCTCCAGAATGGCATGAGTGTGCAAGAATATGTAGGCTGCAGACCACAATACTGGATACAGTTTAATTCATCTGGTATTTCCCAGGAAATAACTGTGAGCAAATAAGTATATCTGTTGGTAGTTGATGACATAATACATCACAGTGTAAAACAGTACATGTCTGAATATCTCTGCTAACACCAACCATGTAACACAAGCAGCACAGACAGCAATAGTTACAGTATCCCACTATCTTTCACCCATTATGACTCCATATTGTCAACCTGTCTACAGATATCCTGCAGAAACAGGTTGCTAGCTGTAGGTGTAGAACACAAAATCCTGCACGGGAGTACAACCCACCTGGAATGGATTCACACACTCAATACAGAAGGTCATACTGGGCATGCTCCTACACTTAGGGAAATCAAGCCCATGTCTGACAACATCAGTGGAATATACATATCTGTCAGTCACAGATGTCTGTGCACACACACCACATTGCACACCATGCATGCTTTGGACACACACATTGGATAGGAATACTCACACATATCCAAGGACAACACACTATAATAGGTCAACCAAACACACACAGAGATGTGGGCAAGAGATAGGCAGACAGTGGCAAAGGGATTGCCATCATGAGGCCTGCCCCACCCACCATACATCCAGTTGGCTAATATCACATGATGTGCCAATGTAAAACACGGTAGACATTTGCTTTTGGTAGCCCTCAGCCCTATAGCCTGCTGATATCAATCTCCTTGAAATACCCATTTAGATGAAGGCTGGGCCTTTAAGCTCCATGGCATGTGCAATAACTGTGTAATGCTCTACTGTAACATATTAGTTAGGTAGGAGTTCTGATCCCAGACATGGCAAATGTGAAATTCTCTGTGTGGGTGTGTGTGTAGAGATTAACAATTTTGAGGCCATTTACAGTCACTACACCTCCCATTGCCCTACTTTAGCAAGCCTGCTGATGTCAGTCACCTTGAAATACCCCTTTGGTCAAGGGCCAGCCCTATAAGCTCCGTGCTGATTGCCATAAATGTGGAACAATGTAGTAGCAGTAATTACACAGGTATGGGTTTGTGTGTGTTCATATGTATGTGTGAACCTCAAAGATTTTGGCCCCATTTACAGCCAATACACATCTCAGAGCCTGATTTTAGCAGTCCTGCAGATATCAGCCACCGTACAAGTACCTGTTGCCAACTATAAACCATGTCAGGTCAGTGGTGTATGTGGTAAATGTGTAACCATAAGGGTTCATAAAGTTTGTTAGATAGTGGTTTGAACCTCACCTCTGGCAAATGTAAATGTGTGATTAAGGTAAAATTATTTTTGGGATCTGTCACCCACTACATCACCTAATGCCAGTATTTACAAGGACAGGTGATATTCCTCACCTTAGAAGTACCTAGGGATAACAACCATCCAATAAACTCTGTGCCACATGCGATAAATGTGGTGCACTGTAGTAGAAATACATAACTAGGCAGGGGTTTGAATATCAATACTGGCAAGTGTGTGTGTGTGTGTGTGTGTGTGTGTGTGTGTGTGTGTGTGTGTGTGTGTGTGTGTGTGTGTGTTTGTGTGTCTTTCATCAGCATCCTGTGTGGAGTTTGCAATGATTGTGTAATTACAGGATGCATTATGGGGTGCGTTTTGCTAAATTATTATATTGAAGACCTACTATATGTCACAATGTCCACCTTAAAAGGACAACAGATGTCAAACACCAGAGAGGCTGGTGTAGACAATCCATAGCCCTACATACGACATTATGGATTGGTGAGCAATTTAGGCAACCCTTGTATTACTCGGAGAACACTCTCCACCCATGTCACATACACAAACACACTTGGCTAGGCAACATTCACTATATTGGTAGCTCCCTGCATATTGCCTCACAGATAGTAACCACAGTGTGATTGCAGTGGACTACATGCCTGTTGACCACTACAGTGCCACTGACAGAAAGTATTGTGATGCGTAAGATCTCCCCAATGAGTGTGTGTTATTCAGCAAGTAAAAGGACATGGCACCCTGTTACATTCCTACAGTAGGCAAATATATGTGTACAGTGGTCCTTTTGCTATGTTTTCCACTGGACACCTGCAACAACTGTACAGTCTGCAAATGTAACCCACAAAGGGAATACCATGCCTTTTACACACACCCTGTATGGACAGACATCAATAACTCCACTGAATACCTGTATCATGCTGTCAATGTAGGTGCAAGCACAACCTTAGTTCCATAGCCAGGTCTCCCCAAATGAGGTCAAGAATGCTACATCAGAAGATAACAATCTGTACGCACAACATGCTCCAGAAACCTCAAATACACTTCCACATGTCAAAGAACATGCGTGTGGGACATGTGCACAACCCAGACACTGTCCATGTTATGGAATATAGATCACAAAAATGGGAAGCAGTGCACATCATTGGCCACCCACAATAGTAACCCAGATGAGTGGATGGTGAATACAATACCCACCTGTGGAGACAACTCCAGAGACTGCACCCCTGAGCCACACTGCAGACCATTGTCCATTGTCATGTGGCCTGATGCCAAGGTAGTCCCTCTGCCTAGCCTTGTATAGCTGTCAGGCCCATTCACCTACTACACACATGTGAAGCAATAAACCTATGCATCTCAGTACTGGGATGTGTGTGTGTGTGTGTGTGTGTGTGTGTGTGTGTGTGTGTGTGTGTGTGTGTGTGTGTGTGTGTGTGTGTGTGTATGTATGTGTGTGTATGTGTGTGTGTGTCTGTGTGTGTGTGTGTGTGTGTGTGTGTGTGTGTGTGTGTGTGTGTGTGTGTGTGTGTGTGTGTGTGTGTGTGTGTGTGTGTGTGTGTGTGTGTGTGTGTGTGTGTGTGGAGATTAATACTTTTGAAGCCATTCACAATCACTACACCTCCCATTGGCCTACTTTAGCAAGCCTGCTGATGCCATTCACCTTGAAATAACCCTTTGGCCATGTATCAACTAAATAAGCTCTGTGATGCTTGTGATAACTGCGTAATACTGTAGTGTAGCAAACTAGTTAGGTAGGGGTTCTAATCCTGATCCTGGCAACTGTAATGATGTATGTGTTTCTCTGACAGACTGTGTGTGTGTGTCTCCAGTGACACCTGCTTTTGTGGACATTCACATGTACTATACTTCCCTTATCCCTTCTTTAGCACTGTTGCTGATGTCACTCACCTTCAAAGATACCTTTGAAAAACTCTCTAACATGTAAGCTTTGTGGCATGTGCAGTAACTGCATAACACTTTAATATCAATACATAGTCAGATAGGGGGTTGAACCTCAGTACTGGCAAATGTGTGTCATCAACATCCTATTGGGGTGAGTGTGTACTGACAGGATCCATTACAATGTGGGTTTTGCTGTATCCATAGCCATATATTGAGGACCTATATCTCCCATTGTCCACATTACAAGGCCAACAGTTTTCAAACACTGTAGAGGTTTCTGTAGACAATCCTCAGCCATAAATGTGTGAAGCCGTGTGCAATTACTATGTGACAGTATGGAGTAGTAAACAATATAGGTAACTGTTATAATACCCAAATACCACTCTCCACCCACAGATCATACACAAACATGCTTGGCTCTTACTCTCTTACACCCTTCCTTTCTTACTTTGTCTCTGTCTGCCCCCCCCCTCTGGTGGATGTGGAAAGTACATCTGTTTTGCATAGGCAGCAGCTTGGGTTTTGTAAGAAATGCTCATGATCAGCTGATGGATTGTGTACTAATTGCAGTCCCCCATTTTCTAATTGCATGGGGAACAGCTGTGGTATCATTCCTATACCCAATTGTATGTAAACAACCTCCTATAGTTAAGAACTTCATGTGGGTGTTGGCCCTTTTCCTTCACTGTGAATAAGACTTCATGGGGGTGTTTGACAAACAGCATCACAAAGGGTAGTTTGAAATACCTCTTACAACATACACTGTGTAGATAGGCCAACAAACAGGAGGGAATCTTCCAGACATGGGGACAGAATGTAAGTATTGCTGTTCTACATTTGAAGTAATGTTGGTTTAACTGGGTTTGTGTGGATATGGCTGTTCTACATGATTTCAAGTCTGGCATGACAGTGTTGTGTGGTTGAAGAAACTCTCACCTGTAGGGCTATCTGCAGACTGTCCAGAGTTTAGAGTCTTACATGTGTTGTATTACTCACACATTTCCTATCTTTAGATATGCAGTAGCATGCTCTGATGATTGCAGTCAGTACATAGTGACATCCATGTGAGTTACTGACTTCATATCCCTCAGAAGAGATATGTCACAACAAACCCAGTTACACCAGGAAATTTCTCAGTTTATCATAGGAATATGTCAATATTGGCCCTGTGTTTGTGCCTCTGTCCCTCAAGTCTGTCACTCTTTGTCCATATGTCATGCAGTAGGAGGTGCATATGTACAGTACATCATTATTTACTGACATCATACCTGATAACAAGCCAGTGAGATATCAGACTGCTAGACATGTTATGTATAGTAGGCCTTATATTTGAGGACAAAACCTGGACATTTTGTTGCAGTGTGTAGAGTAGTGAGGTCTGTGTACTTATGGTGATTGTTGACAGAGTGTGTATTGTGAATATGCTACTTGGCCAGTTCTACAGACTGTGGTGGATGTCATTGTTCTTGGTCATGTTCTGTCTGATGTTGCATGTTACTCCGGTTTATGGTACCCTGTCAGTGTACATGTTTGTGGGGCCAGACTGACAAATCCCATACCACAGTCAGGCATCAGACTACACTGTGTATTGGCATAGTATATGTAGGGTTACTGTGTGAGTGGCTCATATGAAGGTGATTTTGTTCACACAGTCCATATATTGTAATATTACTTAGGCTTACCATAATGTGACTGTGTTCAGATTGTTTGTGGGTATGCATTTTCACACTGCTGTCTGTTACTCTGTGCTGTTACATACCTGTAGTGCCAGCTATGTTTGCAAGTACATGTGTATTCCCCAACAGGAAACTGGGGTCAATGTTGTGGCAGTCTGCCTGCAGTTTGCACAGTGCTTTGTGACATGCCTAGCAGCTCAGTATATTTACCTAATGTGATGTTATGTCCATATATTTGGATATATGGAATATGGTTTTGGAGCAACAATAAAATCATCTTTATTATATCATGTTTACTATCGTTTTTGCTGGTCGTTGGCGGTTTTATGTCCATATATTTGTCAGATGTACTGTTGCCTGGCCACCATAACTGTTGTGTATTTCTGAAAAAGCAGTGGGATGTGTAAAGATGTATGTCACTAACTAGTGTGAAGTATGTCGGCTTGGGACCTCTGCTCCTCCAGTTAATATGTGTTAGGGCAGACAGGAGTGTGTGAATGCATCAACTGTGTGAGCTTATCTATTCCAGTATTTTTCTGATATTCCCATTTACATGGATGTAAACATTCACTTTGTCAGGCTTGGTCCACACTTCTTGCACTAAGGAGTTCTGTGTATACCTCTGCACTGACCAGAGTGTGTCAGACTGTCCACATTTATTGGTCATATCTCTGCTGTATTCCACAGGATCATTACTGTGATTTGTGTGGTACTTCACTATGATGATCTTATGATGTCTGTCAGTAACTAATGACATACATGTCAGTATCAGAAGTGACTTCCCACACATGTCTGTTAACACAACCCCTGTTACTGTAGCAACATTCCACATTTATACCTGCAATACTTACATGACATCCCCTTGTACTAAGAGGTTGTGACTATTGGTGCTGAGGTAATACTCCAGTACTTGTTATGGGCATATGTTATATATCTATATATATATATATATATATATATATATATATATATATATATATATATATCTATATATATATATATATATATATATATATATATATATATATATATATATATATATATATCCATATCCTTGTTATGTGTAAACATGACTGTTGTATATACCTCCCAAGATGTATCACACCATATTTATCTGATATGTGTATATGTAGATATAACAACATACTTGATTCAACACTAATATCACTAACAAGTACTGCCCAACTGTAGAAGTCAAAGCAGTTGTTCACTACTAAACAACTACCATTGTCACAGCTGTGAAGGCTTAGTGGTTAACTGCTGTGATTATAGTCTACAGGGTCCTGGGTTCAAGACCTGCAAGGGTTGTGTATTTTGTTGCTAGGCAGAACAAGGATTGTTGGATACAGAGTGATTAAGGCAGTTTTGAGCAGCTTTAAGTGGGTTTGCGTGCATTTGCCTGATGGTAAGCGCTACTAACGTATGGTTAAATGAAAAGCCACTGACACTGTGAAGGGTTCGCTTACCAGTGCGCAAATCTGTTTAGCATTTATATTTAAGCAATACTTACACCTGCTAAGCATGGTTCAGCCCTGGTAACCAGTGATCACATTCCAGTCGGACAAAATAGCATGATAATGACATCTGTAATAAGTGTTCAAAATGAAAAAACAACACAGGCTCCGATCTTGCTAGAATAACTCCAAAAAAGTTTAATGTGAAGCACTTTTCATCTTCCACCTTTGGAAGACTTCATCAGACAAAAGAAAAAAACTTCATACACAGTTTTAAAAGGAAAAAGGTGCCAAAGCAAAGCACAGTAATTTGATTCAGCCACCATTCAATTAACTAATTAAATACTAAGTTAAATAATTAAAAGTGTTCTGAATCAAAAACATTTTTCTTGTGTTAAAAAAGCTCATGTCAGCAAAATAAAATCATTCATTTAAAACTTCTGTTTAAAACTTTCATTTTAGAAAAAAAACTAAATGCAAAACTGTACTCTAGCATAAAGTACAGAAATACTGAATGAAAAGCATAAATGTAGGAAAACATAGTTTTAAATATATGCTTGGAGTGTAAAAGAAGAAAAGAATGTAATAATAGTAATAAGTATAAAATGAGTACAAATATAACAACAGACTACTGCTCACAACACCAAGAGGTGACAGTGTCTGAAGCAAAAATGTCAATAACTATGGACATGGTGTCAAATACCTAAAAGTACAAATACATACAGTAAACTGTGTTCTAAGACCTTAGAGGATCTGTGTTCTAAAATGTTGAAAAGAAATGTGTTTCTATTTATGTTCCAAGTTGAAATACTATGATTGGTGGCCTGTTGCTAACAATATAACCTGCATGCCATTGTAATGGCCAATGTGGTTCCATATATGCATGTGTTCTGTTTGCTATGCAACTGTTCCAAAGCTGGTGTTTTGGGTTAATGGGAATATGTATGCATGCTGTTATAACTAATCCTGGATTGTATTGACTATTACTACCCACATATATTCTAAAACTGCAACACAGTAGCATGTTTTTGAAAGACTGTTCCCAGCAGAACCACCTCCCCCACCTCATCTGGCCATGGTGCCAGGCCACAGCACATCTGGGACCCAACCCCAGACCTTATCATTTGCTGGTCCTGCACTACATTCAGGTGGAACCAGCTCAGGGGATGGTGCTTGTCCTCCCCCCAGGAGCATGCATAGACTGGATCCTGTAACCTGAAGTCAGATCCAGGGTCTGTTGCATAAAGATATCTGCAGGTAATTGTGGGTTCTGCTATACCACCCTGAGGCCCTCATGAAACAAGTAGAGTTTCAGCCTGCCCCTCCTGCTCAGCCCCCAGCACAGTCACCTTCAGTGTCATGAAGGTGCAGTGGAGACTGCCCAAGGGCGGGGACCTCAGTCCCACTGTTTCCATTTGGGGCTCATGGTCTTCCAATTTCCAAACACCCCCCATCTAAGGTGTTTACCCACCACATGTGTCATATACTGCCCCTGTATGCATTCCTGTCTGTCTTGTCTGTCTTCCAAACCAACCTACCTCCCCATATATACCTACTATCCTTCCCTAACATCCCAGTCTCACCTTAACAAAAAAAGGGCAATTTGTTCCCAACACAAATGTCACACCATACATAACTGTCCATTTCGCACCCACTTACAACTGCTTACAGGTGCCTTAATCACTCTGTATCCAACAGCCCTTGTTCTGGCCAGCAAATACAGTATCAGCCTTTGCAAGTGTGTAACCCAGGATCCTGCACATCATAGCCACATCAATTTACCAGTAAGCCATCTGAGCTGCAGATATGTGTGATGCGTTCTCAGACATATCATGCAGCACAGTCATTCAACAGTAGGGAAAAAAAATATATATATATATATATATGTATATATATATATATATATATATATATATATATATATATATATATATATATATATATATATGTGTGTGTGTGTGTGTGTGTGTGTATATGTGTGTGTGTGTGTGTGTGTGTGTGTGAGTGTGTGTGTGTGTGTGTGTGTGTGTGTGTATGTGTGTGTGTGTGTGTGTGTGTTTGTATATATATATATATATATATATATATATATATATATATATATATATATATATATATATATATATATATATATATATATATATATATATATATATATATATATATATATATATATATATATATATATATATATATATATATATATATATATATGTATATATATATATATATATATATATATATATATATATATATATATATATATATAGACATACTTGTCCTTTCTCCACTGCTACACTGTTCTGCCTTGCTACAAAACAGACCATCACATGTAGACATAGCCTAACTTAGGGGGGATATATAGGGACAGATCTTAGACAAGCCTATTACAAACCTATGACATTTGTGCATGATACATTTCACATTAGCATGACCGTTCTGAAGGTGGTGGGGGTCCGACACTCGTGTCTATCATGATTTCATTACTTCCACCTACAGCTATTTGCCAGACTAATATACATGTTTGGAGGAACAGAACAAACACTATGATGGCTTACATCTTGCCATTTAGTGCAGATCCACGCAGTTGACAGGTATAGCCCACTGCCCGCAGGGCCAGATGCTATGTCCATAGCAGCTGTTCAGCAGGACATCATTACAGCAACAAGCCTTGATGGCAAGTATAAATCTTTCAACATCATCTATCCCATTATTACAGACCAAATACTACATTCAATTACATGCATACTTATTTCACATACCTGTTTTATTATTGTGCTCTCTTCAGTGTACCACTAGGATATCTTCCTTGGTTGGTGTTTTTATTTTTTTGTTTGTAGTAATATTTTTTTTAGTGTTATTGTTTTCTCTCTCTCTCTCCAATACAGGTATCAAGCTGGTCTGAATAGGTTGCAGCATGACTTTTGTAGGTGATGCTCATGATCAGGTGATGGCCTGATGATCCCCATTTGCTAAGTGCATGCAGCCAGCTGTGTAGTACTTTCAATAAACTATGTCATAGCAACCCACAGCTATAAATGGCTACTTCATGTGGGCATTGCCCCTTTACCTTTGCTGTGTGGAAGACATATTTCCTGTCTGTGGGCAGCAGTGTTACAGACAACATGTAGCAATACCTCTTACAGCAGGAATTGTGGATACAGGCCAAATACATGTTGGTATAAGGTTCCAGACGTACGGACAGTGTGAGTATTGCTGTTATATGCATTGAATACTGCTGGTTTTACCAGGTCTGTGTGTACATGCTAGTTTTGCATGGAATACAGTCTGTCTACATAGCTCTCAACTGTCGGCCTATTCACATGATGGCCAGAGGATTGGCTGTTATGTTTTCTCTGTTCACCACACAGGTCTTGTGTCTGACATATCAATGGCATTATCTCTGTTAATTGATATCGGTACATGGCAACATCTATTTGTGTTTCTGACTTCGTATTCTTGAGTAAGGGTATTTTGCAACCAATCCTGTAACACCATCTACTTTCACAGTGTATAACAACAAAATTGCAAATATGGCCCTGTGTTCCAGCCTCTATCCTCCATATATATACCAGTATTTGTCCAGATGTCATTCTGTAAGTGTTTGTTAGATAATGGCCTATCATTATTTAGTCCTGGCATTCCTGCTATCATTCCAGTGATGTTGTGGACTCCTACACAAATTGTGGGGTAGGGTCCATATATACGAGGGCAACAGCTGGACAAAACACATGTGACCTTGTACAGTCCAGAGGTCAGTGTATGGAAAACACTGTTATATGCCCTTGTAAGACAGTTTATAGGTTAGGGGTATTAAATGTTTTTAACCTAGGCTGTTACAACATGTGAGGGATATCAGTAGCAAGAAACATTAAGGTATATGGCTGTACATTTTCATACATTTCACCATGGGAACAGTGTTGGGCTACAGCTTACTGTCTTACACACAGTTTTTTTTTTGTCAGTGAGATAGTGATGTTTTAAGTTAAGCATTGTTAAGTAACAGATACATTTACATTGTGGCAACTAATACTTTTCCCACTAGGGGTTGAGTACAGAGTGTAATTGGAGACTGCTGAACTACATCTGTAATTAAGTGATGATTGAGTCTTATCTTCAAGGCAAGAGTTTTTTACTGTTGTACTACCTGAAGGCCTTAGCCTGGACAGCAAAGTATGTTATGTTTTTCACATTACTGTATCAAATGTTTTGTTTGATAGTTGCATTAATCAGTCATTATGTATTCCAAACACTTAACTGCTATAAGAAATGGCATAAACAACTAAAATAGTACACAAATAAACATTTCTAAATATGCAAACTTGTGTGTGGTGTCATGTCCTTTGCATTGTGTGTGGATATATGTTTCATGCAATAATTCTCATTTGTAGAAAATAATCCAACACTGGCCATTTTAAAAGGTGGCAAATGTAGGAATAATGGCTGTTTGATATGCTATGCACCCTCTCTATATATTCTTCTTATACATATCTATAAGTAGTAATATATTTATATGTGCATATACATATGTATATCTATATACATTCTATATATGTATATATATATATATATATATATATATATATATATATATATATATATATATATATGCATATATATGTTTGTGTGTATGTATCATTGGAATGTTTAGTGCTTCCACATTGTACATTCCCTATGGTAGACTGACTGTTCTGCATGATATGTTACAGATAACATCCTGACATCATACATATGAAATGGCTTACTGTTAACTTGTTCTGGCTATGTTGTGCAGGGTCCTGGGTTCAGACTTGCAAGTGCTGGTTATTGTGTTGCAAGGTGTAACTGTTCAGCTATAGAGGAAATGGCAATAATTACAAAAGATCTCTAATTTGGGCTGCTTCATCAACAATAACAGTGCGTTTGGTCAGATGTTTTGTAGTGAGGGGTTCACAGTGTGGATCCAAAGTGTGAATGGAATACACATTTATTTATATATATATATATATATATATATATATATATATATATATATATCTAGATGGTGGATGGTTGGTGGACCACTATGACAGTCAATTGCCAGATTTGTTGGTAAAACTTGAACAGTGTTTTGAGATCACACAGAAATATACCAACACCTTGGAATATAAGGAACTGTATGCTAAATACATAGGTGAGGTGGACAAGTACAATCAGGAGCTGGCCAAGAGACAGATGCAGAAATATCAGCGGGATGTTTCAGATTTTCAACAAACTAATATGTATAGTTGGAAAAAACAGAAAAAGGGTGTCAGATTCACGGAAGATAAACAGGTCCCTAGGCCCAAAAGAAAAAGGGTGAAATCCATACTTAGGAGAAGGGAAACTACTACAAGTGGTTCTGAATATTCTTCAAGCATGTCTAATACAGATACTGAACCTGAGATGGGAGAACTGCCTGATATACCATCACCAGTCAGCAAAAGATACAAGATCCCTTTAGACGGGCAGGGCGGAAACACCGTGGACGTGGATGCAGAAGTACAACGAATATTTCAAGACCAGTTCCAGCAGCAATAGATTTTGAGACTTTGATAACTAGTGAAATTGATAATGATTTAAATAATTTGGTCATTAATCTTACAAAATATGAGTTCTCCTCCAGTGAATTCAGTGTGCTGAATAAAGGCCTTGGGTTTATACCATCTTTTTTTGTCTCACATTTTGATATTGTGAATGATGTTAAAAGTTTTTGTAGACAGTTAAATTTGAAGTACTTTTTTGCACAAAAACATGCATCAAGTAATGTATTAGGATCTGAAGGTTTTAAATTTAAAAAATCCCAGTTCACACCACCTTATCACAGTACTATTAAAACGTTTGAGCAGATTGTTTTGAAGGATTTACATGTTAATCAATCAAACATTTTCAACACCTGTTCACACAATTTGAGTATAGAGGAACGACAGGCTTTAACTAATTTGATGAATAATCAGGATATAGTCATTGTCGGAGCTGATAAAGGTGGTGCAGTTGTTATTTGGGACAAGACACACTATTTGAGTGAAGCAGATAGGCAGTTAACAAATACTGAATATTATTTACGTTTAAATGCAGATCCTATTCAACAACATAAAGAGTGGATTGATGCTTTTTTGGAACAGGCCTATTCAAGGCAAATTATTAGTCTACAATTGTTGAAACAGTTACAAGTACAGTATCCTATGACACAATATTTTTACATGCTCCCAAAGATACATAAGAGTATTATTAATCCCCCTGGACGTCCCATTGTGGCAGGCAGGGGTTCTTTGACAGAACCCCTTTCTGAGTATCTTGAACACAAGTTAAAGAAATTGTTAAATTTTGTTAATGCACGTATAAGGGATACACAGCAATTTTTGGCTTTGATTGATGAGATGCAAGTTACTAAAGAACAATTTCTGGGTACATTAGATGTACAATCGCTGTACACTTCTATACCTCATGATGGAGGCATGGAAGCAGTAAAATATTGGATGTCACAGTCAGGCTTATATTCTAGATCAGAACAGGAATTTCTTATACAAATGTTGCAGTTGGTATTAGAACATAATACCTTTACTTTTGATGGGGCCTGGTATATACAAACTAAGGGAACAGCTATGGGGGCTACTTTTGCCCCCACTTACGCTGATCTCTTTATGGGATATTTGGAAATGCTTTATGTCTACTCCATGCCAGTTTGTTTCAAAGAATTATTAGTGATGTGGCGGAGATACTTGGATGATTGTTGGATAGTGTGGGGGGGCACCTTTGTACAATGGGAGCAGTTTGTAGAATATCTTAATTCCAATAGATTTGGAATTTATTTCTCTGGTACAATAGATAAAAGGGAAGTCCAATTTCTGGATGTTAAAGTTGGTAAGACAGATGAAGGCTTGCTATATACAGACCTTCACAGAAAGTCTTTTTCTCTCAATGGATTCCTCTATGCGGAGAGCTGTCATCCACCCCACACTATCCAAAATATACCAAGATCTCAATTCCGGAGAATTAAAAAGATCTGCTCTTCGGATAAAAATTTTGAGAATCAGGCAGTGGATTTAAAGCTTAGATTCTACAATAGGGGATATAATAAATATTTGGTCCAACAGGCTTATAATGAAGCAAAGGAAATTGATAGAACTATGTTATTGGAGGATTGTCAACATAGGGATGATAATCAATTTATCAGATTTATAACAACATATGGTAGTAACACATATTGCATCAAAAGAGTACGGGCTGAACACTGGCATACATTAAAGTCTGATCAATTTTTTTCACAATATGTAGATAACCATTGTCAATTTGGTTATAGAAGAGGCAAAAATTTGGGACAACATTTTTCATCCTTTAAAAAAGGAGGTGTAACACGTGTTACGCACCCAGCCACTGTGGGGAGCACTTTTTGTGGGGACTGCAAATATTGCAAAATAATGGCTAAAACAAAATCTTTTACATCAGTTAATACTAAAAAAGTTTATGATATTTGCTGTCTTATAACCTGTAATACTACCTGGTTAGTATATATGGCGGTTTGTCAATGTGGTGCTTTTTATGTGGGGCAAACTTCCTGTACTTTTAAGCAAAGAATTGCTTTACATATTAGCGATATTAAGTGTCAACGTAATAGAAGTGCCCTATATAAGCATAAATTGGTACATGAGACTGCCCATTTTATTTTTATAGGATTGGACGTGGTATCTACACATATTACTAATGAACAAAGAAAACACGATATGTTAACACAAAAGGAGCGCAGATGGATAGTTAACCTGGGTGCTTTATTTAAGCCAGGTTTAAATGACCATTGGTAGTGCAATTATAATAAAAATATATGTGTATGTATGTATGTATGTATGTATGTATGTATATGTATATATATATATATATACATATATATATATGTTTATATGCATGTATGTGTGTATATATATGTATATATATGTATATAATGTTTGTTCAGATAGTATGGCAGGTCAGTAAGGAATTTTTCAATATCCATAGTGTTAATTTTTATTAAAATTTGCAATATTCTGGAACAATATTGAATATTAAATATTCAATTCTAAATAAGCTTTTTGGAAATAATATAAGGTAATATAGGGGCTTTTCACATTAACTTTAGAGTTTAAATAGTATAAGTATTTAATTAGGGATTGTTGGGTTCTTGTTACTTGTGTATATGGTGTATTTTAGGGTATCTGTTCACATTGGTGCACTGTCTCCTTTAATACGTGACTGCTGTGGCAGTTCACGTATATAATCCGGGTCCTTGGCAGCTAGTATTCGCACACTGAAGACGCTGCGAGCGAAACCGGCCACCGGTCTGTGTATTTATGGGCTGTTTTGTTCAATAAACAGTTCAAACTCTGCTGATTGTGGATTTTTACATGTTTTGAGTGCTGGATTCATTTGTGGATTATATATATATATATATATATATATATATATATATATATATATATATATATATATATATATATTTATAGGTTTACATACGTTTGTGCGAACGACATTCTGTCGGCTGCAATGTGCCGAACATCAGAATGTCGAGGCACAAACATTTGTGAACCAGATAGTCGACTACACTTATGCAAATGCACTACTGCATTCTTGTGTAAGTGACTATCTGCACAGAGATCGTGGTACAGTGGGGAGTGGAAATTCATCCACATCCCCACTGTAGTGCGATCTCAGAATTAGAATATATAAGTAGGGGGGGTGGGGGGCGCAGCCCCCCACATGGGTGGTGCAGGGGTGGTTGCCCCCTTGCAAAAATGTGATTTTTCATATAGGAGTCTGATTTACATCAGCTCCTATACGGCTATCATGTGGTGGCTTCGACAACAACGTCAAGTCAAATGCGTCGAGCATTTGGTTCAACATTGTCACTGTTTGCTATTTTTCATTTCGGTATTACTATTCATTTTTCCGAACGGAAAATGTTTTTCCATTCGAAGAAACAATAGTAAACAATAATATATATATATATATATATATATATATATATATATATATATATATATATATATATATATATATATATATATATATATATATACATCTACATATATAAATACATTTTCCCTACTGTTGAATGACTGTGCTGCATGATATGCTTGAGAAAACTTCAGATTTGCGTACAGCTTAAATGGCTTAGTAGTAAATGATGTGGCTATCCTGTGCAGGGTCCTGGGTTTGAGACTTGCAAGTGCTGATTGTTTTGTTGCTGGGAAGAACAAGGGCTGTTGGATACAGAGTGATTAAGGCACTTTTAAGCAGTTGTAAGTGGCTTTGCGAGGCGGTAAGCAATGCTAGCTTCTGGTTGAATATGCTTACAGACAGTTAGCCATAAAAGTGCTTAAATTACCATTGCTTGCCGCTGTGAAAACAGGCTTAAACCCACTTACTACTGCTTAAAGTGCTTACTTCCACTTACCCCTGTGCTAATTCTTTAAAAGAAAAGAAAAAGGGGTGATAGGAAAGTGGTGTAATGGGGGCATGCAGAGGGAAGGACAATAGGGAAAGTAGCTAGGGATGTGCAGGATGGGTGTAGGGGAGTTCCATAGGTGTCCATTTCTTCTACAGCAACAGCTGTGCATATACACTGAATTTGGAGCTAGATTTGGGCACTCAAACCCCTGCGAGAGGGGTGAGAACAACAATAATATGTTTTGAAGCCAATTAGACCAGATTACATGTGTCAATTGGACATGTGTGCAAAATGGGCAGCTATGTATGAGGCACAATTTTTTGGGGGGGGATAGATTTCCCTATTTTAAGGTGAGAGTGGGATGTTGGGGAAGAATAGTAGGTATATTTGGGGAGGTAGGCTGGATAAGAAGACAGACAAGACAGACAAGACAGCATACAGAGGTGGTATATGACATGTGGGGGAGTAAACACCTTGGATGGGAAGAGGTGTTTGGAAATTGGGAGCCTATGAGCCCCCAAATGGAAACAGTGGGACTGAGGTCCCCACCCATGGACAGTCACCACTGCACCTTCCTGTCCGCAAAGGTGGCTGGGTAGGAGGGACAGGCTGACCATCTAAATGCACCATGCAGCCCTCAAGCTGGCATAGCAGATCTCCAAAATCCCTTCAGAGCTCGCTACTCCCCAATCCAAGGACCTGACTATGGGTGACAGTTTCCTGTCAGCACCCGCTCCCAGAGGTGTGAGCCCCATCCCCTGAGAAGGTTCCACCCAAAGGTGGTGCAGGACAGGTGGATGAGGATGTCCCAGGTTGGGTCCCAGATGTTCCAGGTGCCTGGTGCCATGGCCAGATGAGGTGGGAAAGGTGGGACTGCTGGGACTCGCCTTCCCAAACGTGCTATGGTGTTGCAGTTTTAAAGCATATGTGGGTTAGTAATAGTCAACACACTCCAGGATTAGTTATAACAGCATGCATAGATATTCCCATTAACCCAAAACACCAGATTTGGAACAGTTGCATAGCAAACATAACACTTGTATATATGGAACCACAGTGGCCATTACAATGGCACGCAGGTTATATTGATAGCAACAGGCCAACAATGATAGTATTTCAACATAGAACATTAACAGAAACACATTTCAATATTTATTGAACAATAGGACTTATGTCCCAACAGTAGGTGTATTTAGATTATTGTTGCAGATATGGTTGGGGGAGAGAGATGTAAATTAACAACTTATATATCCTTGTAGTTCTCACAACTTTAATAATCATTGCTCTAATCATTAAGGTACAGGTATTATTACACTATCCTATGGCTTTGGTTTGGCCAGTGGTATATTTGTAAACAAGTGTATGCTTCAACTGTCTTATAGCTAAATTCTACATCTCTTACCTGGTATACCTGTGGAGGGAATGTTTGTTAACACTACCTGACTTTTTCTACACATATTCCCAGATTACGAGTTAATATTATGCACATACCTGTCAATCTCTTATTGCACACACTCTGTCAAGGCTTGACAACATGGGGGTACAACTAGGGACATATTTTGAATATTGCTCTCATAAACTTGGAGGGCTGATAGAGTTACAGGATTTGTTTCCATATACATTTTCTGAAGGTTTTGAGGTCAGAAAATCAAATGTATGTCATTATTTGCTGACTACAACTCTGAGATCATCCCACTGATTTGCCATGGGGACAGGGGAACAGGCAGAAAATATGAGCCATTTATCTGGACATTCTGAAAGGATGTGTACAGTTGAGAGGTATGATTATGCATACAGCTTACTACCACTCCCACGATTCAAACCATGGTTGTGTCTGATAAAAATACCACCATTTAAATGTCAGCAGAGTGTGCTGTTTGAATATTGCCGTCTATCTCTTCAGTGTTTTCTGTCTAAGTCTCTCTCGGTTGTACAATCTGACCTTATAATTACAACAGTCTCATACAGACATTCCTAGACATATTTTATGTATCACAGTGTGAGAAACAGTGGTTGACACAACAATACTATTCTGATATCAGATGTTACTGAATGCTACATATCAGCCATACAATACCAGAGTAACCACTACCAGTCCAGGATTCAATCTTTATTGGCAGGCACGGTTTTCTTATCTGACAGACCTGTGGAGGGAATGTTTGTTAACACTATGTGACTGTTTCCACACATATTTTCAGATTCCCCGTTAATATTATGCACATACCTCTCAATCTGTTAATACACACACTCTGGTCATAACTTGACAACATGGGGTAGAAATAGGAATGCATTTTGAATATTGCTCTCATAAACTTGGAGAGTTGCTAGAGTGACAGGATTGTTTTCATATATATTTTCTGAAGGTTTTGAGGTCTGAAAATCAGATGTATGTCATTATTATTTGACTAAAATTCTGAGATCATCCCACTGATTTGCCAGGGGGACAGGGTAACAGGCAGAAAATATGAGCCAATTATCTGGACATTCTGAACAAATGTGGACAGTTGAGAGGTACGATTATACCTACAGCTTACTACAACTCCCAGGATTTGAACCATGGCTGTATCTGATAAAAATACAACAATTTAAGTTTCAGTAGACTGTGCTGTTTGGATACTGCTGTCTATCTCTTTAGTGTTTTCTGTCTAAGTGTCTCTCAGTTTTAAATCTGACCTTGTAATTACAACAGTCTTATACAGACATTCCTAGAAAGTTTTATTATGTAGCACAGTGTGGGTAACAGTGGTCAATTCAACCTTACTATTCAGAGAATGCAACACTAAAAATGTCATACAATACCAGAGTAAACACAACCAGTCCAGGATTTAGAGCTTTATTGACAGGCAGCTACAGTTTTATTTAAATACAACCTATATGGGACTATTACTGTCATATTGTCTGGTTTATTCAGTACAACCCATGCACAAAACAGTTTTTATACTGGCAGCTGACTTTCTACTACTTTTATATTTATTTGGTATGACTACTACATGCAAGATTGTTACTCACCAGCCTCACGATGCAGCCTTTGCAGCCTACTCGCATGGGCTTCCTGATTCACAGCCTGCTCAACTGCAGCTATAAGGGAAATAGAGAAATATTTAGCCATACCTATCCATCATATACACATGTGAACATTATTAAACAATTACTGGTATGAGTACTTACACACTGCTTCGACATCACCCCTCTGCCTTGATTCTTGGACTCACTGGTCCAAGAGCTCCCTCTTCCTCCATTTCAAGTCAGCATAGTGGTGCCTGACCTGCTCACCAGTCCGAGGGATACCAGTGGCACTGGTGATGTCACGGTCAAGATGGTCCCAGGCTTCTGCTTTATATTGGGAGCCTTGGTACTGGCCCTGCAGCAGTCTCTCATCATGTTTTTTTTTACTAGGTGTCCTACCATGACCTTGGACTCCTGGATGCCCGAGCGGACAGCGGTGCACATGGAAGAGCATGCCCTCTCCAACTTCAGACATTCTGCCTACAGTGGGAAGCTGCAACCAGTTATGAGCTGTATTCCCACTTGTGGGGTTTACATACAGCCAATATCCCACCCTATTCCATGATCGGATGGTTTTGAATATGCTGAGCTATGCTAAGCTACAGGCAAACCTGCTTAGCTAAGGTTGACATTGCTTAAAGGGGCAGGTTCAACACTGCTTACCAATGGGCAAATCCATTTTGCTTAGCAGTCATATTTATACAATGCTTACACCTGGTAAGCACAGCTTGCAATGCTTAGCATTGCTTAGTTTTCATTTTATAGACTATGTGCTGTATGGCATTGATTAATCATTCATTGCATATTATAAATGTGTTTACTGTCCCTGACATCCCTCAATGTGCTTTCATTACATTTATTCATGTGTTCATAGGTTTATAGGTTGGTACTATGCTATCTGCCCTAGGGCATACACAAGCCTAGCCATAACAATTCCCTGGCTATTTCTTCCCACAGTATTTACTTACCTGGACCTCTGTCAAGCAGGGTGACTGACATGATCCCTGGGGTGAATTTCCTAGCTCCCATCCAATCATCAATGTTCCTTTTGAAGAGGGCCAGAGAGGTGCTCTGCTTGACATGTATGGGCAGTCTATTCCAGAGTCTGGAGAGTCTCTGGATCAGGAACCTATCCCTCTAGCATGTTTTATTCATTGTGATGACAAGGTTTAGATCCCCTGGAGTGTGTAACTCTGAAGGATTGGTATTTCTTTAAGTGTAGCATGTCCAACAGCTCTGGGTTTGACATGGCCTTGTATGTTAAGCAGAGATCACCTCTGAGTAGACGATATGCGACAGAGTATAGGTTAAGTTTTTTAGACAGTCAGTATAGGGCATCTGCATTAGGCCTGTGATTCTTTTAGTGAGGTATTTCTATGGCCTTTCCAGTTGTTGCAGATGTCTTGAGAGGTACATACCAAATGGGGCGTTGCATTCTATAATGGGTCTAATGAGGGATGAGTATAGTGGGACAATGACCTCCTTTTTTCTGGATGAAATGCCCTTAGTGATGAGGTGTGCCACATAGAAGGATTTCCTGACTGTTGTGGTGATCTGGTTATCGAAGGTGAGACCACTGTCCACCTGTGTTCCTAAGTCTCTTATCATACTTTCAGTGTTTAGTGTACTGCCACCTATGTGGTAATTCATGGGTACATGTTTTTTCCCAAAGGGGATAACTATGCATTTCTTGGCATTGAGCTTGAGCCCATGGCTCTGGCACCAAGAATTTGTTTCTGTAAGGCCCTTTTGTAGATATCCACATCATTTGGGGATTCAATAATGGCTCCCAGTTTGCAGTCATCTGCGAACTTTGTTAGCCAGAGTCCCTTAGTGTTGGCCTGTACTTCAGAGAAGTAGATGCCAAATAAGAGCGTTCCCAGGACTGAACCCTGAGGTACTCCACTTGTCACTTGTCTGGAGCTGGATTTGGAGTCAGCTACTTTTACAGTGTGGGTTCTGTCAGTAAGCCAGTTGGCAACCCATTGAGTAATGTAGCGATTAATGCCCAGCTTAGTCAGTTTATCTATGATTCTAGAGTGGGGGATGGAGTTGAAGGCTTTGTCAAGGTCAGATAGACTGTGTGGACCACCTTACCATTGTCCATGCCTCTGGAGTCTGATTCAAAGAAGTCAATCAGGTTCAGGAGACAAGATTGGCCCTTCACGAACCCAAACTGTGTGGGGTCCATTGATTGAAGATTGCCAATGTCTTTGTTTATAAGTTCCATGATAATACATTCCATGGCCATGCAGAGCAGGCTTATCAGACTGATTGGGCAGTAGTTCCTGGGATTCAAGGTGGATCCCCCCTTGTGGAGTGGAATAACTGTAGCTGTGCGCCACTCTGTGGGTACGAAGCCTGAGGTGAGGCTATGATTAAGTATGACACTTAGGTGAGGTGTCAGTTCATTTTGTAGTTCATGTAGTACACAACCAGGGATGTCATCTGGTCCCATGGATGCTGTATTCTTAGCTTTGGAGAGTGAGTTTTTTTACCTGTGTGGCCATTATTACCAGAACTTGGCAATCTTTCGGTACTGAGATGGGCCCTTTAGGCAGTGAGAGGGGGTGAAGTTTGCACTGACTTGATCTGCCAGGATATTGGCAATAGCCTTGGGATCAGTATATTTAATGCCATTCTGTTGTAGCTCAGAGCAGATCTGAGCATTGCCATTTAGATTCTTGACATAGCTATAGAAAGCCTTGTGGTTGTCTTTGGAATCTTTGGCAATTTTGTTTTTGCAACTAGTTTTGGAGGTATTTATGAGGGATTTCAGCTTCTTACTGATGCTGATAATGGAGTTTTTTGCATCCTGGGATTTTCCTCTTTTCTGCAACAGTTTCGTCCTTTTGTTGTAAAGATTGTTTATGGCAAGGGACCACCAGATTGGCTACCTTTTTTGGAGGAGAGTGGCTTGGTTCTATTGGGGATGGCATGATTCATGCACGAGTGGATGTGCTCATACAGTGCCTTAGTGTAGGATTCAGCAGTCAAACTTTCAGTTCCCGTCTGCATGGGTGTCATGAAGTTTGTCACTTCTGACTTGAGTAGCATGAAGTTGGCTTTGGAGAAGTTTTTTATGGTGGTTTCCTTACTGGGGGGTGGGGGTAAGATGTGGATGTCAAGGGTGATTAGTTTATGGTCATACCTGACCAACGAGGGGGTGACCATAGATGTGGAGCATTGATTGCCCATGTTGGTAATAACCAGGTCTAGGATATTGAAGCCCTTGGTAGGACTAAGGATTAGTTGATCCAGGGCATTGGAATTTATGAATTCCAAGAACTGTTGGGCAAAGGTGTTGGTACACAAGTAGTTTTCCCAGTTAATGGCAGGGTAGTTGAAGTCACCCAGTATTAGGGTGTTTGGTTGTATCTTAATATTTTCCAGTATGTTTAGAAAGGTGTTGTGAGAATCTCAGGGCATGGTAGGGGATCTGTAGCAAGCTACAATTTGGATTGCAGTCTTACCTAGTGTTAGTTGCACCTGGAGATTTTCAGACGCATTGTGTTGGGCAACTAGCCTGGTGTTGTGAATATCCTTGGTGAATATGAACACTCCTTCACTTTTAGTGTTTCGGTCCTGGTTTGGTGGCCAAAAGGTGTGGTAAGAGTTGTAGCCTGGTATTGCAGAGGTGCTCTCTGGAGCCTTGAACCAGGTCTCAGTTATTGCACAGATATCGATGTTTTCCATTTTTAGGAGTGCCTTGAGAGAGTGCATTTTGAGGATTAGACTTCTAGCACTGAGTAGCATTACCTTCAGATTTTGCATGCTTGTACCTGTTACAGTGGTGGTTTTGTCCTTTGAACTTTGCCTAAAAAAGGCATTATAGTGGTGGCAAAAGCCTTAGCCAGTAACCTGAATCCCAGGGGTGACAGGTGCAGACCATCTCTGGCAAAGCATCGTGGTCTGTCGATCATGTCGTCCCAGGCAGACAGATACTGGATCCCTTTTGAATGACACCAGAAGCTTAGCCAAGTTCTGAAGTCAATCATTTTGTCCTTATACTGTGGTCATTCTGGGTGAAGACAGTATGCTACTCAGGTCTAGGGTCATACCTTCCTGGGCCACATGATCTGAGAGCTCTTCCATGTCTCTTTTCATGTAGTCCAGGGAGGTATGCCTCAAGTCATTCACTCCAACATGGATAATGATAGAGTCATATTTGTACTTGTGGAGTGACTTGAGTGCATGCATTATGTGGCAGATCCTGGCTCTCAACAGGGAGATGACTGTAATTTTTTCCTTGCTCAGCCTGGTGAGTGGGACATCAATGTGCCTGACTATAGAGTCACCTATGACAAAAGTGTTGGGTATGTTGTCTTGTCTTAGGGGCTGTTGTTGAGTGGCACACTGGTGTTGTGAGCTATGTGACATTTTGGTTGTGATTGGTGTCTGCTTTTCAGCTTCGGAGGTCCTTGTTGCTTGGGCAGGTTACTATTAAGGGCCTCCACATATGTGGGTCTAGTGTTGCTTTGTGTGGGTGTTGGTGGTGTAGGTTTAGAAGGGCTATGTGTTGCTTGAGGTGTAGTGTTGGTGTTAACCTTCTCCTCTTGACTGTCTAGCACAATCTTGGGTGGAGAGAGCTTTGCTTCCAGTTTGGCTATGTAAGTGCATCTCTTGCAGGTTTTAGTGTTGAGTGGTAGGAGGCGAGGGTTGTCTTTGTACATGAGGCAATTGCTGCATTACCCCAGTATGCCCAGATTCATCAGGTGGACAGAAGAAATCACCAGAAGCTGACCCTTGGACATGCCTGGTTTGGTGTTTTTTTTTTTTTTTTTTTTTTTTTGTAAAGTACAAGAGCTGTTTTCCCTTATCTTAGCAAGGTACTTTGCAGTTATAGGCTGTTTGGTGCCTATGATTAATTTCTCCTTATTAAAAAGGAGAATTGAGTATCTGCGGTGGTGGTGCTGCGGTAGCATTGTCACTTCACAGTAAGAAGTTGTCCTGTTCGATTCTCCACTAAAGCGTCTTCTGTGTGGAGACATGCATGAATGGGCCTACCTTCGTTGAAGGTTGTGCGTCATGACTGGCAACTTGGCACGTAAAAATCTACTGCCAATCATTAGCGGACCGGAGTTCCGCTGTGGCGACCTCTAACCGGGAAAAGCCGAAAGACACAACAACAACAACAACAAGGAGAATTGAGTGTTCTTATCAGTTTAAGACTTCCTAGTGCTTTCCAGTAGGTTTTAAAGCAAGTGCTAGTCACAGGGATGCTTAAAGGTAAGATGAAAAAAAATTGTTTATCCTAAACACTGCAGTGTGCACTAGAGGAGTTAAATGTGAAAGCAGGTAACCTAAGTTTTACCTGTCTAAAAAGGTAAATTTTAGTGGAGAGTCACTATTTTTAAAACAGCAAGATAGATTGAAAGGGGGTGGTCACTTTTGTATTCTGGTACTATGGAATACAGTAGGATGGCCAATAAATTTAAGTAGTTGAAGGTGATTGATTTCACAAAATGATAATTTTGTGCTTAATCACACAAGCCAGTAAAACAGAGAGGAAATGAGATATAAAATTACAGAACCAACTGATATTGCCAACATCCTGGCAGAAAGGTTCAGTGCTAACGTTACCCCCATCTCACCCCATAAAGGGCCCATATCTATATAGGAAGAATGCAGTGTCCCTGTAATCTCATCTATGCAGGTAAAAACTGCACTCTACAAAACCAAAAACACAGCATCCATGGGACTGGACAACATCCCAGGCTGCATTTTACACAAACTTCAGAATGAACTGGCTCCCCACCTAAGCACCATGTTCAATCATAGTCTCACGTAAGGCTTTGTGCCCACTGACTGGTGCACAGCAATGGTTATTCCACTCCACAAAGGGAGAGCCACCACTGATCCTGGGAACTATCACCCTATTAGCCTGATGAGCCTAGTCTGCAAGGCCATGGAATGTATCATCATGGAACTCATAAACAAAGACATTGGTAACCTCCAAACTCTGGACCCCACCCAGTTCGGGTTTGTGAAAGGCAGATCATGCCTTCTGAACCTGATCGACTTCTTTGAGGCAGTCACCAAAGCCGTAGACGAGGGTAAGGTTGTTCACACAGCCTATCTTGACCTCGCCAAGGCTTTCGACACCATCCCCCATTCTGGAGTTATAGCTAAACTCACTAAAATAGGTATAAATCCATACATCACAGGATGGGTTGCCAACTGGCTCACTGACAGAACCCACACTGTAAAAGTTGCAGACTCCTAATCTGACTTCAAACCAGTGACAAGTGGAGTACCACAGTGTTCAGTCCTGGGACCTCTCCTGTTTCGTATCTACTCTGAAGTACAGGCTAACACAAAAGGCCTCTGGCTAATGAAGTTTGCAGATGACTACAAACTAGGAGCCATAGTCGAGTCCTCAAATGATGTGGACATCCTACAGAAGGGACTCATTGAGACAGATGCCTGGTGTCAGAGGCATGGTCTCAAGCTCAATGCCAAAAAGTGCATTGTCATCCCCTTTGGTAAAAACTTTGTACCCATGAACTACCACATAAATGGCAGTCTACTTAATGCAGAATGTCTGATAAGAGACCTTGGGACCCAGGTGGACAGTAGACTCTCCTTTGATAATCACATTGCCACAGTAGTCAGGAAATCCTTCCATGTGGCACACCTCATCACAAAAGGGTTCTCATCCAGGAAAAATAGAGGTAATTGTTCCCCTCTACTCGGCACTCAGACCCATTATAGAGTACAATGCCCCTTTTGGAATGTACCTCACAAGACATCTGCAGCAGCTGGAAAGGCCACAGAAGTACCTCACAAAGAGGATTACTGGCCTCAAACAGATGCCTACACTGACCATCTCAAAAAACTCCAGCTTTACTCCATAGCATATCATCTACTCTGAGGAGATCTCTGCCTAACATATAAAGTTATGTTAAACCTAGAGCTGTTGGACATGCTACACCTAAAGAAATCCCAATCCCTCCGAGCTACACACTCTAGGGAACTAAACCTTGTCACCACAATAAACAGAACATGCTGGAGGGATAGATTCCTGTCTCAGAGACTTCCTATACTCTGGAACAAGCTACCCATCTATGTCAAGCAAAGTTCCTCATTAGCACTCTTCAAGAAAAATCTTGATGAGTGGATGAGAAATAGGAAATGCACCCTGGAGATCACTTCTGTGGCTCTGCTCGACAGTGGCACAGGAAATTAACTTTCTTGGGTGGTGTAAGTCAGGGAACCTTGTTGGCTAGACTTACTCAGGCCCTTGGGCTGATAGCCTAGTACCTACCTATGAACCTATGAACCTATGGTCAAATTAACATAAGAGGAAGGCAACTAGAAAGACAGTGGTGTTTAAGTACACTACAGTAACTGGGTGGGAGGGTGGGAAAAACATTTCTGCCTGACTCATAAGAGACAGAGCTGTTATCTCTTTTCAAGTTTTGATATGCAGTTAAAAGCAGAATACAAGTAAAACACAAAGTAAATAAAACAAATCACAGTATTCAAAATTAGAAAAAGGCAATAAAGTAATACAATAAATAAAAATCAAACTAACCTTTCCCTCACAGCAAAGTGTAGCAGTCTGGGTGAGCCTGTCTTGTAAATGTGTGACTATACTGTATGGGGGACTTGTGTTTATATGGGGATTTCACAACTTTATTAAACTAACACCTCACATCTGTACCTAATGTAGTACTCCAGTTAACAAAATATATGTTATTTAGTAGGTAATACAAAAAAAAATGTTTATGCACTGCTGTCACATTTAAAGTGTGAATTGGTTATAGCATACACTCTAACCACTACACTATTGCAGTATTGTTTGTGTTGGATGTCTCTTGCTATTTAAGTTCTTGTGTTGTTTAAGCTGGACCAACAGACACACCCATGCAGCTATAGTTAAATGTTATTGCATTTATAAAAAAAGGTTTTGTTGTGTTATTTTAGCTATACCCTTTAGAATATCCCTGCTAATGCTAAACCCTGTACTTTTATCAGCTTTCTGCTTTGTGGTGGGCATACCTCTCAACCTCTTAAAGCACAAAATCTGGACAAACCATAGAATGATGGGGGACAAATAGGGACAGATTTTAAATATTGCTCTTACAAACTTTTAGAAAGTTGATATAATAATAAATTTTGCATTAGCATGAATTTTCTGAAGGATGTGGAGTCTTAAACTCATATATTTGTCATTATTTAATGACTTCGATCCTCAACTATTTGCCAGGAAAGTACAGATTTTAGGAGGAACACACCAAAAATATGAGGGAAAAATCTAGACATTCTACGCAAGTCTGTACATTTCAGAGGTATATGGTGGTGGGACATTTGGCCCTTTTGCCTTTGCCACTTTTGTTTTCCTGATGTGTTGGGGGTGTTATGAGCATTCTCCCTCATTTTAATTGCCGAAAGGCAATTCTGGAGTGCAGAGGCATGTGTATTGTGAGAGCTCTGCTCTCAGACACATCCCCTACACTCATACACGGCTCCATGTCTGTTTAACAGCACAGGCAGCATGCCATCTTGAATATGCAAGGCACGCTGCCGTAATGTACAGGAACACTCCCTGCTGTGCAGGAATAACTTATTCCTGCATGGCTGCTTGCTGAATCCCAGGGTTTATCAGAGATGACAATAATAATATATGGCTACTCAGATATTCTGTGGAATATGCACATATTTTTTTTCTGACACGTTATGATGATGCTATTGCTACAAGCACTGTAGCAGTCTTTTACATCTGTGTTTCATAGCAGAGGAAAAAATAATCTTGGTTTTCTTTCATATTTTTTACCTGATTATTTTCTGGATATAAGCAGCTGACAAATTACTGCATTTTGAAGATTTAAATCATATTATAGCCTAATCATCAGTTTAATATATGAGTAATATTAGAGAGAAATTTTGACTCATATGATTTATATACATTGTGTGTGGTTCTTTACTAGGTGCAATGTTTTCTTTTCTCTATTTGCATTTTCTTAATGCAAAAAGCTTTACTTTTTTTCTTTTTCCTTTTATGTTTATTATAGGATTAATATTGTGTTATTAGATATATTTTTAGAATTTAACCACTTAATTGCTGAACATTTTCAGAAGGTCAGTCCCCTAAAAGCTGCATGTTTTTGGCAGTTGTAGTCATTGTATTTGAAGAAAGCATTTCTCCAACATGGTTCAACATTTTTTCATGACATTTTCAGAGAACATAGCAGACATAATTATCTATAAAGTATCTTTGGATTGGGTTCCTATCCTTGAAGACAAAGGAAAAGAGAACAGTTGCATCTTGAATTTTAATCACAAATGAATCAAATTTTAAGTATTTTTATGTAGCAATATATACATAAAATGGAAGGATCACTTTTATACAGGATTACATACTTCTCTTAAGACTTAACTCACACCCACACCATTATTTATGTCTTTGATATCTGTTTATTCTACACTGAAGAGAACTGAAAACTACACATCTACAACAGTGCAACTGTGAGTGACAGTCAGCAGAAGCTACTGCATGTGTAAAGGAATTACAGCTTTTGACAGACTTTCAGAATTTGTACAGTCAGAACAACTTGACTGTACTTACTTTAGTATTTAGCTGTATATTGCTTGTGTGATTTGTGTCATAGAAGTTGATTTAAGTTCTCTTTGAGTTCTGTGGTTACTGATTTTGATTTTTCTTTTTTCTTATAATATTTATTTGTTTGAAGTTGAATATTGATTCCTTAAACAAGTATGCAGTTAATGATTTGCTAAAACACAAATATCTTATACAGTGTAATGAATGCTATGCAAATTTAAAGGTAACACCCGATAACACTGGTGATCTGTGTTCCTCATGCCAAAAGTTGGAAGATTTGATTACAATTATTAGAAATAAATCTAGACTTATTGATGCTGATTGCGTGCAACTGAGAATCCAAGCTACAGCGTGTGTCCATGCAGCCACAACTAAAACTAATAAATCCAAAAGGCTCACTTATAAAAAATTATTAGACCATGTGTAAGCATAATGAGAGAAAACCATTTAGTGCTTTTGTCCTACTAACCTTCCAGGACTTCATCAGAACCGTTAGTTCAAATACATTGATTTATATAGCCCATTCAAAAAGTCCTGGAAGGTTAGCAGGATGAAACTTCTAAACCATTTATTCTTATTGTACTTAACAGGTGGTTTAATAATTTTTTAATAAAGTTCTTTTTCAACTTACTATTGTCGTCTGGCTTTTACATCAATTATTTGGACTACAGGAGATTTCCTTTAGTTTACACTACATGAGCCTTTTGGATTTACTTGTGCAACTGACATGGCTTAGAGAACTGTTGTTACATATATTAATGATTGGACTGGTGAGAAAAATAATATTAGGCAAAGTGAAAATAGAGCACATTTAGGAAATGATGTGTCTCTTGTCTGTAAAGATCATTCAGCCCCTATAAAACAAGGCGATGCTCGTGACAACTTTGGAATTCTGGATGCAAGTATTCAACAATCTGTGCATTCAGAGTTTTTAGAAGGAAACAAAAAAGAAAGAAAGGAAGAAGTTCACAACAAATAACAAGGAAGAAAAAAAAAAGATCAATGTCTGTAAAATAAAGAAAATGCATACTAAAAAAGGCACTTCTTTTTTATGTAACACAGATTTGAGGGAATGATAACATTTTTCTATCAGAAAACCTTCAGTCTACATAAAAAGGCATCATTTTCAAAAGATAAGGTAGAAAAAAAAGACAAGGAGCATGTGAAAGGAAAGAAATCAAAACAGAATGTGAAAGGATTGAAGAACATTACTGTACAAAAAAAGAAGAAAAAAAAACAGAATTGACTGCAAAGCTCAAGCTGTGGATGAACAAAACCAGCTGCATGAGAATTGTATGCTTGCAAATTTAATATGCAATGAAAACAGTGGGATTAATAAGACTAATAGTGATCTAGATCATTCCTTTGTAACAACTGATAGAGCAGATATTACTGTATTAGAAGTTAAAAATTATTCAGATTTGGTCAGCAAAGATATTCTTGTAATTGGAGATTCAGATATTAGAGGAATTGATACTTATATTTGCAGAGAAGATAATGAACATCGAATAGTATTATGCTTGCCAGAAGCAAAAATAGAAGATGTGAGACAACCATTGGAACAGCTTAATGTAAGGAAATACGGATCTGTTTTTATTTATGTCAGTACAAATGATCTCTTCAACAAGGGTGCTCTGTCAGTAAGGAATTTACAGCCTATTAGATACTATAGCTTGTACTGGTGTTGGGATATATTTTTCACAAATTATGCATTGAAAACATAGTCAGGCCATCATGAATGAAAATATTTTTTTGGTAAATGCCTACAAAGAAAAAAATATCCTGCTTTAAAAATGGAAATGTGTAGAGCTTCCAAGTCTAGTTTTGGGTGCACATGTTCAGAAAGGATGGAGTGCATTTTTCAAGATCAGAGAAGAGAATTTTTGCAGCAGATATTTTGCAATATTTGATAAATACTAGGCAGGATTGTTGCCAGGTCAAAAATTTAACAGTTCACAGATAGTAACAAGTCATGCATCTCTGATGGTTGTTAATGCTAGAAGTATTAATAATAAAGTTTTTTATTGGAAAATTTGTGAATGACTGAAAACCAGTTCTGTCAGGGTATGAATTTTTTTTTACTGTGATAGACATTCTAACAAAAAATCGGGTGGAGGTGTTATAATAGGGATTAAAGATTGCTGTGAGACCTGTGATTATAACACGTTGAGTGATAACACCAATACTATAGTCTGCTTAACTGTGAAAATAAATACAACCCTGGAATGTATAACAATTATTGGAGTATATACACCACCAAAGTCAAGTGCAGATGACCTAGAGGAATTCATACATTTCTTGCATGAAGCACAGCAGGGAAGAATAATATTAGCTGGGGACTTAAATTTACCAGAAACAGACTGGAATAATACTGATTCAACAACTTTAGTCAGGAAATTATTCACAATGGATATTCAGAAACAACAATTCCTTCAGATTGTAAAATAAAAATCAGGAAATGGAACATATTAGACATTGTGTTCCAAAAGAAATTACTGTTACTTCATGTCAAGTTTTACCACCGTTGATGTGCAGTGATCATGGGGTTATATAGGTTAATTTGTTGCTTAAATGAAATCTAAAACAATGCACAGAAGGTAAATTACAGATTATATAGAACCAAAACAGTCACTATGTAAAACTAACAATTTTTAGAAAAAAATGGCAGACTAAGTTTTAAAAGTTTTGCTTGGTTAAAAGATTTGTATTTTAGCATGAATGCTAATGTTTTTCACAATGAGTATTAGAGTATTCCCAACAGATAACCAAACTGCAGCTTATATGCTTCAAAATATCAGTTAGTCATCCTTAAATAATTCTATGCAATACATATGCATCAGAGAAATTTAAATATGCAGTCAATATTTATACTCATTGGAAGACCTTGATGACCTCCAACATCAAAATTAAATACCTGTCTATTGCAGGGAAGGAAAAACAAACCTGCAATTTAGTATATGTTATAATAAAAAAAACTTAGCCAATAAAGTAACAATATGAGATAAATATAAATTAGTGTATTTAAATAATTGAGTTACTCAGATATTTTACATATCCTCTAATGCCTGATTCCTTTGCTTTTATGAGTACATATTGGATGGCACAGTGGTGCAGCGGTAGCATTGTTGCCTCACAGCAAGAGGTTCTCCAGTATGATTCTCAACTAGAGTACCTTCTGTGTGGAGTTTGCATATCCTCCCTGCATTCGGGTGGGTTTTCTTCAGGTGCTCCAGTTTCCTCCCACATTACAAAGACATGCATCTGGAGCATTTCTCCCTGGGCCTCCTCTGAAAATAGGCTTCATTCCAAGTCAGACTTTCATGGTAAGCATAAATTGCCACAGTGCAAAAAGGGACAGTTTTCATGACTGTGAAAAACTGAAATTTTGAGGCAGATTAGCTTAGTAAAGACCCCATTGCCAGCTAATCTGCATACATCTTAATCTCACAGCATTATTGATAATACTAATCAGCACTTTACTGTTGTGATCACTGCTGTTTTTTTTTTCATTCATTGCATTGGCACAGGTACCAGCTCATTTATTTTTCCACACACATGTTACATTCATTAAAATATTAAAAATGTAAGTCTCTAAATGGATTTTTTTAGTAAAATAATTTTAGACCAAAAATGTTTACAAGAAACTGTATAATGTTGCAAGTTAGATAAGCTTTATAATGGTGTCTTGTTCTAAAACAAAGTAATAACCTTGGACTGTTATTGAAGTCATGAAAAAGTGTTGAGTATGTTTAAAATATGCTGACTGACAGTCTCTAATAATAATTGCATGTTTCTACTGCCAATCTAAAATGTAAAGTATGACTTGGTCTATTTATTTTGTTCCATGGTTCTGTTATGTTAATGTTGGTCTAAGCTTGTTATCAGTATAATTTAGATGTGTTGCTCTCTGTTTGGAACATAAACATAGGTTCATAAGTTCATAGGTAGGTACTAGGCTATTATCCCTAGGGCCTATACAAGCCTAGCCAAAAAGGTACCCTGGCTTTCGCCACCCAAGAAAATTATTTTCCTGTGCCCCTGTCAAGCAGAACCACAGAAGTGATCCCCAGGGAGAATTTCCTATTACCCATCCAATCATCAAGATTTTTCTTGAAGAGTGCTAATGAGGAGCTCTGTTTGACATAGATAGGTAGTCTGTTCCTGAGTATGGGAAGTCTCTGGGATATGAATCTATCCCTCCAGCATGTTCTGTTTATTGTGGTGATGAGGTTTAGGTCCCTAGAGCATGTAGCTCAGAGGAATTGGGATTTCTTTAAGTGGAGCATGTCCAACAGCTCCGGGTTTGACATAGCTTTTTATGTTAGGCAGAGATTGCCTCTGAGTAGGCGATATGCAACGGAGTAAAGCTAGAGTTATTTGAGTTGGTCTGGGTATGGCATCTCTTTGAGGCCAGTAATCCTCTTTGTGAGGTATTTCTGTGGCCTTTCCAGTTGTTGTAGATGTCTTGTGAGGTATACACCAAAAGGGGCGTTGTACTCTATAATGGGTCTAATGAGTGATGAGTAGAGGGGAACAATGACCTCTTTTTTGTTTGGATGGGAAACCTTTTGTGATGAGATGTGCCATGTAGATGGATTTCCTGACCACTGTGGTGATGTGATTATCAAACGAGAGACTGCTGTCCACCTGTGTCCCAAGGTCTCTTATCACACTTTTGGTGTTAAGTAGACTACCACCTATGTGGTAGTTCATGGGCACAGAGTTTTTACCAAAGGGAATGACAATGCACTTTTTGGCATTGAGCTTGAGACCATGGCTTTGACACCAGGCATTTGTTTCAGTGAGGTCCTTTTGTAGGATGTCCACATAATTAGGAGTTTCGATTATGGCTCCTAGTTTGGAGTCATCTGCGAATTTAGTTAGCCAAAGACGTTCTGTGTTAGCCTGTACTTCAGAGAAGTAGATACCAAACAGGAGAGGACCCAAGAATGAACCCTGTGGTACTCCAGTTGTCACTGGTCTGAAGTCTGATTTGGAGTCTGCTACTTTCACAGTGTGGGTTCTGTCAGTAAGCCAGTTGGCATCCCATCTTGTGACAGGGATTTATACCTAGTTTAGTGCATTTATCTATAATTCCAGAGTGGGGGGTAGTGTTGAATGCCTTTGTGAGATCTAGATAGGCTGTGTGAACCACCTTACCCTCATCTATGGCTTTGGTGACTGCTTTAAAGAAGTCCATCAGGTTTAGGAGACATGATCTGCCTTTTACAAACCTGAACTGTGTGGGGTCCAGAGTTTGGAGATCTCCAATGTCTTTGTTTATGAGTTTCATGATGATATGTTCCATGGCCTTGCAGACCAGGCTCGTCAGGTGAATGGGGCGGTAGTTCCCGGGGTCTGTTGTGGCCCTCCCAGTGAGGAGTGGGATAACCATCATGGTGCGCCATTTAATGGGCACATGGTACTTAGGTGGGGTGCCAGTTCATTCTATAGTTCATGTAGAAGCCAGCCTGGGATGTTGTCAGGCCCCATGGATGCTGTGTTCTTGGCTTTGGAGAGTGAGGGTTTTACCTGTGCAGCCGTGATTACAGGAACTTTGCATTCTTCCAGTATAAAGATGGGCTCTTTAGGGGGTGAGAGGGGGGTAAAGTTAGCACTGACCCTATCTGCCAGGATGTTGGCAATATCAGTTGGTTCTGTATATTTAGTGTCATTTTGCTGTAACGCAGAGCAGATCTAAGTGTTGCCATCGAGATTCTTGACATAGCTACAGAATGCTTTGTGGTTGTCTTTAGAATCAGTGGCAATTTTGCTTTCATAACTAGCTTTGGATGATTTTATGAGGAATCTCATCTTCTTGCTGAGGCTGACCAGGGAGTTCCTCCAATCGTGGGATTTTACTCTTTTTTGCAACAGTTTCATTCTTCTGTTGTAGAGTTTGTTTATGACAGAAGACCACCAGATTGGCTTCCTTTCTTTGGAGGATAGCATCTTGGTTCTTTTAGGGATAGCATGATCCATGCACTCATGTAAGTGCCTATAAAGTGCATTTGTGAAGGATTCAGCAGTCGTACCTCTATTGCCCATCTGCATGGGTGTCATGAAGTTTGCCACTTCTGTCTTAAGAAGTGTGAAGTTGGCTTTGGAGAAATTTTTTATGGTTGTTTTCCTAATGGAGGATAGGAGTGGAATGTGGATGTCTAGGGTGATTAGCTTGTGGTCGGATCTGACCAATGAGGAGCTGACCTCTGGTGTGGAACACCGGTCACCCATGTTGGTGATGACCAGGTCTAGAATATTGCTGCCCTGGTGGGGGTGTGGATAAGTTGATCCAAGGCATTGGAATTGATGAATTCCAGAAAACGGTGAGCAAAAGTGTTGGTACACGAGTAGTTTTCCCAGTTAATGGTGGGGTAGTTGAAATCAACCATTGTTAGGGCAGTGGGTTGTACCTTAATATTTTCCAGTGTATCAAGAAAAGAGGAGTGGGAATCCTGGGGCATGGTGGGGGATATGTAGCAAGCTACAATCTGGATTTCGGTTTTGTCCAGAGTTAGTTGAACTTGGATAATCTCGGATGCATTATGCTGAGCAACTAGCTTTGAGGTGTGGATATCCTTAATGAATATGGACATGCCTCCACCTTTAGTGTTTCGGTCCGGGTTTGGTGGCCGAAAGGTGTGGTATGAATTATAGCCTGGTAATGCAGGTCTCTGTCACTGCACAGATGTTGATGTTCTCCATTTTAAGGAGTGCCTCAAGTGAGTGCATTTTGAGGTTTAGACTTCTAGCATTGAGCAGCATTACCCTCAGACTTTGCTTGCTTGTACCTGGTATGGTGGTGAATTTGTCATTTGAACCTTGCCTAAAAAGGCACTATAGGGGTGGCAAGAGCCTTTGCCAGTATCTGGAATCCCAAGGGCGACAGGTGCATGCCATCTCTGACAAAGCAGCATGATCTGTCGATCATGTCATCCCAGACAAACAGACACTGGATTCCCTAAGAATGACACCAGAAGCTTAGCCAATTGTAGAAGTCAATCATTTTGTCCTTATACTGTAGTATCATTCTAGGTGATGGCAGGATGCCACTCAGGGCTAGGGTCATACCTGCCTGGGCTACAAGATTGGAGAGCTCCTCCATGTCTCTTTTCATGTAGTCCAGGGAAGTATGTCTCAGGTCATTCACACCAACATGGACAATGACAGAGTCATATTTGTACTTGTTGTGGAGTGACTTGAATGCATGTGTTATGTGGTGGATCCTGGTACCCGACAGGCAGCTGACAGTAACTTTCTCCTTGTTTAGCCTGCTGAGTGGAACATCAGTGTGCCTGACTAAAAAGTCACCTATGACTAGAGTGTTGGGTACGTTATGCCTTATGGGCTGTAGTTGAGTGGCACACTGAGTATGTGGGCTATGTGTCATTTGAGTTGTGTTGGGGGGTGGAGGTTGCTTGCATTTCTGCTTTGGAGGTCTCTGTTGTTTGGGCAGATTTTTACTGAGAGCCTCCATGAATGTAGGTGTGTGTTTTGTGCTTCTGTGTGTGTGTTTTGGTGGTGTAGGTTTTGAGGGACTATGTGATCACTGTGGAGCGGTGCAAGTGTTTACCTTCTCCTCTTGACTGTCTAGTCCAGTCTTCAGTAAAGAGAGCTTTGCTTCCAGTTTGGCTATATGAGTTCATCTCTCACAGGTCATAGTGTTGGGTGGTAGGAGGAGAGGGTTTATCTGTGTACATGAGGAAATTGCTGCATTGTCCCAAGATGCCCAGATTCATCAGGTAGACAGGATAAAACACCGGGAGCTGACCTTTAGACATGCCTGGATAGATGCTTATTTATTAAGTACTAAAAACTGTTTTCATCTAGACAAGTGAGGAAAGTCGAGTGCTGTAGCAATTTGTAGCTTATTTAGTGCTTACAATGCGTTCTGAACAAGTGCTGAGCTCAAAGAAACAGATTTGAGTGCTAAAACTAAAAAGTTGGCTAGTTGCAAGAGAAAATTTGAAGAGCAGACGTTATGGCGCCAGGAATAGTTTAACCCTAGTTAAGTGGGGGGGGGGGCTCAGGAGCTTACAAACAGTCATGGATACAGCAAATCTGTATCCAGACAAGACTTGTTACAGGAAAGGGGGGAAGCAAGCTTAGAATTTTTTTTTCAGCAATTTCTTTTTCAGTAAAGTGGAAATGGAGAATGCTGGAACAGAAGTTAATTCAAGGTTAAGAATCTGAATGGGTTGGCCTTCACAAATGTTCTCTATTAGATTGAATGAGCTAATGACACTAGACTGGGAGGAGTGTCACAAATCAAATATACAGTATGCGCGGGCAACTGCAAAGCCACCAAGTATAAGAACACCACAACACTAGGGAGGGTTGGTAAGGAAACTATGAAATGAAAGTTTTAAAACAGATCAAGGAGCAAGCAGACTCTAGAGAATGCTTTTAACTGTAAACTGACTAGATTAGAACACAGAAACCTCAAAAAATCAAAAATGCACAGACTAGATTAGAACACAGAAACTTCAAAAAATCAAAAATGCATAGAAAACCTTGGATAGAGCACTCACAAACAGAAAATACAACTCTCAGTATGAAAAATCTGTTTACAGTTAAGTAATTCAGTAAACATGCAATTAGAGTAATGAAACAGTATCTAGTAATGAAAAATACAGTTAAAACAGTATAAAACAGTACATAAATGCAACAGTAAAAAAAGCTTTATAACAGTGCAAAATGTAGTAGATTAACTGTATAGCACAATTATAAGTGTTTCAGAAGTGCAGTTCAGTGAAATAAGTGTAAGAAATAACGTATCCTGCTCTTGGAATCTTAAGGAATTTCCTCTTAGTTTCAGTAATGAAATGCCATCCACAGCCTGATTAATACAAGCACAAGGTCCTTTTCATGACACAGGATTTATATACCAATAAGGATGGAAGAGTTAGACGATCAAATTACTACTCAGTCCCTGCTGTTACCCATTATACCATGACCCCCCCCCCATTAATATTCCAAAACGTGCACTCTGATTGGCCAGCGTGCACATTGTAAATCGACTTATACTAATGGAAAAAGGTCCGGTCGCCCGGAATTTTTCCATTAGTATAAGTCTCTTTTAAAACACTGTCTCGCTATGTTAAAAGAGTTTAACATAGTGACACAGGTTTAAAAAAAGCAACAGAGATCTCTGTTGCTTTTTTTAAAGCTGTCTCGCTATGTTAAACTCCTTTAACATAGCGACACAGTGTGTAAAAAGCAACGGAGATCTTGCTTTCTCCGTTGCTTTTTTTTAAACCTGTCTCGCTATGTTAAATGGGTTTAACATAGCGAGACAGCTTTAAAATAAGCAACGGACATCTCTGTTGCTTATTTTAAAGCTGTCTCACTATGTTAAACCCATTTAACATAGCGAAACAGTAAAAAGCAATGGAGATCTTGCTTTCTCCGTGGCTTTTGGCCACAGCTTTGATGTACTGCGTAGGCATGCGCAGTACATCAGAACTGCTGCGGATACCAGACAGCTGCGGAAGGGCAGCAAAGAGGCATTATACAATGCCATTATTTAAGAAAAGTAATTATTTCTTTTCTTAAATGATGTCATAGTATAATAGCAATAACCCACTTCTGGGTGTGGGTAATGTGGGATTTACCCACGGTTGTCTTTGTTTGGTCCCTTGGACTTTGCCCTCGGGACCAAACCATGCCAACCATGGGTAAATCCCGCATTACCCACACCCAGGCGTGGGTTATTGCTATAATCACTCACGTGTTTTTGCCTGAACTACTTTCAGTATTGTAGAGGTTTTATACTAAAGACAGACAGTGATAAAAATAAAAAAATAAATAAACTTCTTAACATTTGGTGAGCCAGTCAGGAGATCAAGGGATTCAGTAGCAAATCATTCTTCCATTGAAGGACTAATGGGCTGACTAACTAAATCAACCAGGGCATCTCCAGAGAAAGCAATGACAAAAACAGGAAGGATAAATGGAATTACAAATATTTGACTTAACTAAAACAAATATCTTCAGGAAATTGCAGGGAGATTAGGGCAGCAGGAGATCCCTCTCATAAAAAATGCATCTCAAAAATTTAGGAACTGTAGTACATGTACCATTTTCCGTATTTATTGTTAAATGCATTGACTGTGGTTATCAAATAAAAATTCTCTTTGAGGCAAGATACAAATAATGCCTTTCAGTCCTAGACAGCCCTATTGACATGCTGTATTGTGTAGTACAGAAAACAGTAACATGCATACCTCTCAACTCTTCCTGATTGTCATTCAAATTTTAGCTCTGTGCCTCTTAATCCATCCTAAAACTGGTGACTTTTGTAGGAAAGGTAGTGAATTACACTTATTAAATAATGACAATAATTAAGAGTTATAAGACTTATATTACTTCAGAAAAATGTATATTAGCTCATATTCTTTTATTCTGTCAGTGTTTGAAGTTTATAGTAGTAATATTTTAAAAGTGTTCCTGGTTGTCCCCGATTTTTCTGGATTTGTCACTGATTCTGTTGAAATTTGTCCCTGATTAGCTGAGAATTATGGTAAAATGATCTCTGCAAAGAAGCAGAAAAAATGATACACAAAGTAACTGTTGTGCAGACAGAAACTAATAAGGTTCATACAAACTGATAAATGTAAATTTAGATGCTCAAAAGCTGTCATGCTAAAGACAGGAGCTATTACAACAAAAAAGAGTTACTTTTTTTGCAGTACAGACTTCAACCATAAACTAGTCAACAGTCTCTCTATGTAGTAGAACACATGTAAAGTTATTACATGATCCTTATTGTTATGCCTTACCCAAGAAAGACAAATAAAAATATGTCATAATTTAAAGTAATATTTTGCCTGGCAATGATTTTTCAGTCCTTCCACTTCCAGATAAATTAAATCTGGGCCATTAAAAAAATCCATTCTATATTTCTTTTTGCAAGAAATAAAATGCATGCCATAAATCCTAAAACTCCAAAGAGACAGAAAAAAACTTTTGCAAAATGAAAAAAAGTTCCACTGATTTTCAACCATAAAACATAAAGCTTCAGATAAAAACTCTTTTGCAAAATGCAGGCACAAACATTCATACTACCTAGAGACTAGCTTCATTTCAAAAAGGCAACAAATGTTTGAGCAAAAAGTTACTTTGATTTTAATATTGTGCTTTTTCTTTTCACAGGTTCTATGTGTAGTAACATTTAAAACAGTCATATTTAGTTGGGTCTTAATTCTGCAAAGTAAGTTTTTAAGATATTAAATGTTTTTTCTTCTGTGTTTAATCATTCATTCACATGTAATGATTTCCAAATATGAGCATTGTGCCAAATGGTGTCTCAGTTATAAATCACCAGTAATTTTTCATAAGTTTAAAAAAATCTCATGGGTGGTTAACTATAACATTGCAAAATGTTAAATTTAATTTCTCATACTTCTACAAAGTTACAGTGCAGATCTTTCTCGCTGATGTTGTACTGTTGTTTTAATGACAAATCTTCAGTTACAAAAAAATGCATATTGCATAAAAGCTGATGTAATCTGACATTTTAGTTAGAAAAAGGCATGTGCAGGCTTCTACACAAGTAATTATAAATGTATTCAGGCATGTATATGCATGCACATACTCTGCACAAACATAAATAAACTATTACCCCTATCCCATATATTAAAAAGACAGAATAAGTTATCTTTAAATTCTATTGTATATAGAATTGTCATGCTAAAGATATCCTAAACAATGTAAATTGATTTTACAGGTTAATGTTTTTAAATAAGCTTCAAAATTTAATTGCAAAAATGTATGTACACAAGACACTTAAATTAAAATTAACAAAAATTCAGACATTTGCTGATAAACATCTGCAGGGTATAAAATGTAGAGTTTATAAATATTATACCATTACTCAAAATGTTTAGGCTATTCCAAAAATGCAATAAAAAGGGAATTTTGCATGTCCAAGTGGGCCTTTTAAATATTACTATGTATATTTGATTTTAATCTGTTGTATTTCCAAAGAGGACAAAACAACCTCCCCCCCCCCAGATTTACTAAGCTTCCATGCAGGACTAGTCTAGTCCTGCACAGAAGCGCCTGTTTAGGAGCAGGACAGCATGCACCATGAATATTAATGAAGGTGCACTGCCCAAGCTCCCAGGCTTACATGGAGCATGTATGAGTCCAGGGGGCATGGCTGAGAGCAGAGCTCTCAAAATAAACACCCCCTGCAATGTTGAACAGCAGAAAGTGGAAATAAATGAGCGAGACCACTCATAGGTGTCCGCATATCCCCACCAACAGTCCCCCATGTGTACGACAGCAACAGGACATAAAAATCAAAAGTAGAAACCCCTGTATTTTCCTCTAAAACCCCGAGTGCAGCTAACCGTAAGTGCACATGTGTAACCATTGCTTAGCTACGGTTAAAGCAGCTGAAAAGGCTGAAGTGGATAACAAGGAAGATATATACAAATGAAGCATCTCAGCAATAGTGAAGTGGGCAGAGCGGTCGCCTAACAAGTAGGCAGCCCAGTTTGAGTCCCACTGCAGCACAGTCTATTTTGCATGGCAAAGCATGGTATAAGCAGTAGTTGTATTGCAAAACCCACTAAATATCATATATTTATGAACTGGAGTACTGCAGGAAATGCATATCTGAACAGTCAGTTCCATAATGAATAAGGCATCAGTAAGCAGGTGTAAGCACAAATAAGCAGTAGTAAGCATATGTAAGCACTAGTAAGCATGTGCAAGTGTGTTTGCACAGAGTAAACACTGCCTACACAGATTAAGCAAAGGAGAAGCTAACTGGGTGTAAGAAACTGTGACCGGAAGTTAGCAGTGCTTAGCTCTACTCAAACCCATGCACACCTGCTTACAACTGCTCAAAAGTCCCTTAATCACTCTGTATCCAACAGCCAGTGTTCTGCCCAGCAAGAAAGTATACAGCTTCTGCAAGTCCCAAACCCTGGACCATGCACATCGTACACAAAGTGATTTACCAGTAAGCCATGGTGGATGTACGTAACCTTGTTGTTTTCACAAACATATCATCCAGCACAAGCAGTCAACAATACAGGAAATGTAGTAATATCATACCACACAACCTCTTAATGCAAGAATTCCAGACAAAGTGTGCCAAAATGTGAGTAGAAATAGGGATATCTGTCAAATACTGCTCTAATACACTTAAAAAAATTGCTAGTTACACCGTTATATGTACTAGAACACATATTTTGAAGGATATGAAGTCTGAAACACAAAAGTGTTGGCACAAGTGACTGACTTCAATCCTAAGATCATCCATGTCAATTGCCAAAAGAATGAGGTACAATCCAAAAATATAAGCCGAACATACATGGACATATGGACAGACTTCTATCTGTAAATGTAGACAGATAGCTATAGGTATATATATGTATATGTATGACTCACAAATAATCATATAACATCAATTTTACATAGATAAATATGTTCATTGTATCTATCTATCTATCTATATATATAGGGTTTGGGTTAGGGTTGTAGATAGTTGTGTATGTGAGGTTTAGTGTGGGTTTGTAAGGATTTTGGTGTGCTTGTGTTGTGTGTGTCGTTTTTGGACAGGGGATGTGTTTTGTTTGTTGATTGTTGTTATTGTGGTGTGTGCAGCGTATGAGGTTTCGTGTTTGTGAACCGTCGGTTATTTCGTTGTCGGGCATGTGAGGTGTCGTGTTTATGCACTGTCGATTATGTGGTGTCGATGATTGCGTTGTCGGTGTTCTGCACTGTTGACTACGTAAGGTAGAACCATATATATATATATATATATATATATATATATATATATATATATATATATATACATATATATATATACATATATGTATATGTATATATATATATATATATATAGGTTTATAGGTTCATAGGTAGGTACTAGGCTATCTGTCCGAAGGCATTTATAAGCCTAGCCAGAATGTGCTGGCTTTCGATGCCCACTTAGATTAGTGCCCTGTGCCTTTGTCCAGCAGAGCCAATGAAGTGATCCCCGGTGTAAACTTTCTGTTTCCCATCCACTCATCAAGGTTTCTCTTGAAGAGTGCTAATGAGGAGTCCTGCCTAATGTAGATTGGAATCTTGTTCCAAAGCATGGGAAGCCTCTGGGACAGGAATCTATCCCTCCAGCATGTCCTATTTATTGTTGTGGTGAGGTTTAGATCCCTATAGCTTATGACTCGAGCAGATAAGTTTTTTTTTATGTGGAGCATGTCCATCAATTCTGGGTTGGACATGGCCTTGTATGTCAGGCAGAGATCACCTCTGAGCAGGCGGTATGCAACCGAGTACAGCTGGAGTTTCTTCAGTCGAACTGCATAGGGCATCTGTTTGAGGCCAGTGATCCTCTTGGTGAGGTACTTCTGTGGGCTTTCCAGCTGTTGCAAGTGTCTTGTAAGGTACACCCCAAATGGGACGTTGTACTCTATGATGGGTCTGATGAGTGATGAGTAGAGGAGCACAATGACCTCTTTTTATCTGGATGCAAACCCTTTTGTGATTAGGTGGGCCACATAGAAGTATTTTATAACCATTTTGTCAATGTGATTATCAAAGGAGAGATTACTGTCTACTTGGGTCCCCAGATCCCTTATTACATTTTCCGTATTTAGGGGCTACCACCTATGTGGCAGTTTGTGGGTACCTTGTTATTTGCTAAGGGAATAACTATACACATTTTAGCATTTAGCTTGAGGCCATGATTTTGACACCAGGTATCCATCTCAGTGAGACTCTTTTGGAGGATGACTGTATCAGCTGGTGAGTCAATTACAACCCCTAGTTTGCAGTTGTCTGTGAACGTGGTCAGCCATAGTCCTCCTGTGCTTGTCTGTACCTCTGCCGAACAGGAGGGGTCCTAGGGCTGAGCCCTGTGGAACGCCACTTGTAACTGGTTTAGAGTTAGACCTAACTCCCACAATTCTCACCATGTGGGTTCTGTCCATGAGCCAATTGGAAACCCATCTTGTGACATAGGGGGTTATGTTTAGACTGGTGAGCTTGACTATAATAACAGAATGGAGAATGGTGTCATAGGCCTTTGCAAGGTCTAGGTAGGCTGTGTGTACCACCTTTCCCTCGTCTATAGCCTTGGTTACTGTCTCAAAGATGTCCACCAGGTTTAGGGGGCATGATCTGCCCTTAACAAATCCAAACTGGGTAGGGTCCAGTGTTTGGAGGTTCCCAATGTCTCTGTTAATGAGTTCCATGATGATGCACTCCATAGCATTGCAGACCAAGCTAGTCAGGCTTATAGGGCAATAGTTTCCACGGTCTGTTGTGGCTTCACCTTTGTGGAGCAGAATAACATTTGCTGTGAACCACTGTGTGGGAACATAGCCTGTGGATAGGCTGAGTTTGAACAGTGTGTTTAGGTAAGGGGTTAGTTCGTTTTTGACCTTGTGTAGGATGCAGCCTGGGACACTGTCTGGTCCCATTGATGCTGTGTTTTTTGGCTTTTGGAGAGGACTATTTTAACCTGAATGTCTGTGATTTCAGGGGCTCTGCATTTCTTCTGGTATGGTTATGGGCCCTTTTGGCAGTGAGAGGGGGGTGAAGTTCGCACTGAACCTGTCTGCCAGGATGTGGGCAATATTGGTTGGTTCAGTGTATTGTGTGCCATTCTGCACTAACTCCAAACAGATCTGAGCATTGCCACTTAGATTCTTGACATAGCTAAAGAATGCCTTGTGGTTATCTTTGGAGTCCTTGGCAAGTTTTCTTTAAAAGCTCGCCTTGGACGATTTTATGAGGGGATCATAGTTTCTTGCTGATACTGATCAGGGATGTCTTCCCTTCTTGGGATTTTACTCTTTTCTGTACTAGTTTCCTCCTTCTATTATATAGCTTGTTTATGGCAGGGGTCAACCAGACTAGTTTCCTTTTCTTAGAGGAGTGAGTCTTGGTTTTGCTTGGGATAGCATGATCCATGCATTCTTGTAGGTACCCATAGAATGCATTAGTAAAGGATTTGCAGCTTGGACAGCGTTATCCCTTAGCATGGGGGCTTTGAAACTTTCCACCTCTGTCTTAAGTAACGTCAAGTTTGCTTTTGAAACGTTTTTTATGGTGGTTTCCTTGTCTGGGAGTGAGGGCGGAATGTGGATATCCAAAGTGATTTGTTTATGGTCAGATTTAACCAGTGAAGGGTTGTCCTCCAGTGTGCAACACCAGTCACCCATGTTGGTGATGACCAGGTCCAATATGTTGTCACCTTTGGTGGGAGTGTTGTCCAGTTGTTCCAGGGTGTTTGAGTTTATAAATTCTAGGAAATGTTGGGCAAGAGAGTACTTGAGTAGTTCTCCCAGTTAATGTTTGGGTAGTTGAGCTCACCCAATATTAGGGTGTTTGGTAAGACCTTTATGTTACCCAGTGTTTCTGGAAATGAGGAATGGGGGTCCTGGGACATGGTGAGTGATCTGTAGCAAGCTACAATTTGAATTGCAGTTTTGCCCGTTGTTAGCTGCACATGGATAATTTCTGAAGCATCGTGCTGTGCCATTAACCTGGAGGTGTGGGTATCCTTGATGAATATGGATACTTCCCCGCCTTTTTTATTTTGGTCTGGGTTCTGTGGCCAAAATGTATGGTATGAGTTCTAGCCTGGTAGTGCTGGGGTGCTCTCTGGGGCTTTAAACCAGGTTTCTGTTACTGCACATATATTGATTTTCTCCATACTGAGGAGTGCCGCAAGTGCGTGCATTTTGAGGTTTCGACTTCTGGCATTGAGTTGTATTACCCTTAGATTTTTGTTACTTGTGCTATTTACGGTGGTGGGTTTGTCTTTTGAGCCTTGTCTAAAAAAGGCACTATGGGGGTGGCAAGAGCCTTGGCCAGTATTCAAAAGCCTAAGGTTGACAGGTGCAAGTCATCTCTAGCAAAGCAGCATGGCTTGTCGAGCATGTAATCCCAGGCAGCCAGACACTGGATCCCCTTTGAATGACACCAGAAACTTAGCCAATTGTTGAAATTGATAATTTTTTCTTTATTCTGTGGTATCTTTCTTGGTGAGGGCAGGATGATACTCAGGGTCAGGGTCATACTGGCCTGGGCTACGTGATCAGAGAGCTCTTCCATGTCTCTTTCCATGTAGTCCAAGGAGATATGGCTCAGGTCATTTACAACAACATGGACAATGACAGAGTCGAATTTGTACTTGTTCTGGAGTGACCTGAGTGCTTGTGTTATGTGGCAGATCCTGGCACCCAACAGGTAGCTAACAGTAACTTTCTCCTTATTCAGCCTAGTGAGTAGGACATCAGTGTGCCTGACTATAGAGTCACCTATTACTAGTATGTTGGGTATGTTATTTTGCCTTGAGGGCTGTGATTGCGTGGCACACTGATATTGTGAAATATGTGTTTCATGGTTTGTGTTGGGGGGGTGGAGGTTGCTTGGATGTCTGCTTTGGGGGGCTCTGTTGCTTTTACAGATTTTTATTTACAGCCTCTGATTATGTTTTTGTGTATTTACGTGTTTTTTTGCCGGTGCTGGTTTAATGGATCTATGTGAGACTGGTGGTGTGATGCCAGTATTTCCCTTCTCCTCTTGACTGTCTGATCCAGTCTTGGGTTGAGAAAGCTTAGCCTCTAGTTTGGCTGTTTAATTGCATCTCTCGCATGTATTAGTGTTTGGGGGTAGGAGGAGAGGGTTGTCTGTGTACATGAGGCAGTTTTAACATTGCCTCAAAATGCCCAGAATCACCAGCTGAACTGGAGAGTACACCTGAAACTGCCCTTTGGACATGCCTGGATAGGTACAGTAAACTGTTTTACTGAATGGCTGGTAAGGTTGAATAGACAGCCTTGTCCTTCTGTAGTGCTAGGGTTTATAAGTGCTTGCTATGAGTTTTGAGCAAGTTCTGGGCTGAGAAATGAATAGCTTGAGTGCTTAAGTTGAAAGTTTGTCTAGCTCCAAGGAAAAAATTGAAGAGGGACTTTGTGGAGCCGGGAATATTTATGCCCTAGCTAACCTGCACTGCTCGGCACGCAAAACCGGGCAAATGTGGTTTTTATAGCAGGGAAATGAAAGAGATAGAAATTAGCCCAAAATGGCCAATAAGCTACTACTTTCTGGGCTGAAACCACTCCTCCAGGGACAGATAGGCTGCTCAAAGCTCTCCTCTCTCCAAGGTGAACAGAAAAACTTCCTTCTATCCAAGTAAGGTATGGGCAAACACAGAGATTTGTAACACAGCCCTGAATTCAGCACAGACCTGGAAACTGGACTATACTAGCTTAGAAAGGCGGGAAACAAGTATATATATTTTTTCATAAAGTAAAGCAGATACAATCAAAAAAACACTTTAAGTGTGCATAAAAAGATGCTTATCATTATATATCTTAGCTCAGAGTTGTAGTCAATGCCCCTAGTAATAAAGTAGGAAGAAACACAAATACAGTAAAAGCAGATGAATAAAGTGCAATTTTTTTATGTATATAAAAAAAGAGAAAATGAACAATCTGATTTAAACAAGTTACCCAATTAACCAGAAAAAAATGCAAAACTGAGCCCTGTTCCAGCAGTCTTCAATCAGACAAGTTCTAACTGCACACTCCCGCTACTAGGGTGCAGGGGAACTTTCTCCAAAAAAGATGGCCTGGATCAGTGCTCAAGTTATACAAACAAAGCTAGATTCAGCAGGTCTGAATCTGGTCCTATGCTGCAGCAACAACGCGCACCAATTTCAGAAAAAAAACAGCTCGAATAAGCAGGCACAACAAACCTGTGACCAGAAATTCCAATCTCAGAAGGGCAGAATCCATCCTCTCCTCCCACAACAGTGCAGACCACAAACCTTCTTAATGTAGAATAACTGGCCAGAAGCCCAAGTGCTTAAACCAGAACTAATACACTTTTAGAATAGCAGACACTGAGCTTTCAATCAGCAATTCCCAGCTTAGAAGGATCTAAGCTACCTGTCCTGCCACAACAGTGCAGATCACAAACCTTCTTAATGTAAAACAACTGGTATGAGGCCCAAGTGCTTAAACCAAAAGACTTAGAATAACAGTTACAATTTAACCAGGCTACTACCAAGCAGCAATAAGTGGAGCAGAATAAATAAAATTGAGTACTTTTAAGAAAAGGCAAAAGCAAAATAAAGTAGGGGAAAACACAAATACAGTAAAAGCAGATTCATTTTTTTTGTTAGTAAAGTGCAAGGAGAGAGAAAGGAAGAACCTACTTGGGTTGGTCTTCTCAAACCTTCTCTCTGTATTATGCAGAGTGAACATTAGACTCAGAATATGATCTCACTGTATTCGGTTAAGTGAGCAAATGAGATGAATTCAGGAGTGCTCAAATATAGACTTAAAGGAGGGGCGGGCAATTCCAGAGCCACCAACACTAACACCAAAACAAGAACAGGGAGGGTGGCTGGGGACAAGTAAGAAGAAGAATAAGTACAGTTGTACAGATTACAGAGATATTAAATCAAAATGCAGACAAAAAATGAGAATAAACACTTATCTTTTCTCAATATCACAGTTGGCAGTTTGTCAATCTCTCTGCAGCAGCCTGAGCAACAGGTATATCTGATTTAAAACACAGGACAGAAACCAAACAATACAGATCCAGAAACACTTTGGCAGGATGAAACCAGTTCTGAAAACTTACAGACACTAAGAAAACAACAAGGCCTCCAGACAAAGGATTTCACTACAACTGAGGTAAGCACTAAGAGATATACAGCTATAACAAACAAGAAGAAGAATAAGTACAACTGTACAGATTACAGAGATATTAAACCAAAATGCAGACAAAAAATGAGAATAAACACTTATATTTTCTCAATATCACAGCTGGCAGTAGGTCAATCTCTCTGCAGCAGCCTGAGCAACATGTATATCTGATTTCTGATTTCTCTCTCTCTCTCTATAAATATATATATATATATATATATATATATATATATATATATATATATATATATATATATATATATATACACACACAGATAGAAATGTGTATAGCATTTCCACATGGGAACAAAATCCTGAACCACTCATTACAACATAACAGACCATAAGAACTGTTAAAGGGGGTGGGGGCTCAAACGAGGGACACCTGGTAACTAGTGCTATGTTACCCCCCCCCCTCCAGCCCTAATGGATATGCTGTGCAATCCAATATCCAGCACATGCAGTACTTGACTTCAGGACCCTCCACAACACAGCTACAATACTTTAACAGTAATCCAATTCACATGTACATGTCAAGGCAATATCTGTAACATATCATGCTGAAAAGTCATTCTACCGTAGGGAATGCAGAATGTGGAAGGGGTACACATTACAACAGTACAGATATGCACACACATCTGTACACTGACAAATATGTTCAGGTATATATATATATATATATATATATATATATATATATATATATATATATATATATATATATATAAGTACATGCACATATACACAGACAAAAGGTATTAGTAGCCATACATATGTAGAAGTAATGTGGAAGTACTGAGTGCAAAGTGTATCCCTGAGCCCCAAGCCCTGTAACTGGTACCTGTGAAGTGTAGTGTGGCAACCATTCCCACAAATGAGAATACTTATATTAAACATATACCCACTCACATTTCAAAGGACATGACAGGTATGCATAGACAGAAAACCTTTATTTGTGTACTATACAATAATGTATGCCATTACTTACAGCACATATAATTTTTAATATTTAATCAGTGATGAATGCAAGGCCCACACAAAACAGTAGATGCAAGCAATGTGGATATATAACATACTATGCTGTCCAGGCCAAGGCCTTCAATTAGTACAACAGTAGACAAAAGATTTGCCTTCAAGATAAGTAACAATCAACAATTACAGATGTAGTTCAGCAGCCACCAATTACACCCTATAGTCAAGCCCTAGGGGGAAATGTATTAGTTGTGGTAATGGCAATGTATCTGTCACATGTATGGACCCTGACCAACAAATTTTGTGGGAGTCCACAATATGACTGGGATGATAGCAGGAATGCTAGCAGTAAATAATGATATGCCATTACCTAACAACCCCTAAATGTATTACAGCAGGACAAAGCCTGATATATATATATATATATATATATATATATATATATATATATATATATATATATATGTGTGTGTGTGTGTGTGTGTGTGTGTGTGTGTGGAGGACAGAGGCAGGAATACAGTGCCATACTTTCAATATTGCTGTTACACACTGGCCATCATGTGGATAGGCCCACAGTTGAGAGCTATGCAGATAGACTGCATTCCAGCCTAAACTACTATGTACACACAAACACTGCAAGACCAGCAATATACAATGCACATAACAACACTACTCACGCTGTCTGTAGGTCTGGAACCTCATACAAATGTGTAGTTGGCCTGTGTCTGCAAGTCCTGCTGGAAGAGGTATTGCAACCTGCTGTCTGTAACACTGCTGCCCACATACAGGAAGGATGTCCTCCATGCTGAAAAGGTTAAGGGACAACACCCACATAAGTCAGTAATTTATAGTACCGGGTTGCCATGACAGTGGTCATCTGAAGTACTACACAGCAGGCTGCATGCAGTTAGCAACTGTTGCACACTGACTGGTGCAGAGCCCGTCACCTGATCATGTGAATCACCTACAAAAGCCATGCTACAATCCATTCAAACCAGCTCAATCACTCTAGTAGAGAGAGAGAGAGGTAGAGACAGACAGACAGACAGACAGACACACACACACACACACACACACACACACACACACACACACACACACACACACACACACACACACACACACAGAAAAAAAATGCCAACAATAGAAAGGTGTCACAGCCATCAGAAAAAAAGGTATGTAAAACATAAATATATGAGAACAGAAACAAAACAACAATAAACTGAATAACTAAAATAAGAAAGAGTAATACGGCTCACAGACAGAAACCAGAAACATTTATTTAGCACTTTCATCAGCTGTCAGCATTGACTTCTTCAGAGTACAAAAAAGCACACTGAACCACTTGTTAAATATGCACTTTTGTCACATGACTTACCCCGGGATTCATGAAGCTTGGAGCAGGGACAGTTTTAGCCTTGTGCTGAGCGTCCTCCTCAGAGATGGTGCAGAAGCACCATATGAATATTTATGAGGGTGCGCTGCCACACCCTCGATGTGCACAGGAAACATGTGCGAGTGCAGGGGACATGTGTAAGTGTTTTACGGATGCTTAAACATGCCTCCACAGTTGCACAACCAACATTGCTTACTATTAGAGCCTGCCTCTAATAGTAAGCAATATGTCAGTGTCCATGGATACCGAAATGTATGCAAAGCATACAAGAGTGTCCACGAACACTGAAATAAAATCAAAGGTGTAAACACACAAGCACATAGTTGAATGTTGAGCCCCTGTCCCTAGAACTATTACATTTAAATTCCCCGTGTCTCTATGTTACTGTTGTATCTCTTCATTATTGAAAGTGTAAGCAAAGTGCAGCATGTTTGTGCGTTGCTGCCCTTTGCTTAGCATAGCTTACATGTCCAAATCATCCAAATAGAAAAACACATGCAGAATCAACATTAATATCAATAGTGTAGTGGTCAGAGCATCCGCATCACAAACAGGCATTCTCGGTTTAAGTCCTACTACAGCACATATCATTTTCCATGTGGAATGTGTATATGAACATATTTTAGCATCTTTTTGCAGTATAACCTACATAATAACATGTAAATGTGAACTGGAGTACTGCATTAAACGTTTACTTTAATTAATTAAAGTGTTAGTGTCATAATGAATAAGGCACTAGTAAGCAGGTTTAAGCATAAATAAGCAGTAGTAAGCATATATAAGCACCAGTAAGTGTGTTTAAGTTTGTTTGCATGGGGGTATGCATTACCTACACAGATTAAGCTAAGTAGAAGCTAACTGATTGTAAGAAACTGTAACTGTAACCGGAGTTTAGCATTGCTTAGTTCCGTGCAAACCCGTGCACACCCACTCACAACTGCTTTAAAGTGCCTTAATCACTCTGTACCCAATGTCCCGTGTGCTTAGCAACAAAATAAACAGTCTCTGCAAGATTAGAACTCAGTCACAATAGTTAACCACTAAACCATCATATCAATACATATAAAGGAGGTATCAGCAAACTAATCCTCACCACAGGTAAATCAAATCAAACATGTGAACTGAATCTATGTACAGTGTGATGTTTTATAACCTGCCACAGATCATAAATATGTAAATTGGAGTACTGCAGTAAACATAGAGTTGAGGTGTCATTGTAATAAAGGTTTGAAGTCCCCAGGACCCCATACAGTGCATGTACACATGAATCACGGATACTAGACACATATATAACCTGTAATGAATAATAAATCGGTGCCAAAAGACAAATATAATGCCAGATAAGCAATAAGCAATGCTAACCTCATCAAAGCCTAACTTAGTAAGCGTAAGCAATGTCTAGGGAAGCCAATACAATCTGCCCACAGGTATACCTCTTTAAGCAGTGCCAACTTGAAGTAAGCAGGTGTGCCCATAGCTTAGCCTTTTTGAAACTGACCAATTATAGAAAGGTGCAGGAATCTGGACCTACTTAAACTGAAGAGGTGGGAATACAGCTCATAACTGTAGCATCCCCCTGCAGGCAGAATGGCTGGAGTGGGAGAAGGCACTCGCTTTAGAGCTCAGTGCTGGGGCATCCAGGAGTCCAAATTCATGGTATGGCTCCTGGTAAAGCACCATGACAGGAGACTACTGCAGGACCAGTACCAGGGCTTGCAGTACAAAATGGAGGCCTAGGACAGTCTCGCCCGTGACCTCACTAGTGCCACATGTATCCCCCAGACTGGTGAGCAGGTCAGACACAATCAGACCTGAAGCGGTGGAGGGGGGATGTCTTGGAACAGTGGATCCAGGAAGCAAGGCAGATGCAGAATGCCCCAGAACTGAGTAAGTACTCCTTTCACTAAATAGTTAATAATTGTCTAGCTTGTGTATACTATGGACAGGTATGGCTAAATATCACATTGTTTCTCTGACAGCTGCAGATGAGCGTGCTGTGAACCAGCAAGCCTATGATGCTAGGCTGCAAAGGATGTATCCTGAGGCAGGTTAGTAAATAGCCTGTACTGTCATAACAAATAAATGTAAGAGCCTCAGAAAGTGTTGTACCAGTATACAGAATTGTGTAATATGCTGTGAATAAAGGTATAACCCCTGCATTTCTTCTGTTTACTCTGCAGTCATATGTTGTTGTACTGTTGCAGTTATTAAATAGTACCGTTGTAGTAAGCAGTGTTACCCACACTGTGGTATGCAAATAAAATGTGTATGAAGTTCTGTGCAACAATGCTGGAAGTGCAAACAGGTCAGTCATATTAGACAGAAAACATTGCAAAGCTTCACAGCAATTGCCTGATAGCATAGTGTACAATGAACTTAACTGTAATGCTTTTGTCATACAAAGCAGGGCTTTGAATCCCAGGAGTGCTAGTAGGTTGTATGCATAATCATTCCACACAACTGCACAGAGTTTGTTAGAATGTTCAGAGAGAAAACTGTATGCATATTAACACTTAACAACTGTACAGATTTTGCTAGAATGTTCAAATAGAGAGTGGTATGCATATTCATACCCCTCAACTGTTCCAATCTGCCCAGTATGTACAGATAAATGGCCCACATCACCTGCCTTTTGCCCTGCTCCCCTGACAAATTAGTGTGATGATCCAAGAAATATAGGCAGCTGTTAATGACATATAACTGATAGTCAGACTTGTACATAGTCAGAGAATGTATATGCAAACAAACCTGTCATCCCAGCATCCCACCCAAAGTGTATGAGAGCAATCTCAAAACATGTTGACACAGGTCCCGTACATACTAATCTACAAACATACCATTGTACAATATAAGGCCATTGGGTAGTGTAATAATACAAGTAAGGGACAGACCACTGCAGTGACTATGAATGCTGTGAAAACTACAAGGATTTATTAGCTGCTAATTGAACTCTCTCTCTCTCTCTCTCACCCCTACCATATGTGCAAAAATAACCGATTTACACAACTCAGTTGGTATGTCTACACTCCTAACCATTGTTAGGACATATGTCCTATTGGTTTATAAATATTCACATCTGTTTCTATGCATGTGCCATGTTAAAATATTCCCATATTGGTGGCCTGTTGCCATCAATGAAACCTGTATGTTGTTGTAATGGCCACTGTTGTCCCATATATGCATGTGTTCTGCCTGCTCTGCAACTATTTAATATCTGGTGCCCTGGGTAATGGGAATACCTATGCATGCCGTTATAACTAATCCTGAATGCTGTCGACTATTACTAATCCATATCTGCCTTAAACATGCTACAACATAGCTTGTATGGGAAGGCCAGTCCCAGCGGACTCATCTGTCCCACCTCAGCTGGACATGGTACCAGACACCAGCACATCTGGGGCCCAGCCGGGGACCTCCTCGTCCATTGGCCCTGCACCACATTTGGGTGGAACTGCCACAGGGGATGGGGCTCGCCTGCTCCCAGGAGCGGAGAGGAACCTGTCACCCATGGTATGGTCCGGGCCATGGTGCATAGGGAGCATGACAGGGAGATTTGAGACAGCCTACGCCAGCTTGAGGGCCAAGTGGTGCAACTAGAGGGTGAGCCTGCCCCTCCTACACAGCCCCCACCACAGCCACATTCTGGGCAGTGAAGGTGCAGTGGTGACTGCCCATGGGCCAGGACTTTAGTCTCACTGTATCCATTTGTGGGCTCATGGGCTTGTGACTTCCAAACACCTATCCCCATCCAAGCCCCCCCCATGTGTCATATATCACCCCTGTATGCGTCTTGTATGTCTTGTCTGTCATCCTACCCAACCTATCCTCCCTGATCATGCCTATTCTCCTTCCCCAACATCCCACTCTCACCTAAAAGTAAAAAAAGAAAAGGGCAATCTGTTCCCGCAAAAAAAGCATGCCCCATACATAGCTGTCCATTTTGCACACATGTCCAATGGACACATGTAAATGTTTCTAATTGGCATCACAACAAACTATTGTTGTCCTCACCCCTTTCTCAGGGGTTTGAGTGTCCAAATGTACTTCCAAATTCATTGCATATGCACAGCCGTTACTATAGAAAAAATGGACAGCTATGGACCTTCCCTACACCCTTCCTGCACATCCCTAGCTAGCTTGCCTACTGTCCTTGCCTCTTTGTGTCCCTTTTTCACCACTTTCCTATCACCCCTTTTTTCATTTCTTTTAAAGAAATTAGCACGGGGGTAAGTAGGAGTAAGCACCTGTAAGCAGCAGTGAGCGGGTTTCAGCCTGTTTGCGAGGGGTTAAGCACTGCCTACACAGGCTAAGCAATCAAGAAGGTAAGTGAGTATAAGGAACTGTAACCAAAAGTTACCAATACTTACTGTCGCACAAACCTATGCACACCCGCTCACAACTGCTTAAAAATACCTTAATCACTCCATATCCAACAGTCTTTGTTCTGCCTAGCAACAAAATAAACAGCATCTGCTAGGCTCAAACCCAGGACTCTGCACTCCATAGCCAAAGTGATTTACTACTAAGCCATGGCAGATACAAAGATGTTTTATGTTTTCAGAAACATATTATCCAGTCCAGTCATGCAACAATACAGAGAATGTATACTAACATCTAGGTATATTTGTGTGTAAATATATTCTAAACAGATACAACATATCTAGCTATATATATATATATATATATATATATATATATATATATATATATTTTTATATATATGGGTCTGGGTTACAACATCGACAGATGACAAGACCGACAGCGAAATCACCGACGCCAGAAGATCGACGGATGAAAACACCAACGCGGAATGGGGAAAGGATGTGTAAGTATGCGGTAGTGACGGACGTTAGGGTGCGAGTAAGGTAAGTGTGCGATGTTGACGGTCTGTAGGGGTAGGGGTGGGTTAAGTGAGTTAGGGTAGGGCGCGGGTTAGGTAAGGGTGCAGTAGTGAATTTTTTTGGGTTGGGGCGGGTTAAGTGAGTTAGGGTTAGGGCGCGGGTTAGGTAAGGGTGCAGTAGTGAATTTTTTTGGGTAAGGGGCGGGTTAAGTGAGTTAGGGTTAGGGCGCGGGTTAGGTAAGGGTGCAGTAGTGAATTTTTGGGTTAGGGCGGTTAAGTGAGTTAGGGTTAGGGCGCAGGTTAGGTTAGTGTGCGATAGTGATGGACCTTAGGGTTAGGGTTTCGGTTAGGGTTGTGGATAGTTGTGTATGTAAGGTTTAGTGTTTGTTTGTTAGGATTTAGGTGTGCTTGTGTTGTGTGTGTGTTTTTTGGTCAGGGAATTTGTTTTGTTTATTGGTTGTTGTGATGATGTGTTGAGTGTGTGCAGTGTCGTGTTTGTGATCTGTCGATGATGTGGTGTCGGTGATGTTGTTATCGATGTTATGTGCTGTCGGTGTTATAACCTAGAGCCATATATATATATATATATATATATATATATATATATATATATATATATATATATATATATATAGATATAGTCATTTCTAAAGCTATATGCATATATATCTGCACATATATACATGCATATGCCTAAATCGACACATATATGTGTCTACACCTATATGTCTATGTATACACAGCATGTACTCCATAGCCAAAGTGATTTACCACTAAGCCATGACAGATACAAAGATATTTTATGTTTTCAGAAACATATCATCCAGTCCAGTCATGCAACAATACAGAGAATGTATACCAACATCTAGGTGTATGTGTGTGTAAATATATTAATATCTAAACAGATACACCATATCTAGCTCTGTCTCTCTCTCTCTCTCTCTATATATATATATATATATATATATATATATATATATATATATATATATATATGTATATATATATTTATAGTAATTTCTAAAGCTTTATGCATATATATCAATATATATGCACATATATACATGCATATGCCTAACTCAACATATCTATGTGTCTACACCTATGTGTCTACGTATACACAGCACGTTACATATGTGTACGCAGATATGTATCTATGTAGGTATATACGGACATAGTCATATATATGTTAGCAGATATATATATATATATATATATATATATATATATATATATATATATATATATATATAGGTATACATGGCCATACATCTGTATATAGCAATGGCAGATTAACAAATACACATATGTCCAGATGCACCATTATTGGGTTGAGAGGCCCCTCACACTGTACGTCTTGTACGGATAGGCATCCCCCCACAGCCAAACATGTGCACCCTGCAATACACTACCAAGTACAGTCTGCCTCCCAAAGGACTTGTACTATGTGGAAGCCATCAAAATCCCCAGGATACAGATACACAGACACAGATATGCAGATACAAATATGCATACATATATATATATATATATATATATATATATATATATATATATATATATATATATATATATATATATATATAAATATATTTATATATAGATAGATAGATATATATCTACATGTGACTACACATACACATGCAGACATATGTACAGGAAGATACATATGTAGAAGGTGCACACAATATGGAATGGCCACTATGTCTACAGGTAACACCTGAACAAGTGGACACTGTATGGGCCACCCATACAATTGTCAGTCGTTGCCTGCAACATATACCCATAGACAGACCATTGAAAAGACATCACACACAGGTTTGCAGACATGGGGATCCTTTAATTGTGTAATATAACAGTTCTATATGCCATGTCATATAGCTGCTCAGATACTGGCAACCATATAAACAGAGTACAGCAACTGTGAAACTGTTACACTGCTACAGTAGACTAGAAAGGTTCACAACTGTTGCTGTTCAGACCAATCCCTTCAAATTGTACAATAATGAAGATAGACTGGTCCACAGGATACCAAACAATCAACAGTATGTACTGCAGGTGTGTAGTTCTGCAGCCTCTATCTACACTCTGTACAAATTCAGTAGGAGGGAGGTAAAGACATCTTGTGATCTAATGGGTTGCAACTGGTACTTAACAAGGCATAACAGACACCATCACGAGCACACCAACAAACAGGGCAGTCTGTATGGCAGGGGGCAGTAGGCTTGCAGCACCCCATTTCACGTAAGTAATGTCACTATAGGTGAAGTACATGGTACTGTACATGCAGTTACCTTGTGGTAGCCCACCCCTGCTACCCCCACATTTAGCAACAGCCTAGGTCATTTATGGTGCTCCCCACCTACACACAATAATACAGGCCCATATACCACTGTTACATACACTGGCCTCTGGAATGCATATGGGCACACATGTATTGTGTAGGTGATGCCAACACATATATGGCCCCAGCAGTGGACTAATGGCAGAAAGGCAGTGTGATATACTCACAGCCAACTACAAAACAACCCCCAGCAGCATCACATATGTGCAAAGCTTGGTATGTAGATGAAGGGCAGAGGGTGGAACACAGGCACATATGTGGAACACTGTTGCCATACACTAAGCAAGGTGCTGGTGTTACAGGATAGTCTGCAACATACTCTTAGTCATGGAATTGAGGTTAGACACAGAAATGGATGTAACCATGTACTGATAGCACGCAATGCACACACTGCCAGTGTAATATCTGACTCAGGACCTGTGTGTTGGACGGACAACACATGATAGGCATACCTCTGTCCATCAAGAGGATAGGTCCACAGTAGTGAGTTGTGCAGACAGACTGCATTCCGAGGTACACTAGTATGTACACACACACACACAGACACACACTGTAACACCAGTACTATGCAAAGCATAATACAACTCTACTCACAGTCTGTGTGCAGTTCCTGCTCCTCCTACAAATATGTGGCCACTCTGAGTGTGCAGGTTCTCTTTTAAGAGGTACTGCTACCTGCTGTCTGTAACACTGATACCCACGAATAGGAAAGATTTCCATCACACAGGATATGTAAAGGGACCACACCCACATGCTGTAGGGATTTATAGTGGGTGGTCGCCATGACAGTGTTAATTGGAAGTTGTACACATGTGTAAACACACACATATATATATATATATATATATATATATATATATATATATATATATATATATATATATATATATATATATATATATATATATATATATGGCTATCTGGATAAGTCTATGTACATATATTTCCACCACATGTCCTGGACTTGGTGTGCAGCCCTACCCCAGCCCCTATATTCCCATAGTGGTAGTGCAAGGGGATGTCAGGTATGTATAGCAGGTACATTACTAGACTATTGCTACTGTCATTGGGATTGTCTTGACAGAGATGGTGTGTGTGGAAAGTGACATCTGTTCATAACATGTGTACCATTGCCTAGTGACAGACATCCTAAGGAACTCATTGTTAAGTATCATCGTTAGCATGTAATATATGGAACTTAGGACACACCCTGTACAGTCCAGAGGTTTACACATAATCCCTTATTGCACAACATGTGTACCAGGCCTGAAGTTATGGATGTAGATAACCATGTAGATGGGTAGAACACATAACAACATGTATACATTCACCACCATAGGTTTTGGATTCACACACTCCTGTGTGGCCTGACACATAATGAATGCTGGTACAGGGGTGCCATGGACACATACTGACCACTAGATATTGGCATACATCTGTACAGCATCCCACTGCTCTGTCTGACATACATGGCCTTTAAAGGAGGCCCGACAGCAGTACATCTGGCATGTATTTGCACATGACATCTCACTGGGTAAGTACACTACATTGCTAGGCATGTCACAATGCACTGTGCAGGTTACATGCAGACTGGCTGGCCTACATCTCCTATGGGGGACTGCACATGTACCTGCATATATAGCAGGCTCAACAGCCATGTCACAGCACAGGTAAGATACACCTGTGTGACAGTGCATAAACACAACCAATGTGAACACAGGCACAGCCACACATGGTAAGCTAGCATAACATTACAGTGTATGGACTATCTGTTTGACACCATTCTCATATGTGCCACTCAAAGAATACCCTACATATACTGGGATGCTACACAATTTGGTCTGATGACTGTCTGTGGTATGGGACATGTGTGTGTATGGCCATACAACATGTAAGGCAAAATGGTACTATACAGTGGGGCAGCATGTAACATCACATAGAAGGGGAGCTAGAATAATTACATCCACCACAGTCTGTACACAGGCTAAAGTATATATTAGCAATTCACACACTGCCAACATTCACCATCACTACACAGACTTCAGTACTGTACAAACATCTACAGATTATCCAGGTTATGTCATGTAATATGACCCCTACTGTACATGACATGTGTAGCAGTCTGATATATCACTGCCTTGTCAGCAGAGATGATGACACTATTTATGGTATAAAGCACATATGCACTACTTCATGCACATCATCTGTACAATGGCTGACAGAGGTGTGTCTGACAGCACATACACAGGGCCAGTACAGACATGTTGCTGTGATAAACTCATACATTTACCACTATAACAGGGTTTGTTGCAACATATGCCCTATGAGGGATATGGAGTCAGTAACTGTCATGGCCTTCACCTTCTACAGACTGCAATCCTCAAACTACCTTTTGCATTCCACAGATAGATGCACTGCGGTTAACACATGAAGCCAAAGGCACACCACTGTCCAGTCTGCATATGACCCTGCAGATAGGGATTCCTTATATACATGGAACTGACATGGCAGGTATTGTGACATGTACAACAGGCATATCCAGACAAACACTGTTAAACCAACATTACTCCAAATGCAGTATGGCAGCACTTACAGTCTGTAGTCAGGTCAGGCACATCCCCCTCCTGTTTGTTGGCCTCTTTCCACAGTGTATGTTGTTAGAGGTAAATCCCCACTCCATCTGAGATGCTGTTTGCCAAACAACATATCTAGTTCCTGCTCACAGTGAATGAAATGGGCCAACAACACCATGATGTTCCTAGGTATTGGAGTGTGTTTACAAGCAATTGGCTATGGGAATGTTACCACAGCTGTTCCACATGCGATCAGCTAGGGGAGGGCTGGAATTCATGCAGAGGTCATCAGCTGATCATGAGCATCAGTTGAAATAAACATGCTGCTGCCTAAGCATAACAGGTATGGGTCTCCACATCTACCAGAGAGAGAGTGGGGGAAGGAGACAGAGGTGAATATATGTCAGGGAGGGGTGGGTGAGTAAAACAGAAGCATGTTTGTGTCACACACCTACCAGCACAGGGTATCAACCCCCCAACAACTATATAGTGCTATCACAGTGCGATGCAGTTATTGGATGAGCCACATAGGTTACCGGCTGTGGAGCACTCAGAACATATTTGTGATGGTGAGTGACATCTGCAACAGGGATACTGTAGATATATGGTACATGACGTACACGTGCCTGTCTGCATGAACAGGTGCCAGCATCAACACAGGCACACTCATACAGGGATGCACACACATTGACACAATTGGCAGGGCCAGGAGTGCAACTCATCACTAGTGGGATTGACACAACACATCAATGTGCAGGTATCACATGCACCCCACATGCCATACAGAGGTCGTATGGGCAAGGAGTATGAGGAGGTGTCAGACATCAGACAGCATGCTTCAGTATGCCCTGGAGGGGTTGTAGTGAGTGTGGATGTGGACATATACACCGTATATGACACAATCAGACACACACGAACACACAGGGTGCCAGTTCTGACATGCATGGGTGCATGTCTGCACTGGTGTGTGGTGGTCATCCATGCCAGCAGGTTATACAAGGGTAGGCGATGGGTATACCCTGGCATGAGGCCACATGACAATGGTCTGCAATGTGGGTCAGGCCTGTAGTTTCTGCATTTTCCCAAACAGGTGGGTATTGAATCCCCCATCCAGTCACCTGGGTGAATATTGTGCGTGGCCAATGCTGTGCATCACTTGCTATGTATGTGTTCCTTAGTCCATGACATGGATGTTGTCTGGGATGTGCACACCTCCCACATGCATGTACAGTGACATGTGGAACTGTACCTGGGGTGTCTGGCCCATGTTGTGAACACAGATTATCATCAGATGTGCCAGGTTTGGCCACCTGTGGCAGGAACTGGTAATGGGCATCAGGTTTACCCTGCACCTACATTGATAGCATGCTAACAGCATTCCCTGATGCCAGTGTCATCTATCCATACAGGGCATGGTGTCACACATGGTATGTTCATTATGAGTCACATGTGAAGGCATCAAAGATGGTGCAGGTGTCCATTGGGGAATAAGGTATAAGGTGGTGGTGCGCTGTCTGCATACATGTGCATATTGGACAGATGGGCAGGGTGACATGGCCTCTGTAGCCTACTGCTATCACTGCATAGTTCCTTTTACTGGCCAATATGCAGGGTACTACCCACATATTGGCTGTTGTCTAGGCATGTGTGTGTGTATGACAAATGGGTTGAGTGTGTGCTCTGGGTAATAGTAGGGTTGGTAACTGTGATTGGCTAGCCTTGATGCCACATGTATGGGTATGGCTTTGCATCCCAGCCTCACAGCTAATTTACATCTGTTATCCCTGTATGGTTGACATTAGGGCCACCATAAAAGTGATAAGCAAAACCCCCTCAACATTGCCCACAGGTGCCACACACTCACACCCACCTCTACACAGGATACAAGTTACAAACATGCACACACAAACACACACACACACACACACACACACACACACACACACACACACACACACACACACACATCATGCTTGGGAGAAGAACCCCCTAATTAACTAGTATATTACGCTACAGCACTACGCAGTTATAGTCCACGCCATGGACATTACTGGAGCACTTCTTCCCCAAAGGTGTATTTCACAATGAATGACATCAGCAGGACTACCAAAGAAGGGCATTTTATCTGTATTGCAGGTGACTTGCCTACAATGCATTGCTCCCTACACAGACATTGAAACACACACAGAACATCTAGAACCCCCATGGGTGGAGATGGAACCCTACCACATTTCTAAATCACACTGCAGCAGTAATCAGTTACAGGGTGCTCTACAGAGATTACTGAGCTATGACCTTCCCAGAGGTTTATTTCTAGGTGGGTGACATCAGCAGCCTTGCCAAAGTTGAGTATGTGATTTGAACGGAGTGTGAGCAGCCTAAAAAGCATTGCTCTCTACTCAGTTAGACAAACACACACACAGATTTAAAAACACATACAGTGGCCAGGTCTGGGGTTAGAACACCTACCTAACTACTTTGTTACACTACAGAAATACGCATTACAGGATGCACTATGGAGATTACGGGGCTATGTTTTTCCCAGATGTATATTTCGAGGTGAGTGACATCAGCAGCCTTGCTAAAGTTGGGTATGTAAATTGTCTGGAGTGTGAGTAGCCTGAAAAGCATTTCCTTACTCAGTTAGACACACACACAAACAAACACACACAGTTTCTAAGACTGGGGTGAGAACACCTAGCTAACTACTTTATCACACTACAGGAGTATGCAGTTACAGGACGTACTACAGAGATTACTGGGCTATGATTTTCCCAGAGGTGTATTTCTAGGTGAGTGACATCAGCAGCCTTGACAAAGTTGGATATGTGAATTGTCCGGAGTGTGAGTAGCCCAAAAAGCATTTCCCTAATCAGTCAGACATGCACACAGATTGACACACAGTTTTTAAGTCTGGGGTAAAAACACCCATCTAACGACTTTATCACACTACAGGAGTACGCAGTTACAGGACATGCTACAGAGATTACTGGGCCATGATTTTCCCAGAGGTGTATTTCTAGGTGAGGGACATCAGCAGCCTTGCCAAAGTTGGGTATGTGAATTGTCCGGAGTGTGAGTAGTCTAAAAGTATTTTCTTACTCAATCAGACACACACAGTTTCCAAGTCTGGAGTTAGAACACCTACCTAACTACTTTATTACACTACAGGAGTACACTGTTACAGGACACGGTATGGAAATTATTGGGCTATAACTTCCCCAGAGGTGTATTTATAGGTGAGTGACATCAGCAGCCATGCCAAAGTTGGGTATGTGAATTTTTCAGATTGTGAGCAGCCTAAAAAGCATTTCCCTACTCAGTCAGACACACAGTTTCTAAGTCTGGGGTTAGAACACCTACCTAACTACTTTATCACACTACAGGAGTATGCAATTACAGGATGCACTATGGAGATTATTGGGCTATGATTTCCCCAGAGGTGTATTTCTAGGTGAGTGACATAAGCAGCCTTGCCAAAGTTGGATATGTGAATTGTACAGTGTGTGCAGCCTAAAAAACATTTACCTACTCAATCAGACACACACAAACAGATTAACACACAAACACACACAATTTCCAAGTCTGAGGTTAGAACACCTACCTAATTAATTTATCACACTACAGGATGCACTACAGAGATTACAGGGCTACAACTTTTCCAGAAGTGCATTTCTAGGTGAGTGACATCAGCAGCCTTGCCAAAGTTGAGTATGTGATTTATATGGAGTGTGAGCAGCCTAAAAGGCATTGCTCTCTCCTCAGTCAGACACACACACACACACACACACACACACACACACACACACACACACACACACACACACACACACTCAGATTCATACACAAACACACACAGTTTCTAAGTCTGGGGATTGAACACCTACCTAACTACTAGATCATAATATAGGAGTACACAGTTACAGGATGTGCTACAGGGATTACTAGGCTATGGTTTTCCCAGAGGTGTATTTCTAGGTGAGTGACATCAGCAGCCTTGCCAATGTTGAGTATATGAATTGTACGGAGTGTGAGTAGCCAACTAAGCATTTCTCTAAACACAGACAGAGACAGATGGACAGACACATAAACACATTCACACATTTAAAAACAAACCACAAAAAAGCCACAAAAGTCCAAACTATGAAACAAAGTCAGGAACGGGAATCGAATAAGGCACTTAAACGTAGAGAAATAGCGTAAAAAAGCCTTTTAATTGCCGCTTTCGTCCGAAGACTTCATCAGAATACAAAACAATGAAAAATACAGACCTTATATACTCCACTACAAAAAGTAATAAAACAATTAATCAATTAACTTATCATATTTAATCTAAAACATTTGAGATCAAGTACAAAAAACTACGTCATTAATTAAATAAGGAAAACAGACTCATTAAATCTTTATCAAGGCTTAATCGAGAACATTTTAAAAAACATTTGATGTTAATGGCCTCATTCAAGCCAGGGGGTCTGTCTGCCTTTAACCTAACTTGCCAAAGTGTTTCCCTTTGCTCAACGTAATTTTTATAATCACCCCCTCTTAGGTCAGATTTAACAACCTCCACTACTGAAAACAAAAACTTTTTAAAGTTAGTACAAATAAGAGAGTGCCTAAATAAGGCACTATTAGTGTCTTGTGTCTTAATATTGTAAATATGCTCACGAATGCGAACATTAAGACTACGGGTGGTCATGCCAACCTAAAAAACGGAGCAGGTACTACACATGGCAATATAAACAACCCCTTTGGTACAACAGTTAACATATTCAGGAGCAGTGAAGGTCCGATCAATACTATCTATAACAACTACAGGACCCTTAGCAATGTATCTGCACATATTACAATTGTTGCAAGTAAACATACCTTTACCTACAATTTTGTTACTTTTTGATATAACCCTATCAACCTCAAGGGCTTTTTTGATGTTATAAACATTCCTAAACACAAAACTCGGTTTATTACCTAAAACCTTGAAAATATCAGAATTTCCTTCTATTATCTTCCAATTATTTTGAAAATTCTTTTAATACAATTCCCATCCGTACTCATTTCCAAGGAACAAACTAAATTATCACAGTTCCTATGCTTAACAAGTTTATTACAAGGCAGGTATCGGAAACCAGAATCTGATGTATCTAACAAGGCTGGATAATGTAAAACCCGCTTACTCAACACTTCACTAATAGTGTCATCCAATAATTGTGATGGATACCCCCTTTGAAGAAACAATTTCCTGATAAATGCTAATTCCACGATAAGGTCTTCTTCATCTGAGGTCATCCTGCAGGCTCTTATAAACTGGCCTTTAGGGATGTTACGTATCATACACCTAGGATGGGCACTAGAGTAGTGTACATAGCTATTGGTGAATGTCTCCTTTCGATATATTTTACTTTTAAATTTCCTAACATCAGAATCCCACAGAACACAAACATCCAAAAAATTAATACAAAGACCTACACATCCTAATGTAAATTTTAGAAAACAATCCATCGTATTAATTTCCAAAAGAAATTGATCAACCGTGATTCTATTTCCTTCAATAATAAAAATTATATCATCTACAAATCTCTGATAAAATAAAATGTGAAATTTGTGTTTTAAAAGACTCAAAAATGTAACTTCCCACCAAATCATAACAATATTGGCATAAGAGGGTGCAGCTGGGGACCCCATAGCTACACCTCTCTTTTGCCGATAATATTTATCTTGAAATATAAAATAATTATTTTGTAGTATAATCTCAATAAACCTACAAATAGTAGATATTTGTCCAGTGGTATGTTGTCCGTTATGTAATAATATACTACGAACAGCCTCAACCCCCTCATCATGGGGAATACATGTAAACAAAGAAGTCACATCTAAAGTAAAAATAAAATGTTTGTTAGGATCAAAAGTATTTTCAGCAGCAAACACATTCAAATTAGCTAAAAAATGCCAAGAATCTTGTAAAAAAGATTCTTGTTGGGAAACTATAGGGCCTAAAGTAGCATCCACAATTAAGGAAATTCCCTCAGTGACAGAATTTGGAGCTGACACTATTGGCCTAAAGGGAGGCTCGGAGATATTTTTATGTGTTTTCGGAATCCCAAATAGGATTCCGATTCTTGTATTTTTTATAACACAGAACTCATACACATCCAAGTCTATCTCATTAGACATTAGTGCCTCATAAAGAAAAGAATGAATCAAGTGTTGTTTCCTCTTAATGTCATAAAGAGTGGTAACCTCATATTCTTCCCCATTTTCCAGTAATTGTAACATTCTTGAGCAATAAGTATCCTGTTTCATAATGACTATATTGCCACCTTTATCACTCTTCATAAACCTAATGGCCCTATTTTTCTGACATAACTCTTTAAAGGCTTTCCTATCGTTATAACTTAAATTGTGTTCTACTTTACCCTTATTAGTAAAAATTCCCTCTATCTCTCTAATACATGCCTCTTCAAATACTTTTATGGTATTTGTAAGTGGGGGATTATAACTTGACGGCTTTTTAAGTGGTTTAGTTTCACCCGGGATATCATTCAAAATATAGTTCAAGTTCATTTTCCTGGTGAACCTTTTTATGTCTACAACAGTTCTACACAGGTCGGCCTTCCTAGTGGGAACAAAATTCAGACCTAAACGTAATAATCTCAATTCACAAGATGTAAACACATGCTCCGTTAAATTAATAATGTCCAAATTGTCATTTGACAAAGTTAGTTCTCGTCCCCTGAGGAGTTGGAACTTAGAAAGGTCCGACTTCTCGTGAAGACCGTTTTCTTTGATGTTAAGCACTTCAGGAGTACGCAGTTACAGGACATGCTACAGAGATTACTCGGCCATGATTTTCCCAGAGGTGTATTTCTAGGTGAGGGACATCAGCAGCCTTGCCAAAGTTGGGTATGTGAATTGTCCGGAGTGTGAGTAGTCTAAAAAGTATTTTCTTACTCAATCAGACACACACAGTTTCCAAGTCTGGAGTTAGAACACCTACCTAACTACTTTATTACACTACAGGAGTACACTGTTACAGGACACGGTATGGAAATTATTGGGCTATAACTTCCCCAGAGGTGTATTTATAGGTGAGTGACATCAGCAGCCATGCCAAAGTTGGGTATGTGAATTGTTCGGATTGTGAGCAGCCTAAAAAGCATTTCCCTACTCAGTCAGACACACAGTTTCTAAGTCTGGGGTTAGAACACCTACCTAACTACTTTATCACACTACAGGAGTATGCAATTACAGGATGCACTATGGAGATTATTGGGCTATGATTTCCCCAGAGGTGTATTTCTAGGTGAGTGACATAAGCAGCCTTGCCAAAGTTGGGTATGTGAATTGTACAGAGTGTGTGCAGCCTAAAAAACATTTACCTACTCAATCAGACACACACAAACAGATTAACACACAAACACACACAATTTCCAAGTCTGAGGTTAGAACACCTACCTAATTAATTTATCACACTACAGGATGCACTACAGAGATTACAGGGCTACAACTTTTCCAGAAGTGTATTTCTAGGTGAGTGACATCAGCAGCCTTGCCAAAGTTGAGTATGTGATTTATATGGAGTGTGAGCAGCCTGAAAGGCATTGCTCTCTCCTCAGTCAGACACACACACACACACACACACACACACACACACACACACACACACACACACACACACACACACACACACACACACACACACAGATTCATACACAAACACACACAGTTTCTAAGTCTGGGGATTGAACACCTACCTAACTACTAGATCATAATATAGGAGTACACAGTTACAGGATGTGCTACAGGGATTACTAGGCTATGGTTTTCCCAGAGGTGTATTTCTAGGTGAGTGACATCAGCAGCCTTGCCAATGTTGAGTATATGAATTGTACGGAGTGTGAGTAGCCAACTAAGCATTTCTCTAAACACAGACAGAGACAGATGGACAGACACATAAACACATTCACACATTTGGCAAGTCTGGGGTTAGTAATACTACCTAACTAGTTTATCACTACAGACTTACGCATTTATGAGACACGCCATGGAGATTACTGATCTACAGCTCTCCCCGAGGTGTATTTCACATCGGATGACCTCACCAGGCATGTCATAATACTGCTATGGGGGGGCGGTGTGTGGATGGCCCATATCCCATTCATGTAGGGGTTGACATGCCACATGCAGGCACACACAGGGTCATATGTCACAGGTACGTGTATACAGCTACTAGATGACCATTTCCATGTACAGTTGTGTTGCACAGCTGACACGTGCAAAACAATAGTTTGTCATGCTCACAGATATCTGCAGTGAGTGACATCTGCACCTCACGTGTTTGATTCCCTTTGGCTGTGTGCTGGGTGGGACAGGCCCAGATGGCTCCTTGTCATGGTCACCCTCTTCCACACATCTATGTCCACCTACCGTTGGCTTATTATAGTGTGTTGTCCTTACATATATCTCTGTATTCCTATCCACTGTGTGTGCAAAGCAGGGGCAGGTGCATACTGACTTGGCCTGCACTAAGAACTGCGACTGCCAGATCTGTCAGGTCCACTGGTGTTTGCATACATGGCCTTCATGTGTTTAAGTGTGTGAGCATGCCCAGCATGACATTTCAGTATGTTGTTGACTGGCATTGCCTTCATTCTTCTAAGTGTGTGAGCATGCCCAGTATGGCCATATGTACTGCATATGTGGATCAAGTCCAGGTAGTTTGTACTGCAGTGCTGACCTTTTTGTTGTACACCGACAGGTAGCATGCTGTGTCTACAGGGTATCCATCAGTCATTTGGCATTGACTGTTCCTACATTTCTGCATAGCAGGAGGGGGTCACCTGACTGATTCTACATTTCTACACAGGAGTGGGGGGCACACTTGACTGTTTCTATAAGTGTACATAGAATGGGGGGCACACCTGACACTTTTTAATATTTGCTACTACTGTACTGGTATGCTGGGTACTCCATTTCATTCTGTAGTCATATCTATTGTACTGGCTAGAGGCATACCGGTGTACTACAGATCCTACCTTTAATTACCTACATATTGGTTTCTGACTTCCCAGCCTTCACATCTTATATCCAAATTCCTGGCCTGCTGTAGTCCGTCGGTGTATGTCTGGGGGAGGGGTTACCCATAGGACTCATTCAAAGACCATTGTACAGCATTTCTTTGTGTTTGTCTACACCTATCCTGCCGGATGTGACTGTTGTTGGGTATGTGACCCCCCCAACTGTTCTGTGTGAGTCACTTACCTTGTGGTTGTCCCAGTATTGGGGGTGGTGCTGCAGGGCTGCCTGTGTCAGATGCACATAGTGCACTCCCAATACATGGTTAAGCACAGGTAGTGTCATGTTTGGCATCCCTTTTACTGTATGTGCAAGTCGGAGAGAGGTGTCATTCCCTGGGTCCCTACTATGTCAGTGCATGTGCTATGCGTTGCCTCTTTGCCAAGGCCAGGGCATACTGGGCACGCCTCCTTCTGCCTACTGGGGCAGGCTCAGGTTTTTCCTCCTCTGAGTCATTCTGTGCCTGTGCAGGCCTTGGCAATGGTGGGGGGCTGTGCGGCCCTGCCCCATGCTGTTCCTGCTGCAGCTGTTTCCACAGGATCATATTGTATAGCATGGCACATACTATGATGATGTGGGCACACATGGCTGGAGAGTACTGCAAGGCTCCACCGGATATGTCCAAGCAATGGAACTGTGATTTAAGCAACCCAAACACATGCTCTATGATGATTCTGGTTTGTGCATGTGCCTCATTATGGCATTCTTGCATGGGTGTGTGTGCATTTCTGATGGGTATCATCATCCACAGTTCCAGTGTATAGCCAGCATCCCTCACCAGGTGGCCATATGGGATGTCCCCCCTGGCAAATACCTGATACAGCTGTGAGGCATGCCAGATGTGGGAGTCATGATAGCTTCCAGGGCTGCCAGCACACACATCCATGATAATGCCCTGGGCATTGCACACGACCTGGCAGTTGATGGAGGGTTTTCCCTTGTGGTTTATGTAGTGCCTACCCTGCTCATCGGGTGGTGACTTGATGTGTATGTTCGTGCAGTTTATTGCACCCAGTACCTCTGGGTATTCTGCCACACAGTGGAAGAGTTGCATATTGCTGGCCATCTCCTCCTGCATTCGTGGGAAGTATATGTGCTCATTGGCATGTGGTAACATGGTATCCAGGAACTGGTGGAGTATCCGGGATGCTGATGCCTGTGAAATCCCCATGATATCCCCAGTTGGCCTTTGAAAGGTACATGTGGCTAGTATTCTCAAGCTTACACATACCTTCATATCCACTGGGATGGGTTCCCCTCTGTTTGTTCAGGCTCTGAGGCATGGCCAGCATAGCTCCACAATTTGCTGTAGGGTGTCCCTGTCCACCCTGTAACACTGTACTATTTCCAGATCATGTAGCCGCTGGTAGGTTACCCTGGGTTTGAATACTCTTCTCCTCTTCTGGTGCCTGAGGTGGTTGTCAGCAGCATCCTCCATACCACCTTCAGTCTTCAACATATGCTGGTGGATCAAAGCTATGGCAGCTCCTAACATGTACATATTAAAACTTCCCTGTATGTATACACCAATGGTGCAGAGGGTATGGGAATACACAAGTGTGTGTGAGGTGCTTTCACACTTTATACTAATGTGCTATAGATGCTGCTGATGTCATTGGCTGTGTATGAGCAATTCCAGCAGCAAGGTAACTTAATTATGGGTGTTACAGTGAGTACTGCAAGTGTGGGGCCTGTAGTGTTGAGTTATGCTTGCCTGTCTTGATTAATCTGTTGCCCTTTAATTCCCTTTTAAACCTGAATCCCTTCCCATTGTTAGGCTTGCATCCACCTGCCTGCTTTCTTGTTTGTACTTTCCTTACCCAGTCATGTGTTTCAAAATGTGTTATGTAGCTGATATAATGCAATTCTATTTTGTTCTGCGGTGACACTTTACTGTTTTCTTTGCAGTACAGCACCTCCCCTTTCCTGTTCTGCAGGTAGCTGCTAGCAGCCTTATTAGCTGTTGTCAATGGCCCACTGTAGGTTCCTAGGTGTTAATTACTTATTTGTACTCCAATTTCCCTGCTGCAGCATTTCCTTATTTTTTTCCTATATCCTTCCTGTTTCAGCTCCGGTGCTGGCCGTGCAAACCCATTTACCAGGTTTAAGCGCGTTTTAATCTCGTTCACATGCATACCCAGTTATACTGTGTGCTCTCAGCTAAGCAAAGCTAAAGCCAGTTCAACACGCCCCTTTCCTTCAGTTTTGCTTAGCTACGGGTAAACTGGGTTAGCAATGCTCCAATGTGCTTACAGCAAAGGTGACACACCCCTGTCTTGATGTGATCTTTATCTCATGGTAACACCATGATGTTATAACACTACACTGTGAGGTGTATCCTTACACCAGGAGGGAATCTGTGATTCAGTATTGCTCCTCTCATTTGCATAGGATTGCCTACTAATCCTAGAAACTGCGCATAACACTGATGCAGCCCCTTAGCAACCCTTGCACCATGGTGTAGTTTAACATGCCTGCCATTGACTATTATGGGGAAAACATGAATCGTGTTAGAATGCACCTTTATTTTTTTTTCTATTTTTCTTACTATCCCGTTTGCGTGCTGTGGTAGGGTGAAAAAAAAGAACATTTTGTTTATTTTTAAATTTTGTACATGTTTTTATGCCAATGGCTATATATTAAGCCATTGGCATATATTAACATTATAATGCATTGGTTTGGCCGGCTGACATGGCTCCGATTTTATGTTTGCAGTAATGTTAACCGTTGTTTACGGTTTACATTCCTGCATGCTTATGCTACACCTGCACCACTTCCTGGATCACTAAATACCTTAATTTGCATGTTACACTGCTGCAAATGGGGTGATTAGCATACAGGAGCCAGGAGCTGTGCTGGCGTAGCATACGCAGGTAGTGCATGTGAAAACAGCTCATACCTGGATCGCTCGCCGGCCATATTTGGTGTTGGAACACCAATGCTACTCCTGCGCCTGGCGCAAGCTTCGTGGGGTTACACTAATTAAACAATTAATTAATTTTAAAAGGTGTATGTTCATATTATTTAAAAAAACTGAAATTAATGATAAATTCCCTTTAATACTAGCAGCAGGAAAAACATCATTTTCTATACATAACATTGAAAGCAGCTTTTGGAACAGACAGAGCTGTGTTGTGCAAACTAGGATAATAAAACATATAAAAAGCTAATAATCAAATTCTCAGAAATAAATAACAATAAATAACCTCTTAATTCTTTCACAATCACTTAGCTTAAAATGTCCTTAATAAAATTACATTTTTATTTACATATGAAATTTAGCTTTTAACTTGAGATAGCTAGAAATGGAAACAGTTTCATTAAGCCCAGGGGGGGAATGTTGCATTGCACTTAAGCTGGCACATTAATTCTCAATACTCTAAAAAAATGTCAGAAGGACCCACCCTGTCATTGTTTCTTATCTGGGCAAGGGCATTGAATTTAAACTGATGACTAGGGTGTTCTTTTATGTTTGTATAATGCATTCCTGAGATTGTTCTTTTTAATATCATATAAATGTTGGTAAACTCATTTATTGAGGCTATTAATAGTCTTCCCTATGTAGAAACTATAGCACTGTTGGCAAATCGCTATATATATATACATACATACATATCTATATATATATATATATATATATATATATATATATATATATATATATATATATATATATATATATATATATATATATATGTATATATATATATATATATATATATATATATATATATATATATATATATATCAGACATCTACTTTGACAATTAAGCCTTTGTTTCAGGACTACCCTACCAAAACCCCTAATGTACAGACACTCATTCACCAAAATGTATGGGCATTGATTACAATGTCCACATTTCACCATCTTGCCTTTGTTCATATCCGTTGCATTAGTTTCAAGCAAGTTTTTTATTGACTTGTCTTTCTTATATACTCCTACTGGATAGTCACCTAATTTATTTTTAAATTGTTGTTCCATGTCAAAAAGTACCCAGTTGTGATTTAAAATGTCTTTTATTTTACCAAAAAGTGGACTAAAAGTAGGAACCATAGAGTGTTGAAAATAATTCTTGGTAATATGTGGTATGTCTACCCTACCACTGCTATGTACCCCCCTAATATAGGTAAAAAATGACCTTGCTTTCTCTTTGTGATGACTTCCTGAAGTATGGGTTCTAGAAAGTATATGGAATGCTTTCTTCCTAGTAGCATATTCTCTAAAATTCCTATTTCCTTTAGAAAGAATTCCTCTTCGCTGACCAACCTTGCCAGCCTAGCTCCCTGCCCCTTCACCAAAGATCTCTTTTGGTGCATTGGATGAGCACTGGAAAAGTGCAACAATGTATTGGAGTAGGTTGGCTTCCTGGATAATGTGGAGGTAAACCTGTGATTGACTTTATCTTTCCTGATAGCGATGTCCAAGAAGTGTATACTGTCGTCATTAATGTCCATTGTGAACTGTAGAAACTGTATACTTTTATTTAAGAATTCAAAGATTTCATGCAATAACTCCTGAGTCCCTCCCCATAAATAAGGATGTCATCCAAATAACGTCCATAGAATTTACAGTATTTAAATAGTTTGTATGTGAAAACCTTGGAAGTTTCCCATTCAGCTAGGACAATATTAGCAAATAGGGGCACACATGATGCCCCCATGGCTACCCCTATCTTTTGTTTAAAATATTGCCTCTCAAAGAGAAGGAAGTTATTGTTAAGTATCATATCCATAACTGTTTGGAACATCAGTATTCTGGAATGTGTAAAACCAGAAAGCTTGCAAAGAAAATCATAAAACATACTGATACCCTCCTCATATGGAATAACTGTAAATAAGTCATGGACATTAATTGTGGCAAATATAAGATGTTTGTTCTACATATCCTGTTGAATTTTCTTAAGACAGTCCCATGAATCCTGTAATATATGTGGGAATTGTTTTAATAAATCCTTCAGGTTTAAGTCTATATACTTAGCCACAGAAAATGTTTTCGATGCCTTGGCATCCATTATGGGCATTAAGGGGGGGATCAGTGGTAGAATTATGGATCTTAGGTATATCGAAGATCATAGGGGTACGTGGGCTTCCTTGTTGCATATAGTTTAACAACAATATGTAATGCATACATGTCAGGTAGTGAAGCCATGCAGCTATGATGCATTTCAGCTGTTAGCAACACTGATTGTTATCTCCATATTGTTATTCATTTGTATTGCAGGTGTACATGTGTCAGCAGGAGGATGGTCTGCATTCATATTCCACAAGGGTATGGCACTGTGGTGATACCATGGCAGTGACATGTCTGGTGTACAGTTGCACACATGTCACAAGTTTGTATAACAGTTATTGACCATGCCACATTGACAGGTGGCCTGCTGGTACATGTATAATCTACACCCTTATGTCAACCCATCCACATTCACACACATCCTTAATTGGCAACACTGTGACTAGACCCCCTACCTAGGTATGTAGTGCTACTGAACTATGTGGCGTTCATTGCACACATGACACCAAGTTTAGGGTGAGGTGTATACCAGGTCACATGTTACATGCAAAACATCCACAGACATGTACAGTATGTTAATGGTGGATTTAGTATTTGTATATGGAGAATACATAGTGTGTCATACCATCATATACACATTGACTGACACATAACAGACAGACACACATTTTAGAGACTTGGGTGTATTGTTGCTAACAAACTAGTCTGTGTGTCCAATGTGTTACAGGTGCACATAGCACATGTGTAACTGGGATGTATCCTGTTATCAGCTACCTATATGGGTGATAGTGACAGTGAGTCACCAGAGAGTGGTACGTGGAACATATACCGGGTGTACCATGGTGTAATGACAGTGCACACAGCCCCCACATCCCCCAATGGATATTATACACACTGGATCCCATCTTGATACTCTGACATACCCACTATCACACATTGCCCACAATGCCAATACAACCCATTGCATATCACAACAGTTGTACCACAGGGATATGCATGTAATGCACATGCCACAGGCATAGTCGGGTGTTTCATTGCAATGACACACCTATGGGCTTTGACAACACTATCTGTACTACTGTGTGGCAATGTGTAGTGTAATAGGAGTATGTGGCCTCGGAATGGTGTACCCTACAGATATGCAGACATGGACACATACACACACGTGGCAGACCTGAATGGGATTCCCATGCCTATCGACCCATTTGTACAACACTGTTGTGCTGTACTGCAAGGCACATGTAGTTGTTAGGGAGAGAAGTGTAACAGGCTACATGTCATGTCCAATACAGCAGTGGCCACATCTGACTATGACAATGGGAGTGGAGGTGGTTGTGAAGGCTGTCATGTAATTTCCAATTACAGGTGTATTAACACACAAACAATGCTATCCTCAGTAATGCACATGCACATGTGTCAATACTGTGGTGCATTGCTGCAGGTGGTCATAGCTGTACACCTGGCTATTGTCCATGGAGGGACTGGATGTGTAGGGGTGTGTGTGTACATTGGTATCATGCCACCTGCCATGTGCTAGCAGGCAATCTATTGACAGATACCATGTTAGTGACTGGCAGGGTGAGAGTGATATGCTTCAGCCAATCCTCTGGGTGCCTTCTGCACATGGCCACCGAGGTGAGCCAGTTGACATGTATGCAACATGTATTACATCACATGGTTAGTGTCTGTGATGGAGACCTGTACCCAAGCATGTGCAGTTGACTGTGGTAGTGTAGTGTAATGTAGGTACCCATGGCATGTGGCCCATACAGGGTGATGTCTCTTATATGTGACAGGCAGTACACAGCTGGCCACGCATGTTGGTGTCAATCAAGCATAGGTTGCCTGTACGTATCCCATCTGGAGACCTGCTATCTGCACATATGTGGAGGGACTGACAGACACCAGTGTGATGAGTAGCAATGCAATAGGATGAATGTGTCAACAGATGGATGTTTGACAACAATAAGTATGCCATTACTACATGTTGTAAGCCCTCACTAACATGTGCTGTACCAATGGTACTCTACAGTTACATTCTGCATGTTTGATTATTATCCAGTAGGGTATATATATGATGATACAGCCCACACACCAGGAACATGACAGTGAGCCCTCAGAGTGCAGCTATGCCTGCAGGTGTGCTTGTTGTCAGTAGTAATGTTAGCACTCCACCGTTCCCTGGGACAGCACTGTCAACAGTAGTAATGCCATGTTACACTGCATGCCTGTGTGACAGCACATACCCTGGGTTGCTACCCCTGCATGTCACACATTCACATGGATAACAGTGCTGTGCAGGCCTCATATACTTGTGCATCCCAGACATGACACTCAATACCCTTTGCTACTGTAATGACAGCACATAGACACATGTACTGTACATGGCAGTACATACACATATTATAGATGTCATTTCCCAGGGTTTGACATAGCCTTGTATGTGACCCAGAGACAGCCTCTGTGTAGACAATATGCCACAGAGTATAGCTGGAGGATGTCTAGATGGTCAGCATAGGCTATCTGCTTGATGCCTGTGATTCTTATAGTGAGGTATTTCCACTGCCTTCCTAGCTGTCGCAGCTGTCTTGCGAGGTACATACCAAACGGGGCATTGTACTCTATACAGGGTGTAATGAGGGATGAGTACAGTGGGACAATTACCCCCTTTTTTCTGGATGTAAAGCCCTCAGTGTTCAGGTGTGCCACATAGACGGATTTCCTTACTGTTGTGGCTATGTGGTTAATGAAGGTGAGACCACTGTCCACCTGTGCCCTATGTCTGTCAGCACACTTTTGGTGTTTAGTGTACTGCCACCTATGTGGTAATTCATGGGTACATGGTATGTCCAAAGGGGATAACTATACATTACTTGGCATTAAGCTTGGCCCATGGCTCTGGCACCAAGCATCTATTTCTGTAAAGCATTGTTGTAGAATATCCACATCATTTGGAGATGCAATAATGGCTCCCAGTTTGCAGTCATCTGTGAACTTTGTTAGCCAGAGTTCTGTAGTGTTGGCCTGTACTTCAGGGAAGTACATGCCAAACAACAGTTGTGCCAGGACCGACCCTGACATACTCCAGTTGTCAATTGTCTGGAACAGGGATTGGACATGGCTACATTTACAGTCTGGGTTCATTCGGCAAGTCAGTTGGCAACTCAGTGAGTGACACAGGTGTTTATGGCCAGCTTTGCATGTATAGCTATGTCTCTAGAGTGGGTAATGTTGTTGAAGGCCTTAGCCAAGTCCAGATAGGCTGTGTGCACTGCCTTACCCTCCTCCACAGCTTCAGAGACTTAATCAAAGTAGTCAATCAGGTTCAGGAGACAAGATTGGCCCTGCAGAAGCCCAACCAGGGTGGGGTCCAGTGTTTGCTGGTTGCCAATGTCATTGTTAATAAGTTGCATGTTAATGCATTCCATGCCCTTGCAGACCAGGCTCGTCAGACTGATGGGATGGAAGTTCAATGGATCCAAGGTGGATTCCCCCTTGTGGAGTGTGATAACTGTAGCTGTGTGGCACTCAGTGGGATAGAAGCCTGAGGTGAGGTTATGATTACAGATGGCACTTAGGTGAGATGCAGGGTTATCTAGCAGTTCATGTACTACACAGCCCGGGATGTCATCTGGTCCCATGGATGCTGTATTCTTAGCAGGGGAGTTGGTGGTTTCCACTTGTATGGCCATGATTACTGGAATTTGGAAACTTTTTGTTCCTGAGATGGGCTCTTTAGGGGGTGAGGGAGGCTGAATGTGGTACTAAAACGGTCTGCCCAGATATTTGAACACTCCTTTGAATCAATATATTTAATGCCAATCTGTTGTACCACAGAGCAGTTCTGAGCATTGCCGTATAGATCCTGAACATAACTATAGAATGCCTTATGGTTGTCATTGGAATCTATGGCAATTATATTTATGTAACAAGCTGTGGCGTATTTTGAGGGATAGCAGCTTCTTACTGAGGCTGGTAAGGGAGCAGTTTGGGTTTTGTGATTATCCTTTTAACTTCAACAGTGTCTTCCTTCTGTTGTATAGATTGTTCATGGTAGTGGAGCGCAAGACTGGCTACCTTGTATGAAGGACAGTGTTTTGGATCTATGTGGGATGGCACAATTCATGCACGAGCGGTTGTGCCCATACAGTGCCTTAGTGTACGATTCACCAGTTGCACTTTCAGCTCCCATTTCCATGGGCTTCATGAGGTTTGTCACCTCTGACTTGAGTAGCATGGCATTGGCTTTGCAGAGGGTTTTTATGGAAGAACCTTACTGGTGGGTGGGGGTGGGATGTGGATGTTAACTGTGATTACCATATGGTTAGACCTGACCTATGAGGGGTGACCACTGGTGTGGAGCATCTGACTCCCATGTTGGTAATGACGAGGTCTAGGATATTAGAGACCCTGGCTGGACAATGGATTAATTGATCCAGGGGGCTGGAATGTATGAGTTCCTGGAACTTTTAGTAAAGGGTGGTGGTACATGAGTTGTTGTCCCAGTTAATGGCAGAGTATTTGGAATCACCCAGTATTATGATGTTTGGTTGTATCTCAGTATTGTCCAGTATGTTTATAACGGTGTAGTGAGAACCTTGGCCCATGGAGGGGGATCAGTAGCCAGCTACAATTTGGATTGCAGTCTTACCTAGTGTTAATTGCATCTGGTGATTCTCAGATGCATTGTGTTGGACACTAGGCTGGAGGTGTGAATGATCTTGGTGAATATGGACACTCCTTCACCTGTGGTGTTGAGGTCTTGGTTTGTTGCCCAACATGTGTGATAAGGGTTGTAGACAGGTATTACAGGTGTGTTCTCTGGAGCATTGCACCAGGTCCCAGTTACTGCACAGATATCAATATTCCCCATTTGTAGGTGTGGGTCAAGAGAGTTCCTTTTTAGGTTTAGACTTCTTGCATTGAGTCGCATTACCCTCAGTTTTGCATGCTTGTATCTGTTACAGTGGTGGTTTTGTCCTTTGAACCTTGCCTAGATAAAGTGCTATGGGGATGCCAAGAGCTGTAGCCAGTAATCTGAATCCCAGGGGCAACACGTGCAGACAATCTCTGCAAGAGCATCGTGGTTTGTTCATCATGTCGCCCCAGGCAGACAGATACTGGATCCCCTTTGATTGACATCAGATGCTTAGCCACTTGTTGAAGTCATTGCTGTGTATGTGTATATGTGTGGTATTTATATGTATATATGTACATATATATCCCCATATATGTATGTGGATATGCATATGACCATATATGTATGTATGTGGAGATGTATATGTGTATATATCTACACAGATGTGTGGCTATATGTGCACACATATCTGTTTACCATATGTCCAGAACACGGAGTAGAGTCCTACCTCAGAACCAACAGTCCCAACACTGTAGTGCAAGGGGATGATATGAATGTATTGCGGGTATATATGCAGACTGTTGCCACTGTCATAGGGGTGTCTTAACAGATATGTTTTGTGTGGGAGGTCACATCTGCTGTAGACATGTGCATCACTGCCTATGGACAGACATCCTAGGAGCAGCATAGTATGGACCCACTGCTAGCACAGTAATGATCCTGTGGACTACAACAGGGATATGACCACTATATGTGGACAGTGTAGCACTCTGTGGTCAGTCCAGAAGTGTACACATGTCCCCTTCATGCGAGAGATGTGGACCACGCCTCCCAATGTGGATGTTACTAGCCATGTACATGGGTATCTCACAACAATACTGGGGTACATATGCCCACGCAGTGTATGCTCGCACACACGCCAGTCTGTCCAGATACATAATAGCTGGTGCTGTTGAGTTCACATGGCCACATACTACCCAGTAGAGAATGACATACATTTGTACAGCATACCACTGCTTTGTCAGAAATACACAACAGTTATGCTGGCCTGGCAGCAGTATGTCCTGCAAATAACTGGACATAACAGCACACTAGGTATTTACAGTAGGTTGCTGGGCAGGTAAAAAAGCACTGGGCAAACTACAGGCAGACTGCCACAACACTGGAATACATATTGTATGGGGGAATACACATGTACCTGCAATTATAGTGGGCTCAGCACTCAGGTCACAGCACAGCATAGCAGACACCTGTAAGAAAATGCATACCCACATCCAATGTCAATGCAGCCACAGCCACATATAATACACAAGCTTAACACTGGAGCAGCATGTAACATCAGATAGAACAGGACTGAGAACAATGGCATCTACCACAGTCTGTACAGAGCCCATGTTTCGTAAGTGCAATACACATACAGTCGTCAACCATCCTAACCCAGGAGTCTGCAGCCTGTGGATCTGGAGCCACATGTGTCTATTCAATCCTGCTGTAGTGGCTCCTTGTATATCTGAGGATTAATGGACACACACACACACACACACACACACACACACACACACACACACACACACACACACACACACACACACTCACACATGTACACACAGAGAGGGACCCAGCAATCTCAACACAGGAACACAAGTATGGACATATGTTAGGTATTGTTCTTATACACATAGTTATATTATATTTAGTATAACAATGTATGAAACATTATATGCTCTGCTATCTTCATTGTAGGAGTTAGATAGCTGTTGTGCTTCCAGATGACATTAGTTCGGTGGGTGAGGGGTCAGGAATGGCTCTTTGGATAGTGAAGGCCGAAGACCCCTGCCATACATACACAGAACACAGTACTGTACACACAAACACAGAATGTCCAGATAATGTCATCAGAAACAGCCCCTACTACACACAACATGCCCAGCAGTCTGTCATCTCAGTGGCTGGTTATCAGGTATGCTGTCAGTAAGTAATGGTGTACAGAACATATGCCCCATATATATGTGGGCTTCATTTGCACAACATGTGTGTGCACCTCTGCAGTATAGAGGTCAGTGTATGTAACAGTGTGCTATGACCCTGTAAGGCAGTGTATGGGAGGTATACATCATAAGTATCCCAGGGTGTTACAACATGTGAGGACTATGAGTAGTAAGCTGCCTTAAGGTATGCGGATGTACATTACCATACATTTCACCTTGTGAATATTGCTGGCTTACTGCTAACTGCCATCAGTGTAATTGTGGTGATTACAGTTATGCATTGTTATGTGACAGATACCACCCATAGTGTCAACACAGGTGTTTTCCCCCCTAGGGATTGCATGCAGAGTGTATTTAGAGGCCACTGGGCTATACATCTGCATGACATACTGTGGATAGTTTGTTATGCTGTGGCCACGTCAGTCTTTTCTGTTGGAATACCTGAAGGCCTTGGCATGGACAGCAACAGATGTGATGTTTTTCGACTACTGCAATAAAGGATATGTTTGAGTGTTGCATTACTCTGTATGTATGTCAAAGCATAATCAGCTATATAACATTGCATATACAACTGTAATAGTACACAACTGAACCTTTACTTTGTATACCAACGTCTGTGTTGTGTTACATCCATTGACTTCTCTGTGGGTTTATGTTTCAGGCAGCACTTGGTGGTATGGGTGATTCATACAATGTCAATCGGATGAGGTTGTAACTGTAGGAATACTGGCTGTTCAGTATGGTGTGCACCCTCTGATGATGTATCTTCCTAGACATACCTCTGTGTATGTATGTGTAATTACATATATATATATATATATATATATATATATATATATGCATATATGAGTATCTGCATACATATCTCTGTGCAAAGGTATCATAGGACTGTTCATTGCTTACAAATTGTACATTTAATATGGTAGCCAGTCTGTACTGCATGATATGCTATCAGTACCTGCCTGACATAATACAGGTGGGATGGCTTACTATTAGCGTCTTGTGGCCATGTATTCTCAGGTTCTGGTTATGGAATTTGCAAGAGTTGGTATTGTATTGCAGGGGGGGATATAAAACCGTCTAAGACATATGTTGCTTGAGCCCACTCACCCCCATTAACGGTGCCTGTGTTCATATATGTCATTCTTATGTTCTCTATGATATTTATAAATATATATCTGTATATACATATATATATCTATATGTCTATATATCTATATATATTATATATATATGTATATATATATATATATATATATATATATATATATCTATATATATATATATATATATATATATATATATATATATATATATATATATATATATATATATATATATATATATATATATATATATATATATATATATATATATATATATATATATATATATATATATTAATATATATATATGGGTCTACTTCTGTTGGTCAGCCCATTTCACTGAAACTCATTTGGACGACAGCCCATTTGATCGACAAAAAGTATGCAAGGCAAAACCTGGGATTTGCCCTCCCACTGCTGTGCGACTGTGGAGTTGTTGTATATAGTTGGGGGGGTGTGGGGGGCACAGCCCCTACATTGGGGGGTGTGGGGGGTGAAGCCCCCCACTAAGAATGTTTGTCGATCAAATGAGCTGTCGATCAAATGAGTGTCAGTGAAATGGGCTGTACCAACAGAAGTAGACCCATGTATATATATATATATATATATATATATATATATATATATATATATATATATATATATATATATATATATATATATATATATATATATATATATATATATATATATATATATATATATATATATATATATATATATATGCACAGATATATATATATATATATATATATATGCACAGATGTGTGTATATATATATATATATATATATATATATTTATACATATATACACATATATACATACATACATATATATATATGTACTTGCACATATGTGTGTATGTATATATATATATATATATATATATATATATATATATATATATACACATATATATATATACATATACATATATATATATATATATATATATATACATATGCACACACACATATATATATATATATATATATATATATATATATATATATATACTAAGAAATTAACCGTGATAATAAAGCATTCAATAAAATAGTAAATAACACCAACAACTCTTGTAGAACTTTAGCGCTTTCGTCTTATTTATTATCAAGACTTCTTCAGAAAGACAGAGTTGTTGGTGTTATTTACTATTTTATTGAATGCTTTTATTGTCACGAAGTTAATTTCTTAGTTAAAATTTCTTCTCTTCGTTCAATTTTTTTGAGTGCGGTTAATTTTAGTTATATATATATATATATATATACATATATGTACATATATATATATATATATATATATATTGCTGTATATATCGATATATTGACATATATATATATGTACACAGATTTGTACAGATGTATGCATGGAGAGAGTGAGGTATATTTATTTATTTATATAAATAAATATATATATATATATATATATATATATATATACACACACATACATTTAGATGTTAAAGTACATTTTCTGTACTGTTGAATGATTGTGCTGGATGACATGTTTCTGAAGCCATCCAATGTATAGTATATCTGTCATGGCTTAGTGGTAATTCACGTTGTGTAGGATCCTGTTTTTGAGACTTGCAGAGACTGTTTATTTTGTTGCTGGGCAGAACACGGGCCATTGGGTACAGAGTGATTAAGGCACTTTAAAATTGTTCTAAGCGGTGGGTGTGCATGGGTTTTCGTGGAGCTAAGCACTGCTAACTTCCGGTTACAGTGTCATTCACTCAGTTGGCTTCTATATTGTTTAACCTGTGTAGGCAGTGCTTACCTCCATGCAAACCCGCTTACTACTGCTACTAAGTTGTATGCATAATCATACCCCACAACTGTACAGATTTTGATACAATGTTCAGATAGAAAGTTGTATGCATAATTACACCCAACTGTACAGAATTTGCTAGAATGTTCAAAATGAAAGTTGTATGCATATTCATACCCCACAACTGTTCCAATCTGTCCAGCATGTCCAGATAAATTGCCCTTATCACAAGCTTGGTACTCTGTTCCCCTGAAAATCCAGTGTGATGCTCCAAAACATGTAGGCAGCTGTCAATCACATATAACTGATATTCAAATGTGTACATAGTCAGAGATTGTATATGGAAACAAACCTGTCATTCTAGCACCTCACCCAAAGAGTAAGACAGCACTTCTCAACATATGTTGCATTAACACCTGCAGCCTGTCATGCCTGTATGTAAGACACAGGTCAAGTATATAATAATCTATAAACATAGCAGTGTACAATATAAGGCCTTTGCTTAGTGTAATAATACATGTAAGGGAAAGACCACTGCAGTGACTAAGAATGTTGTGAAAACTACAAGGATATATCAGTTGTTACTTGAACTCTCTCTCACCCCGACCATATGTGCATAATAACTCAATGACACTCCTCAACTGATATCTGTACACTCCATCCTTTTGTTGGGACATATGTCCTAATGGTTTATAAATATTCACATTTGTTTCTATGCATGTGCCATGTGAAAATACACCCATATTGGTGGCCTGTAGCCATCAATGAAACCTGCATGCTCCTGTAATGGCCGCTGTTGTTCCATATATACGTGTGGTCTGCTTGCTCTGCAACAGTGTTAATTGTGGTGTGTTGGGTTAATGGGAATACCTATGCATGCTGTTATAACTAATCCTGAATGTTGTTGACTGTTACTAACCCATATCTGTCATAAACCTGTGACAACACAGCTCATATGGGAAGACCGGTCTCAGCGGACCCACCTGTCCCACCTCAGCTGGCCATGGCACCGGGCACCAGCACATCTGGGGCCCAGCCTGGGACCTCCTACTCCGTGGGCCCTGCACCACCCTCGGGTGGAACTACTGCAGGGGATGGAGTTCGGCCGCCTCGGAGCAGGTGCGGAGGGGAACCTGTCACCCGTCAACAGGTCTGTGCCATAGTGCATAAGGAGCTCGATCTGGAGTATTGAGAGCAGCTATGCCAGCTTGAGGGCCATGTGGTGCTATTAGAGGGTGAGCCTGCCCCTTCTACACAGCCCCCAGCACAGCCACCTTCGGGGCCATGAAGGTGCAGTGGTGACTGCCCATGGGTGGGGACCTCAGTCCCACTATTTCCAGTTGGGGGCTCATGGGCTTACGACTTCCAAACACCCCTCCCCGTCCAATGTGTTTAACCCCCACATGTGTCATATACTGGCCCTGTATGCATCTTGTATGTCTTGTCTGTTAACCTACCCAACCTACTTCCCCAAATATACCTACTACCCCTCCCCAACATCCCACTCTCACCTGAAAAAAAGAAAAAAGGGCAATCTGTTCTGAGAAAAAAAATCTCGCCCCATACATAGCTGTCCATTTCCCAGACATTTCCACTGGACACATGTAATCTGGTCTAATTGGTATCACAATGAATATATGTGTTCCTCACCCCTCTCCCAGGGGTTTGACGGTCCAAATGTACCTGCAAATATAGTGTATATGCACAGCTGTTGCTGTGTAGAAGGAATGGGCAGCTATGGACCTTTCCTATACTCTTCCTGCACATGCCTAGCTATTTTCCCAACTGTTCTTCCCTCTTTGTGCCCCGTTTTTCACCATGTTCCATTTAACCCCTTTTTCTTTTCTTTTAAAGGAATTAACGCAGGGGTAAGTGGCAGTAAGCACTTTTAAGCAGCAGTAAGCGAGTTTGCATGGATTTGCATGGAGGTAAGCAGTGCTAAACTCTGGTTACAGTTTCTTATACTCAGCTGCTGAATTGCTTAACCTGTGTAGGCATTACTTAGCTCTGCATAAACTTGCTTACAACTGCTTAAACGTGCCTCAGTCACTCTGTAGCCAGTGTCCCTTGCTCTGCTCAACAACAAAATAAACTGCCTCTCCAAGGCTCGAACCCAGGACCCTGCTCTTCATACACAAAGTGATTTACCACTAAACCATGGTGGACATACATAACCTGAAGTTTTCACAAACATATCATGCAGCACAGTCAATCAGTACAGAAAATGTATTATTATCACAATACATAACCTATTAATGCAAGAAGTCTGGACAAAGTATGCCACACTGTGGGTACAACTAGGGATATATGTCAACTAATGCACTGATACAATTAAAATGTTGCTAGTTACACAGTTATATGTATTAGAACACATATTTAGAAGGAGATGAAGTCTGAATCACAAAAGTGTTGCCACTAGTTACTGACTTTAATGCTGTGATCATCCATGACAATAGCCAAGTGAATGAGGAACAGGCCATAATATGAGCCGAACATGCATGGACATATGGACAGATATATATCTGTAAATGTAGACAGATAGACAGCTATATATATATATATATATATATATATATATATATATATATATTAATGTATGACTCACAAATAATCCTATAACAGCAATTGTATATAGATGCATACATATGTTCATATGTATATATATATATATATATATATATATATATATATACTTATATATGTGTGTGTGTGTGTGTGTGTCTGTGTGTGTGTGTATATATGTATTTATATATATATATATATATATATATATATATATAGATGTATATATCTATACATACATATGTATATATATATATATATATATATATATATATATATATATATATATATATATATATATATATATATATATATATATATATATATATATATATAGATATATATATATATATATATATATATATATATATATATATATATATATATATATATATATATATATATATATATATATATATATATATATATATACATGTATATATTGCAAGCAATGTGTATATGTTCCATACTATGCATGCTGTCCAGGCCAAGGCCTTCAATTAGCACAACAGTAGGAACAAGATTTGCCTTCAGGATACATAACAATCAACAATTACAGATGTAGTTCAGCAGCCTCCAATTACACCCTGTAGTCAAGCTCTATGGGGAACAGTAGCACTTGTGTTAATGTCACCGTATCTTGTACATAACATTGCTTAACCTAACATCTCACTATCACACAGAATGACCCTCTTCTTAGCAGTTATATCACTGAAAAGGTGCCATAGCCTAGGTTAATGGCATAGATCCCCCCATAAAAGGCTGTGCAAGGGCAAGGAACACTGCGCAACATGCACTTACCTCAGGAATGTACAAGGGCACATATGTGTTCTCCAGCTGTTGCCCCATATATATGGACATGGCCCAACAGTTAGTGTCCGAGTCCATGACATGACTGGGATGATAGCAGTAATGCTAGCAGTAAATAATGATAGGCCATTACCTAACAATCCTTCCTGTATCACATCAAGACAAAGACTGGCATATATGTGCAGGAAAGAGGCAGGAACATAGGGCCATATTTGCATTATTGCTGTTACACACCCTGGAAATTGCTGGTGTTACAGGATTTGTTGCAGCATACCCTTATGCAGGGATACAATATTGAAATATAAATGGATGTAGCCGTGTACTGATAGCAATCAACAGACAGAATGCCACAGATATATTTGGGACAATAACTGTGTGGTGCACAGACAAAACCTAACAGCCAATCCCCCTGGTATCATATGGATAGGCCCATAGTTGAGAGCCATGCAGACAGACAACATTCCATGAAAAAGTATCATGTACTCGGAAACCCTGTAAGAACAGCAAGATACATTGCACACAACAGCACTACTCATGCTGTCTGTAGGTCTGGAATCTTACCCAAATGTGGATTTGGCCTGTGTCTGCTGGTTCTGCTGTAAGAGGTATTGCTACCTGCTGTCTGTAATACTGATGTCCACATACAGGAAGGATGTCATCCATACTGTAAAGGTGAATGGACATTGCCCACAGAAGGCAGCAATTTATAGTACAGTGTTGCCATGACAGTGGTTATCTGAAGTACTGCACAGCAGGCTGCATGCAATTAGCAACTGGTGGACACTGACTGGTGCATTGGCCACCACCTGATCATGTGCAATACCAGCAAAAGCATGCTGCAATCTACTCAAATCAGCTCAATCACTCTACTGGAGAGACTGAGAGAGAGAGAGTGAGAGAGAGCCTTCAAAAAAGTTCACAAAGCTCAAGGTTGTGTTACAGCAGAAACAACATAACAGGTATGTGAAACAGATATGCATTTACTGACATGTAGTATATGGCATAGAATAATAGGATGTATAATGTGAAAGGCTGTATATGTGCCATCAGTACTTGTTCCTGTAATGACGTGCTCAACAACTGCACTGGACAGTAGTATCAGTCCCTGTGGGCAGTGGGACATACCTATCAAATGTGCTGACCAGCAGTGAATGGCAAAGCTGTGACCCATGATTTCTGTGTTCTGTAAATTACTGTGGCCAATGGCTAGTGGTGGTATTAATACCGCCATGATAGACACATGGGTGAGAGACCACACCACCTGCAGGACAGTCATGCTAAAGTGTAGCATAGCATGCCCAACTGCCATAGCAGTATAATATGCTTATCTAATGTTTGTCACCATATATACCCCCCTAATGTTAGTCTGTGTTCACATGTGACACCTGTCTGTGTTGCAGCAAGGCAGAATAGTTCAGCTGTGAAGTAAAGAGGGTACATGAGTATGATCCAAATGTTTGTATGCACCCCACATACAGATACATATATGTGTGATACATATTCACAACTATGTATGTGTACAGAACCTCGGACAGTTATACATTTATATAGGTATATAAACAACACAAAATATCTACACATTTATGTACATATGTATATAATTTTATATATATATATATATATATATATATATATATATATATACATACATGTCAATACATTTTCCCTGCCATGACATGCGTGAGAGAACATCACACATCAATACACAACATACCTACATGCCAGTACATGGCTCCAAGATGGAGTGTGGAATGAGGTGTGTATCCCATGTTGGGAACACATTGCAATTGTATGGGATGGTGGGATATATATGTTGGTGAAGGGTATTAGGCACATATTGGTATGTAGGTCTGGTTGGGTGACAAACAAGACAGCATACAGTGCTGGTATATGACACATGTGATGAATAAACAATGTGGATGGGAAGTTAAAGTTGGAATGTGGAGGCCATTGAGCCTACACATGGGAACAAAGGGAACATGGTGCCCACCCATGGACAGTCACGAACGACAGCATCTACATGGACATAAAGGTGCCTGGGCTGTGCGCTGGGCAGGAGGGTCATGCATGTTGAACCTTGTGTATGTGTACTGCATGCCTCCAGGTGATGTAGCATATACCCCATGTCACTGTGGACCTCCCTATTCCCAATACCAGCGACCTACTTGGGTGACAGACACATGTCTGTGTGTGATCCATGGGGCGGACACTATCCCCTTAGCTGGTTCCACATAAAGGTCATGATGGAACAGTAAACAATGAGGTTCCATGGTGGGCCATGGATGTGATGTGGAATGGTAACATGTGCACATTAGGTTGGAGTGGTGTTCCTGCCGGCAAATAACCCCATACACATACTGGTGTGTAACTGTCATGGAACATATGTGGGCTGTAATAGTCCACACAATCCCAAAACATGTCCAACAGCATGCATAGATATCCCCAATACTACAGAATGGCAGATATGTGGCATTCACATAGCAGGCCTACCACATGCATATGTGGAAACATAGTGGCAGTGACAATGGCATGCAGGTGAAATACCCTGTAACAGCCCTGCAACTCTAGTGTCCCCACAGGGAGCATGTCTGTAACCACATAGCAGAAAGTGTTGTACAATACAATATATGGCCCAATGGTACACATACCGGACACATACCACTAACGTAGTGTGAATATCATGTTGGAGCTGATATGGTGCCGGGAGACTGATATGTGTATTGTATTATGGTAAACTTGACATATGAGTTGCTCAGACAAATTTCTATCATTATGTCTTTCAGGGATATGGCACACCCGAGAAACCCCACATACAGTGCCACTGAGGAGGAGATAATCATCACCAGCATCATCCACAACTATCAGCTGCTCTTCTCACTGACAAGCATGGACCAGCAGGAGAGAACAGCCATGTGGACTGATGTGGTCTACAGGGTAAATGAGGTGGGGTTGCACAGCCGAACTTATGAGCAGGTCTGCCACCATTGTAGTGTGGGGTGACCACCTTGCAACAGGTGAGGGGCCATAACATCCATCCCCCCTCACCAGAGTGGAGGAGCTGCTCATCAGCCTGGTAGCACCTGCCTGACCGCAAGAATTCCAGACCTATACAGTCGTGGAGGTGGGTGCTACTCACACACCACACATTGAGCATGCAGGTAAGGTTCCAGGGCATATCAGTAGACTACTGTAGTGTATGCATCTGTACAGGTAGACCATGCATGTGTGGATGTGGGGTATGTTGCTGTGTAGTACTGATAAGCAGTAATGCATAAACTGTAGCACTGTGGACTTCAACTGTTGTTGTACTATAATACTGAAGCCACCCTGTAGCAATGTCACAGCTGTGGCCACTGACATCAACTCTATAGCATGTCAATGTAGGTACCTCTGAGATACCAGCAAGGCAGTGGCCAATGCCAGTGAGTATGGTTTAAGGTTATGCTTGGCAATTCACTGTGCATGTCACAGCTAAGGTGTAGACCATGTACACATCTAACACACCTACCCATAATGCATGCTGTACATGGGCACTGACACAGCACACACCTCACTAATGGGATTACCAGCCTCAAACACATGCAATACACAGTCCATCTCAGACAACTGTGGCTACACTCCAGTGCACATTGCCCAGACACAGCTGACATCTGCCCAACATACCCAGCTATATCATACACAGAGCAGTTGCTACATATAATGACATCTCACTCCCTCTGCTAACACATGCTCCAGGGTCCTAAACCTAATCAACACAATACATAGAACATGCTGGAGGGATAGGGCCCTGTTCTGGGGAATCACCACACTCTGGAACGGACTACCCATGCATGTCAGGCAATGCTACTCATTGGCCCTCTTGACAGCAACACTTGACAATTGGATGGGAAATGGGGAATACAACCTGGGTAGCATGTGTGTGCCACAGCCTGACAGGGGCACAGGGGAATGATATTAGTGGGTGGTGCATGGCAGGGAACCCCTGTGGCTAGGCTTATGTAGGCCCCCAGACCAGTAGACCAGTACTCATCTATGAACCTATGTGTACCACAGGCAACATCAGCCAGGGCCTAATCATTGTCAATAATGGTCTCTACACTCACCATATGTACAGTACAATGCCTCTGTGGTTGGTCTAATGGTAATATATCACTCATACATGCACCACTGATGATGACATATGTGAATACACATCAAGCAGTCACTAAACACGTGTCCACACGTTATCCAGGAACACACAGAGGCTGTGAGCAGCAGCGGAAGCACACCTGACCCACAGAGACACATCCTGCAATGGTGTGTACACCCGTGAGGTATGGTGTACAGTACATGCCAGGGTGCTGAACAGATGCACAGCAATGCTGTGGACATGGGTGCAGTGGGTTCTGGGGGGGGCATCACCTACAAACAGAAGCCATGCATCACAGTCATGTATAATGTTGGTAATGGGGATTGACTACAGTTGCACTGCATGCTTTTCAGCCCCACATGTCCTGCATGCTGACATGTGTGTAATTACAGGTATGTGTGTGATACTATACTGCACTATCGCCTGCTATTGTGTGTGTTATGGGGTTGTGGGAGCTGTCTGTAGGTGCTGTCTGGTGTAGTGTATGGGTTGCCATGTATGTCAATTGCATGCGTGTATGTCTGTGTGTGTGGCCATGTCTGCACACTTGTGTGTGTGTGTGTGTGTGTGTGTGTGTGTGTGTGTGTGTGTGTGTGTGTGTGTGTATTTACTGTTAACGATGTTGTACAGGTCTTACAGTCTGTTCCCTGTTTTCCCCTCATAGGTGGCGAGGTGGGGCTGTGTCCCCCCTGCAGGGAATCTGATGTCAATGATACAGACAGTGACTATGAAGATAGATGTGTTGAGGCACAGGAAGGGTCATCAGGGGCTGCAGCTGAGCCACCAATTGACAACCTACATGTATCCACACCATCCATGCACACAGTCACACTGCCTCTACACGCCTCATCACCATTGGCCCTAGCTGAGGGATAGCCAACGGTTGGCATGGGCCAGGACAGTGTGGTATCTATGGCACATGTGTCAGGACACAGAAGCCATAGCCAGATGTCTGGCAGGCTATCACATAGGCAGATGTGCAGGGGTGCTCCTAGGAATACTGCTGGTCATCATGCCTCTGGCAGATGTGCAACATCTATTTCAACCACATGCATGTTCCAGACTGCCATGGAGGCACAGGCATGAATAGAATGGTACACCAGGTAGGGTCTAAGTGCACAGAGGGCTCATCACACCTCTGTAACTGACAGCATCCATGACCTAGCAGGTGCCATCTGTAATTACACTGAGGTCATGGATAGACGGTGGGATGAGACATTGGAACTCATCCAAAATGTCATGTCCATGTATCAGGACAGGGCGGGATGGTTGCAACAGCCATGTGGATGTATGCCAGCAATACCAGTAGCTGGAGGTCGCTGTGGACATCCAAACAGTCACAGCCACTCCTGTAGAGGCAGTACCAGCCCCAGCACTGTGGGGGGGGCTGTCCACAATATGTCATAGCAGACTACGTGCACGTTGCTCTGGCCAGTCCCAGGAGGGACCTGGATCCAGTGGATGTTGGTCAAACTCGGGGGACAGTACTCTGTCTGGCTCTGTACCTTATACTGCTTGTTGCACCCCTGCTAGGCACAGGTCCCATGTCCATGGCTGAAGACGGTGAACTGCAAACCCTGCCAGGTACAGTATGCAGCTGTCCCACAATTCCCTGTATAGGGCAGCCACATGGAGGAACTGTGTGCATGCAGACACACACACATAAACAACAAACCTAGGGCAACCACATACCTGCACACATGACATCATCTGTGGCCCATAACAATACTCAGTCCTCTCACACACACATGCTGTCAATTGTATGGCTCAGCCTAGGCCTCTGGTAAACCAACCACACACCCTGTGCATATGATGATACCTGTGCCACTGCCTGACATCTGTAACATCAATGTAGGGACAGGCTAACATGGTTCTGATGCACAGGGTGACTGTACAACAGTGTAGCAATGGAATGATGTGTAGCATGTTGTCAACAGTAATGAGAAATGCTAATATCTTGGAGGTGTAGCTGTGCAGCCATGATGCATCATAGCTTTAATTAACAATGTTGTATTGTTGTCACCAGTATCTGTTCAGATTGTGTTGTATTTGTCCATGTGCCACATAGCTGATTGGTGTAGTGGTGTCAGCAGGCCTTCTACAGTGGATACCAGTAAGTGTAGTTGGTGGTACACATGCCATGGCTGGGTACAACACATAGTGCCTTTGGCTAGGATGCAGTACAAGTACAGGACTGTACACATGGATGTATGTCCCCATGCAGGTAGCACATCTGTTGCACATGTAATCCCACCAAGACAGGATAGGCATCACTACACAGTGCTATATATGCTGTCTGCAATGTGGATGACATTGAACAAGCTAACAGCAGGGTGTGTGAATCTCCCCAATCTACTGTGATCCCACCTAAATAACGTGTGTGCCAATGCCGATGGCATAGCCCTACCCTTAGGAGGGTGTGAGGTGCTCAACTACTGTGAATGGTGTAGATAACAACTAACAACTTGATTACATACACTGTACAGTATTACAGACAGCTATGTGGGGGGATAGATGCAACAGTAACTGCAATTATGGCAGTTGTGTCCACAACAGCCACACTCAGTGAGTTATAGCAACCCCAGTAATGCTGCACACCTCAATAGTGTGGAGGAGGGCAGTGACACATCTATGACCTGTGAAGGACTGTATGCCCACAGGATGGCACCTGTGGTATGTTGGCATATGCCAAGCAGCCCTAGGGAAATATATCCTGTGAACGGAGGTAGATCCCGTAACAACTACACACATTCTTACAAGCGGGATGATGTACAAAAGCCTGCTATGATCTACATAGGCATTGAGTTCCTCCTAACCCTCATCTACACCTGTCATGATTGGGTTAAGGAGATATACCAGGTTCAGGTTGTATTCTCTGCTTTTGACAAGTCCAACATTGGTGGGGTCCCGTGTGTTGAGATAACCAGTGACATTGGCCATGGATTCAATGTTGGTATGTTCCATGTCCCTGCAGACCACGATCATCAGACTACCGGGTGGTAGTTCCCAGCTGACATGGTGGGTTTGTGGATGTTCTTGCCAACATTGGTGAAACCATTGTCAGGTGTAGGGCTATTGGATTGTATGAGGGATCCCAGCTACTAACTGTACCTGCCCAGAGCGTTCCCTCAAGCATGACATGTCACTTGACTGTACTGCATGTTATGTTAGTAATGCCAGCCTTACATCCTACAGGTGGGATGGAGTACTGTTAACATGTAATGCCCTTGTCATGTAAGGTCCTGCTTATGGGATCTGATAAGGTTGGTATTGTATTGCAGGCCAGACGTATTTGGCTGGGAGGTTATACCTATCCATGCCAGATGTATGTTGTTTGGGTCTCTCAAACCTATCAATGGTGCATGTGGACATATATGTTGTAGTTACATTCCCAGTTCCATCTACAGATGTATGTCCATATATGGCTATATTGATATATATGTGTTCACCTTTGACAGGGGGACAATCATTCCTTCGAACGGCCCTTTCTGCAAACCAAAAGGACTAATCCGTCATTTCTTACTGCACCACAGTTAAGAGAACTGCAGTTCTAAAGGCACCTTCGCTGACACTCGAAGTTCAAGTTGGAATACATATCGTAATGGTGGGGGGGGCATGACTCTCTGCAACCCCCTCTGGAGGTTTAGGCCCCCCACAACCCCCTTACTGTGATATATGAACTCGTAGTGTGCACTACAGTGGGGATAGGCAATTATTCCCCATCCTCACTATAGTGGCATCTGCAACCAAATTGCCTAATCTGCAATGAGCAAATGCATGCTGACATTTGAACATTGCACAATCTATGCATGTATTGCAGGACTGTGCAATATTGAGAACATACTTTAGGCCTACCAGCTTCCAGACACATGGATTTCTCCCTTTGAAATGTGAGCCATATATATGCTGACATATATGCATTCCTTGTGCTGTCTATATGTGGACATGTGGATATATACATATATATATATATTGATGGCTGTATGCGTATCTATGTATATATGTATGTATTGGCTTATATATATATATATATATATATATATATATATATATATATATATATATGTATGTATATAGATATATCTATAATTATATTTACATATATAGATATGTTATATCCATTCAATGATGAATATATATATATATATATATATATATATATATATATATATATATATATATATATATATGTGTATACACACACACACACACACACACACACACACACACACACACACACACACGCAAATACATCTGCATGGTGGAATACATTCCCTGTAGTGTTGTATACCTGAGCTGGATGATATGCATGTGGAAACATCATGATTATGCATATGTGCCATGGCTTAGTGGAAAATCACTTTGTGTATGATGTGCAGGGTCCTGATTACGAGCCTTGCATTACCTGTTTATTTTGTTGCTGGGCAGAACTCACAAACCTGCTTACAACTGCTTTACGGTGCCTTAATCACTCTTTATCCAATGGGCCATGTTCTGGCCAGCAACAAATTAAACAACTCTGGCAAGGCTCACACCGAGTACCCTGCACACCCTAGACAAACTGATGTACCACTAAGCCATGACAGGTACACAGATATTCAATGTTTCAGAAACATATCCGCCAGTCCTGTCATGCAACAATGCAGAGAATGTATACCAACATCTAGATGTCTACGTGTGTAACTATAGTGCAATCTTAACAGATACAACATGCCCATATATGTATAGACACACATGTATTCAAATATATATGTTGTTTTACTAACTCTATATACATATATATTGCTATTTATGCACATATACCTATATAACTGTTAGCAGATAAATATATCTATATAGGTATATATGGCCATACATCTATAGATAGCAATTGCAGATTAACAAATACACCTATGTTCACATGCACCGTTAATGAGGTTGAGAGGCCACACACACTATACATCTTGTACGAACAGGCATCCCCTCACAGCCAAACACCTATGCCTTGCAATCCACTACCAAGTACAGTCTGCCTCCCACAGGACATGTAATATATGAAAGCTATCAACGTCCCAAGGATGCAGATACACATACACATATATGCTGATGCAGATATACATTATATATATATATATATATATATATATATATATATATATATATATATATATATATATACATGTGACTACACATACACATGCAGATATATGTACAGTGAGATACGTATGTAGGAGGTGCACACAATATGGAACAGCCAGTATGCCGACAGTTAACACCTGAACAACTGGACACTGTATGGGCTAAACATACTAATGTCAGTCATTGCCTGCAACATATACCCATAGAAAGGTCATAGGAAAAATACCACACACAAGTTTGCAGAAATGGTGCTCCTTTAATTGTGTACCATAATGGTCCTATATGCCATATCATATAGCTGTTCAAATACTGACAACCATATAAATGGAGTACTGCAACTGTGAAACAGTTACACTTATACAGTAGTCTGGAAAGGTTCACAACTGTTGCAGTCCAAGCCAAGCCCTTCAGAATGTACAATAGTGCTGACAGACTGGGCCACAGGGTACCACACAATCAACAGTATGTATTGCAGGTGTGTAGTTTAGCAGCCTCTATCTACATTCTGTACAAACTTTGTAGGAGGTAAAGACATTTTGTGATCATATGGGTTGTACCCGGAACATAACAAGGCATAATGCACAGAACAGTCTGTATTGTAGGAGACAGTAGGCTTGCAGTGCCCCAAGTCATGTTAGTAATTGCAATATAGGTGGAGTATACAATACTGTACATCCACATACCTTGTGGCAGCTCACCCGTAATAGCCCCACATTTGTAAAAGCCTAGGTCATTTATGGTGCTCCCCACCTGGACTCTATAATAAAAGACCATATATGACTGTTACATACACTGGCCTCTGCAGTGCATAAGGGAGCACATAGGTTTGTGTAGATGATGCCCACACGTACATGGCTCCAGCCCCAGTGTATGTAGGTGGAATACAACAGCAGTGTACTAATGGCAGCAATGGCAGTGTGATATACTCACAACCCACTACAGAACAACCCCAAACAGCATGACAAATGTGCACAGCTTGGTATGTAGATGGGGGACAGAGGCTGGAATACAGGCATATATGTGGAACACTGTTGCCATATACTAAGCAAGGTGCTGGTGTTACAGGATAGTCTGCAACATACCCTTAGTCAGGGAATTGAGGTTAGATATAGACATGGATGTAGCCATGTACTGGTAGCACACAGCACACACACACTGCCAGTGTCATATCTGACACAGGGCATGTGTGGTGGACAGACAACACATGATAGGCATACCTCTGCCCAGCAAGAGATTAGGCCCACAGTGGTGAGCTATGCAGACAGACTGCATTCCAAGGTACACTAGTATGTACACACACACACCCTGTAACACCAGTACTATGCAAAGCATTACACAACTCTACCCACAGTCTGTCTGTAGTTCCTGAACCTCCTACAAATATGTGTTCATTCTGAGTGTACAAGTTCTCCTGTAAGAGGTATTGCTACCTGCTGCCTGTATCACTGAAGCCCACACACAGGACAGATGTCCATCACACAGGAAATGTAAAGGGACCACAGCCACATGCTGTAGGGATTTATAGTGGGTGGTTGCCATGACAGTGTTAATTCAATGTAGTACACATGTGTCATTATATATATATATATATATATATATATATATATATATATATATATATATATATATATATATATATATATATGTGGCTATCTGGATAGGTATATGCACATATATTTCCACCATATGTCCTGAACATGGAGTGTAGCACAGCCCCTACAGTCCCAATGTCATAGTGCAAAAGGATGTCAGTTATGTATAGCAGGCATATTACTAGACTGTTGCTACTGTCATTGGGATTGTCTTCAGAGACATGGTGTGTGTGGATGCTGAAATTTGCTTATAACATGTGTGCCACTGGCTACTGACAGACATCCTAAGGAAATCATTGTAAAGTACCGCTGCTAGCATGTAATGCCCCTGTGGAGTGCAGCAGAGATATTGGCCACTATATATGGAACTTCAGACACACCCTGTACAGTCCAGAGGTATACACATATTCTCTTAGTGCACCACATGTGTACCAGGCTTGACAATATGGATGTAGACAGCCATGTAGATGGGTATAACACATAATGACTGGTTTACATTTGGCATCATAGGTGTTGGATTCACACACTCCTGTCTGATGTGACACATAATGACTGCTGGTACAGGGGTGCCATGGACACATACTACCCATTAGATATTGACATACATCTGTACAGCATCCCACTGCTCTGTATGACATACATGATGTTTATGGGAGGCCCGGCAGCAGTACATCTGGCAAGTATCTGCACATGATATCCCACTGGTTAAGTAGACTAAGCTGCTAGGCATGTAACAATGCACTGTGCAAGCTACAGGCAGACTGGCTCAACACTGGCCTACATCTCATATGGGGGGATGCATATGTGCCTGCATATATAGCAGGCTCAACAGCCATGTCACAGCACAGGGTAAGATACACCTGTGTGACAGTGCATAACCACACCCAATGCGAACACAGCCACAGCCACATATGGTAAGCTAGCATAATATTACAGTATATGGACTATCTGTTCTACATCATCCTCATATGTGCCACTCACAGAATGTCCCTACACATACTAGGCTGCTACACAGTTTGGTCTGATGGCTGTTGGTGGTATGTGACATGTGTGCGGTATGGCCCTACAAACATGTACAGCAAAACGGTACAATACGGTGGGGCAGCATGTAACATCTGATAGAAGGGGAGCTAGGACAATGACATCTACCACAGTCTGTACACAGGCTAAAGTTCATATTAACAATACACACACTGCCAACATTCACCATCACTACACAGACCTCAGTACTGTACAAACATCCACAGAATGTCCAGCTTATGTCATGAAATATAACCCCTACTGTAGATGATGTGTAACAATCTGATATATCACTGGCTTGTTATCAGATATGGTGACACTATTTATAGTGTATAGCACATATGCACCACTTCATGCACGCCATATGTACAAATGTTGACAGCAGTGTTGCTGACAGCACATACACAGGGTCAGTATAGACATGTTGCTGTGATAACCTTGTATATTTTCCATTGGAACGGTGTTTGTTGCAACATATGTCCTATGAGGGATATGAAGTCAGTAACTGCCATGGCCTTCAACATCTACAGACTACAATCCTCACACTACTGTCTGCATCCCACAGAGAGATGCACTGTGGATAACACATGAAACCATAGACACAACACTGCCCAGTATGCAGATGACCCTGCAGGTGGGGATTCCTCATATACATGGGACTGACATGCATTACTACATGTACGACAGGCATATGCAAACAAACACTGTTAAACCAACATTACTCCAAATGCAGTATAGCAGCACTTACAGTCTGTAGTCAGATCAGGCACATTCCCCTCCTGTTTGCTGCCCTCTTTCCACAGTGTATGTTGTTAGAGGTAAACCCCAATCCATCTGAGATGCTGTTTGCCAAACAACAGATCTAGTTCCTGCTCACAGTGAATGAAAAGGCCCAACACCACTATGATGTTCCTAGGTATTGGAGTGGGTTTCCATGCAATTGGCTATGGGGTTGTTACCACAACTGTTCCACATGCAATCAGCTAGGGGAGGGCTGCAATTCATGCAGATCCCATCGGCTGATCATAAGCATTACGTAAAATTCACATGTTGCTGCCTAAGCAAGGCAGGTGTGGGTCTCCACATTCACCAGAGAGGTAGTGTCGCAGGAAGACAGAGGCAACTATATGTCAGGGAGGGGTGGGAGTGTAAAACTGAAGCATGTTTGTGTTACTCATCTACAAGCACAGGGTATCAAACCCCCAACAACTTTGTAGTGCTATCACTGTTCAGTGCAGTTATTGGATGCACCATATGGGTTACCTGATGTGGAGCACTCAGAACATATATGTGAGGGTGAGTGACATCTGCAACAGGGATACAGTAGATATACGGTAGGTGTTGTATGCATGCCTGTCTGCATGAACAGGTGCCAGCATCAACACAGGCCTACTCACACAGGGGTGCACACACATTGACACAGTTGGCAGGGCCATGAGTGCAACTCATCACTAGTGGGATTGCCACAACACATCAATGTGCAGGTATGACATGCACCACATGGGTCATATGGAGGCCATATGGGCAAAGAGTATGAGGAGATGTCAGACATCAGACAGCATGCTTCGGTATGCCCTGGGGGGTTGTAGTGAGTTTGGATGTGGACATATGCACCATACAACACACACACACAAACACACAGGGTGCCAGTTCTGACATGCATGGGTGCATGTCTACATGGGTGTGTGGTGGTCAACTGTGCCAGCAGGCTGTACAAGGGTAGGCGATGGGTATACATTGGCATCAGGCCACATGACAATGGTCTGCATTGTGGCTCAGGCCTGTAGCTGCTGCATTTGCCCAAACAGGTGTGTATTGCAACCCCCATCCAGTCACCTGGGTGACTATTGTGTGTGGCCAATGCTGTATACCACATGCCATGTATGTGTTCCTTAGTCCATGACATGGATGGTGTTTGGGATGTGCACACCTCCCACATGCATGTACAGTGACATGTGGAACTGTACCTAGGGTTTCTGGCCCATGTTGTGAACACAGATTATCATCAGATGTGCCAGTCTTGCTCACCTGTGGCAGGAACTGATAATGGGCAGCAGGTTTACCCTTCACCTACATTGATAGTATGTCAACAGCATTCCCTGATGTCAGTGTCATCTATCCATACAGGACATGTTGTCAGGCATGGTATGTTCATTGTGAGTCACATGTGAAGGCACCACAGGTGGTGCAGGTGTCCATTGGAGAACATGGTAGAGGTGCACTGTCTGCATGTACGTGCATATTGGACAGATGGGCAGGGTGACATGCCCTCTGTAGCTCACTGCTATCACTGCATAGCTACTATCAGTGGACAATATGCAGTGTACTACCCACATATTGCCTGCTGCCTAGGCATGTGTGTTCATATGACACATGGGTTGAGTGTGTGCTCTGGGTAATAGTGGGGTTGCTAACTTGGATTGGCTGGCCTTGATGTCACATGTATGGGTATGGCTTTGCACCCCAGCCTCCCAGCTAATTTATATCTGTTATCCCTGTATGGTTGACATTGTGATATATAGTAAGGCCACCATAAAAGAAATTAGCAAAACCCTCTTCACATTGTCCACACACTCACCTCTACACAGGATACAAATTCAAACACACACACCTGTCATGTCTGGGAGTAGAACTCCTACCTAACTATTTTAGTACACAAATAGCACTATGCAGTTATAGCACATACCAAGGACATTACTAGAACACTTTTTCCCCAAAGGTGTATTTCACAGTGAATGACATCAGCAGGATTACCAAAGAAGTGCATGTTCAACTGTATTGCAAATGACTAGCCTAAAATGCATTGCTCCCTACACAGACAGTGAGACACCCACAAAACATCCACTACTGAGGGTACAGAAACACTGACCAAGGTCTATATCACACTATAGCATGGAGCTGTTATGGGACACACCACAGGGATTGTTGGAGACATCTTTCCCCAAAAGTGTATTTCACATTGAATGACATCAACAGGTTTACCAAAGTAGGGCATTTCAACTGTACTGCAAGTGAATAGCCTAAAATGCATTGCTCCCTGCACAGACAGTGAGACACACACAAAACATCCACAACTGACATGTGTGGGTATAGAACCCCTGACTGAGGTCTATTTCAGACTACAGCATAGAACTGTTATAGGCTACACCACAGAGATTATTAAAAAGCTTCCTCCTCAAAGATTTACTTCACAATGAATGACATCAGCAGGATTGGCGATGTAGGGCATTTGAAATATAGTGTGAGTGAGTAGCTTATGATGCATTGCTCCATGCACAGACATTGCAACACACACAGAACATCCAGAACTATCATGGGTGGAGATGGAACCCTACCAGAGTTCTAAATCACACTACAGCAGTACACAGTTACAGGGTGCCCTACAGAGATTACTGGGCTGGGACTTTCCCATAGGTGTATTTCTAGGTGAGTGACATCAGCAGCCTTTCCAAAGTTGAGTATATGAATTCTAAGGAGTGTGAGTAACCTAAAAAGCATTGTGCATTACTCAGTCACAGACAGACAAAGACTATCACACTCACACACACACTTGCCAAGTCTGGGGATAGAACACATACCGAACTACTTTATCTCACTATAGCAGTATGCAGTTATAGGACATGCTACAGAGATTACTGGACTATCACTTAACCCGGAGTTGTATTTCCAGGTGACTGACATCAGCAGCCTTGCCAAAGTCAAGTATGTGTATTGTACAGGGTGTGAGTGGCCTAGAAAGCATTGCTCTCTACTCAGTCAGACACACGCACCAACAGTTGCCAGCTCCGGGGTTAGAACATCTACTTCACTACTTTATTACACTACAGCAGTACGCAGTTACAAGACACACTATGGAGATTATTGGGTTATGATTTTCCCAGAGGTGTATTTCTAGGTGAGTGACACCAGCAGCCTTGCCAAAGTCGAGTATGTGTATTGCACAGGGTGTGAGTGGCCTAAAAAGCATTGCTCTCTACACAGTCAGACACACACACACAGCTGCCAAGTCTGGGGTTAGCACACCTACTTAACCACACTACAGCAGTACTCAGTTACAGGACATGCTACAGAGTTTACTGGGTTATAATTTCCCCAGAGGTGTATTACTAGGTGAGTGACATCAGCAGCCTTGCTAAAGTTGAGTATGTGTATTGTACGGGGTGTGAGTGGCCTAAAAAGTACTGCTGTCTATACAGTCAGCAGGTCTGGGGTTAGAGCACCTACCTAACTACGTTATCACACTACAGCAGTATGCAGTTACAAGACACACGTTATCACACTACAGCAGTATGCAGTTACAAGACACACTACGGAGATTACTGGGCTATAATTTCCACAGAGGTGTATTTCTAGGTGCATGACATCTGCAGCCTAGCCAATGTTGTGTATATAAACTGTACTGAGTGTGAGTAGCCTAGAAAGCATTTCTCTCTACATAGGCAGAGACCAAGACATGCACACATACACACACTCACACAGTTGCCAAGTCTGGGGTTAGGACTACTACCTAACTAGTTTATCAGTACAGCAGTGCACAGTTATGGGATGCACCATGGGGATTACTGAGCTACAGCTCCCCCAAAGGTGTATTTCACATTGGATGACCTCAGCAGGCTTGTCATGATACTGCTATGGGGAGGGCGGTGTGTGCAGGGGTCGTAACCCATTCATGTGGGGGTTGACATGCCACATGTGGGCACAGATGTATTATATGCCACAGGTATGTGTATACAGCTTCTAGGTGACAACTTCCTTGTACAGTCATGTTGCAAAGCTGGCATGTGCAACACACCATCATGCTGACAAATACTGGTGGCTAGAATCTGCAGTGAGTGACACCTGCACCTCATGTGTTTGGGGCCCTTTGGCTGTGTGCTGGGTGGGACAGGCCCAGATAGCTCCTTGCCATGGTCACCCTCTTCAACACATCTATATCCATCTACCTTTGGCTTATTATAGTATGTTGTCCTTACATATATGTCTGTATTCTTATCCACTGTTTGTGCAAGGCAGGAGTGGTGCATACTGACATGTGTCTGCACTAAGAACTGCAACTGCCAGATATGTCTGGTCCACTATTGTTTGCTGACATGGCCTTCTTGTGTGTAAGTGTGTGAGCATGCCGAGTATGGGCTTTCAGTATGTTGTTGACTGACATTGCCTTCATTCCTCTAAGTGTGTGAGCATGCCCAGTATGGCCATCTATATTGCATGTGTGGATCAAGTCCAGGTGGTTTGTACTATGGTGCCGACCTTTGTGTTGTACATCAACAGGTAGCATGCTGTGTCTGCAGGGTATACATCAGTCATTTGGCATTGACTGTTGCTACATTTCTGCGTAGCGGGGATAGGACACCAAACTGTTTCTACATTTCTACACAGGCGTGGGGGGGGGCACACCTAACTGTTACTATAAGTGTACATAGGATGGTGGGGCACACTTTACACTTTTACACAGTTGCTAGGACTTTACTGACATGTTAGGTACACCATTTCAGTCTGTAGTCTTACATATTGTGCTGGCTAGAGGCATACCAGTGTACTACAGATCGTAGCTTTCACTACCTACATATTAGTTTCTGAATTCCTAGCCTTCACAACTTACATCCGACTGGCTGGCTTGCTGTAGTCTGTCTGTGTAGGCCTGGGTAGGGGTTACCCATGGGGCTCATTCAGAGGCCATAGTACAGCATTTGTTTGTGTTTCTCTACACCTATCCTGCTGGCTGTGACTGTTGTTGGGTATGTGCTCCCCCGACTGGCATGTGTGAGTCACTTACCTTGTGGGTGTCCCAGTATTGAGGGTGGTGATGCAGGGCTGCCTATGTCGGATGCACATAGTACACTCCCTATACATGGTTGAGCACAGGTAGTGTCATGCTTGGCATCCCTTTTACTGTATGTGCGAGTCGGAGAGAGGTGTCATTCCCTGGGTCCCTACTGTGTCAGTGCATGTGCTATGCATTGCCTCTTTGCCAAGGCCAGGGCATACTGGACATGCCTCCTTCTGCCCACTAGGTCAGGCTCAGGCTGTTCCTCCTCCGAGTCACTCTGCACCTGTGCAGGCCTTGACACTGGTGGGTGGCTGTGTGGCCCTGCCCCATGCTGTTCCTGCTGCAGCTGTTTTCTGCAGTATCATATTGTGTAGCATGGCACATACAAGGACAATTTGGGTACATGTAGTTGGTGAGTACTGCAAGGCTTCACCGGATGTGTCCAGGCACTGGAACCGTGACTTGAGCATCCCAAACACACGCTCTATTATGATTCATGTTTATGCGTGTGTGTCATTATGAAGTTCTTGGTCGGGTGTATGTGCATTTCTGATGGGCGTCATCAGCCATGGCTCCAGTGCATATCCAGCATCCCCCACAAGGTGACCGTGTGGAATGTCCCCATTGGCAAATGTCTGGTACAGCTGTGTCAGATGCCAGATGTGGGAATCATGGAAGCTTCCAGGGCAGCCAGCACACGCATTCATTATTATGCCCTGGGCATCGCACATGGCCTGGCAGTTGATGGAGGGGAAGCCCTTGCGGTTGCTGTAGACCCTACTCTGCTCACCCGGTTGTGCTTTAATGCATATGTGCGTGCAGTCTATTGCACCCACTATCTCAGGGTATTCTGCTATTTGATGGAAGAGAGGCATATTGCTAGCCAATGCCTCACGGGTGATGGGGAAATATGCACGCTCACCGATATGTGCTGACATGGCATCCAGGAACTGGTGGAGTACCCTGGATGCTGATGCCTGTGAAATACACATCATATCTCCAGTTGGCCTTTGGAAGGTACCTGTAACTAGTATTCTTAGGCCTACACATACCTTGGTATCCACTGGGATGGGTTCCCCTCTGTTAGTTCTGTGTGTGAGGCATGGCTGGCACAGCTTAACAATTTAATGAAAACCACCGCTAATTCAAAATCCAAGAACTCGACTCAGGCCAGTCCAAAACGTAAAAAACATGAAAAACAACAAATTTTATTAAGCCACTGTAAAAGCTTTTCGTTAGTACCTTGCACTAACTTCTTCGGACAAGCAAAACATTCCCACCATTACAAGTGAGTTTAAATACCAGCATTGAAACACTTAACCACGCCCCTTGCTCTCCCTTTAGCTCCTTAAAGGTACAGATCACAGCTAACTAAGGTGCATTTGCAATTCTCTATTAACATAATAAAAAATAAAAAAATAGCTCAACAATTTGCTGTAAGAGGTCTCTGTTCACCCTATAGTGGTCTACTATCTCCAGCAATTGTAGCCCTTGGTAAGTTACCCTGGGTTTGCACACTCTTTTCCGTCTCCTCACTGTGGGTTCCTCAGCAGCATTCACATCCTCACCACCCTTGGCCTCTAGCACATGCTGGTTTATGATAGCAAAAGCAGCCCCTAACATTTTTCTCTTGCTTTTGTTTTGTAAAATGTCCCCATCTGTATACACCGGTGGTGCATAGCTTTTGGGAAAAACAAGGGGAAAAGGCGTTTGCATAGTTTATAGTGGTGTGCTGGGCTCAGCTGGTCTGCTGACTGTGTAATTGGCTGACTCTGATACATTTCACCTGTCAACTAAGCTAGTTCTCCTTGATTACCTTCTTACTGCTGTTTTCCCTTCCCATTGCCTCCCTGTTTAAGCCCGTGTGCGCGCAGCGCAAACAGAGTGCTCATATGTGCACAGTGCTGCTTTTTCCTGGTTTAACTTCCTTTTTGTTCCTGTAAAACCTGGTGTGCGGTGCACACACCCGCTTACAATTTGTAAAGTGTGCTAGGCAAGTTTAAACACACCCCTAGCTTAGCTGTGCTAACCTAGGAGCAATCTAGAGCCACAGGCCTCCAATCTGCTTACAGTATGCCTGACACCCCCACCATGATGTCACCTATATCCTAGTCTTGCACCAAGCTATTTATACTCTTACACTCTTGGGACCTGCCTCACACCCTGGGAAAATCTGGGATTCACTAACCTTTCCCTCATTTGCATAGGATTGCCTGCTAATGTATAGTTACATGCCCCACACTGAGCCTCCCCCCCTTAGCAACCACTACTCACTGGCCAGGTTGTCTTTTTCCTGCCATTGACTTGCATGGCAGAATACTGAATTTTGTTAGAATGCTCATGTTCAGTTTATTTTCTTATTTCCCCCCGATCTCATTTGCATGCCGCTGCCTTATGCTTAAACAGCCGAGATTGGCGAAAAAAAAATAAGAGTTGTTTTATTTATTTTTTAAACAGTTTGCAATGCCAATGGCCTTCTACTTGGCCATTGGCATGTTTCCTCAATAATATGCAGCCTTTATTTGGAGCTGTCATAGCTCCATTTTGGAATTTGCAGAAATGTACTCGGTTACTAACCGAGTATATTTCTGCAGATTGCACTTGTCTTGCATGGACTATTGCAAGCTTCCCGGATTGCAAAACACCTCATTTGCAGGGATTTCTCCAGCAAATGAGGTGATTTGCATACCAGGGCTTAGTCCAAGCAAGATTAGTGCTGGAGTGCTCCAATCATCCAAAGGCAGGCGTCCAGTCTGGTGGACCCCTGCCATAAATAAACTGTACAACAGAAGGAGGAAGCTACTACATGATAGAGCAAAATCCCTAATAGGGAAGGCATCTCTGATCAGTACTAGCAAAAAATTACAATCCCTCATAAAATCCTCCAAGGCCAGCTTTGAGAGAAAAATTGCACAGGACACAAAAGACAATCATAAGGCTTTTTTCAGTTATGTTAGAAACCTGGATGCAACTCCCAGACTTGTTCTGAGTTGATTCTAAACGACAAAAAATACACTGAACCCACAGACATCGCCAATATCCTGTCAGACAGGTTCAGTGCAAACTTTTCCACCCCCTCCCCTCCAAAAGAGCAAGTATCTATCCCGGCAGATGGCTGCATCCCAAACATCTCAGATGCTCAGGTGAAGGCTGCCCTCTCCAAAGCAAAAAACACTGCTTCCATGGGACCAGATGGCGTCCCAGGTTGTGTCCTACATGAACTACAAGAGGAACTAATCCCTCAAATAAAACAGCTATACAATCTCAGCCTCACTACAGGATATGTGCCCACAGAATGGCGTACAGCAACAGTGGTCCCACTCCACAAAGGTGGAGCCTCTACGGACCCTGGAAACTATCGCCCCATAAGCCTGATTAGCTTAGTCTGCAAGGCTATGGAGAGGATCATCATGGAGCTCATAAACAAAGACATTGGGGACCTACAGACACTAGATCCTACCCAGTTCGGCTTTGTCAAGGGCAGATCCTGCCTTTTGAACCTGGTTGACTTCTTTGAAACAGTCACCAAAGCCATAGATAAAGGGAAGGTAGTCCACACAGCCTATCTGGACCTTGCAAAGGCATTTGACACAATACCCCACTCGGGCATCATAGATAAGCTATCCAGCTTAAATATAAACCCCTATGTCACAAGATGGGTCGCAAACTGGCTCAAAGACAGAACCCACAGAGTGAGAGTTGCTGGAGCCATGTCAGACTCGAAACTGGTCACAAGTGGCGTCCCACAGGGTTCTGTCCTGGGACCACTCATGTTCGGTATATACTTTTCCGAGGTACAGGCATACGTGGAGGACTATGGCTCACCAAGTTCACAGACGACTGCAAACTGGGTGCCATAATCAACTCTCCAGCTGACACAAACATCCTTCAAAAAGGTCTAACAGAGACAGATAACTGGTGCCAGTGCCATGGTTTAAAGCTAAATGCCAAAAATGTATAGTCATACCCTTTGGCAAAAACAATGTGCCCACAAATTACCACATAGGCAGAAACCCATTAAGTACAGAGAAAGTTATTAGGGACCTGGGGACCCAAGTTGATAGCAATCTCTCCTTTGAAAACCACATTGCCAAAGTGGTTAGAAAGACCTTCTACATAGCCCACCTCATCACAAAGGGTTTCACATCTAGATCAAGAGAGGTAATCGTGCCCCTTTATTCATCCCTCATCAGGCCCATCATAGAATACAATGCCCCCTTTGGGATGTACCTTACCCGACACCTGCAGCAATTAGAAAGACCCCAAAAGTATCTCGCCAAGAGGATCAATGGTCTCAAACAGATGCCATATACTGTTCGGTTAAAAAAACTCCAGCTCTACTCAGTTGCATACCGCCTACTTCGAGGCGATCTATGCCTGACATATAAAGCTATGTCAAATCCAGAATTAATGGACATGCTCCACCTCAGTAAATCTAAATCCCTTAGAGCCACACGCTCGAGGGACTTGAACCTCAGCACAGAAATAAATAGAACTTGCTGGAGGGACAGGTTCATAACCCAGAGGCTCCCTTCGCACTGGAATAGAATTCCAGTTCATGTGAGACAGAGCACCTCACTGAATCTCTTTAAGAAGAACCTCGATAAGTAGATGGGGGGTCGTAGGTTTGTCCCAGGGATTACTCCCGTGTCACTATTAGACAGAAGCACAGTAAACTAAACCTTAAAAAGGGCACAGTATACTCAAATCAAGGGGTGGCGTAAGCCATACAGAATTGGGCTAGGCTTATAATTGCCCCAGGGCAGATAGCCTAGTATGAACCTATGAACCTATGAACCTATGGAGCTCTCGTGCACGCCCCTGCCAGCTGTTCCTGGATCGCAATGCAGATATATTGTCTGCGTGAGCTACTGCACTTATCTTGCATTCTGTGCAGGCTTTTGAGAATCCGGAGGAATGCATTTTCTCTAGTAAAGTTATTTTAGACATTACAATTAACAAAATGTATTTCTGTTATTTTAGACAAAAATTGTTTATAGCAAACTGTATAATGGTGCAAGCTAGGTATGATTCATAGTGCTGCATTATTCTGAAATACAGGAATGGCCCTGTTCTGTTCTCTAAGTGCTGAGAAAGTTCAAAGTATATGGAAAATATGCTAACTGAAAGTTTCTAAATAATTGTTGCATGTTTCTTCTGTCAATCTAAAATGTAATATATGACTGAAAGGAATACTGCAAAAGACTTTCCCCAGGATTCATGAAGCTCGGCGCAAGGATGGTTTTAAACTTGCACCGAGCGCCCTCCTCACAGATGGTGCAGCAGCGCCATATGAATATTTATGAGGGCATGCTGCTGCACCCTCGATGTGCACAGGAAACGTGTGCGAGTGCAGGGAGCATGTTTAAGTGCTCTATGGAGGCTTAAACATGCCCCCACAGTTGCACAACCTACAATGCTAACTATTAGAGCCCGCCTCTAATAGTAAGCAATAAATTCAGTGTCCGTGGATACTGAAAAGTATGCTAAGCATACAAGAGGGTCCACGAACACTGAAATAAAATCAAAGTAGTAAACAGACAAGCACATAGTGGAATGTTGAGCCCTGTCCATAGAACTATCACAATTAGATTCCCTGTGTCCCTATTTTACATTTGTATTGCTTCATTATTGAAAGTGTATGTGAAGCTCAGCGTGTTTGCATGTCGTTGGCCTCTGCTTAGCATAGCTTATACATCAAAATCATCCAAATAGAAAATAACATGCAGAATCAATGTTAACGTCAATAGTGTAGTGGTTAGTGCATCCATCTAACAAACAGGCATGCACAGTTCAAGTCCCACTATAGCACATATCATTTTCCATGTGGAATGTGTATATGAACATATTTATACATCCTTTTGCTGTATAACCTACATAATAACATGTAAATGTGAACTGGAGTACTACATGAAATGTTTAACTAAGGTCATTCAATCAAAGTGGTAGTGTCATAATGAATAAGGCACCAGTAAGCAGATGTAAGCACAAATAAGCAGTAGTAAACATATATAAATACCAGTAAGCAAGTCTAAGTGTGTTTGCGTGGGTGTAAGCAGTGCCCACACACATTAAGCACAGTAGAAGCTAACCAAATTTAACAAACTGTAATTGGAATATAGCACAGCCTACTGTCGCGCAAACATGCACACACCCGCTCTCAATTGCTTAAAAGTGCCTTAATCACTCTGTATCCAATGGCCCTTGTTCTGGCAGCAACAAAATAAATGGCCTCTGCAAAGGCAAACCCAGGAACCTGCACACCACAGCCAATGTGATTTACCACTAAGCCATGGCAGATATACATAAATCTGATGTTATCACAAACATATCATCCAGCACAGTCATGCAACAGAGTAGGAAATGTATGTAATTATGCAGATGTATGTGCATGTGTATGTACAGATATATATATATATATATATATATATATGGGTCTACTACTAATTACCGACACGACGATTCCCCGACGGAAAACTCCCCGACGCCAGATGACCGACATCACACAAACCCGACAACGCAAAACACCGAACACCATTACACCGAACACCATTACACCGACACACGGAACGTAAACAACACGCGACACTACATAGCATACACACTAGCCCTGACCCAAACCCTAACCCTAAGGTCCGACACTATCGCACACTTCACCTACCTGCACCCTAACCCTAACTCACTTAACCCACCCCTAGCCCAAGCTCCGACACTAACGCACACATCACCTACCTGCACCCTAACCCTAACTCACTTAACCCACCCCTAGCCCAAGCTCCGACACTAGCCCGCACTTCACCTACCTGCACCCTAACCCTAACTCACTTAACCCACCCCTAGCCCAAGCTCCGACACTAACGCACACATCACCTACCTGCACCCTAACCCTAACTCACTTAACCCGTCCCTAAACTACAGTCCCTCACTAGCACACACTTACCTTACCCGAACCATACCTCCGACACGAACACACACTCACCTTTCCCACAGCCTAACCCGACATCCCACAATCTCGAGCACTTACCTGACCGCTCCTAACTCCGTCACCATCGCACACTTACCGCGTCGCGATCGCACATTCCCTTGTCGGTCTTTCCACTGTCGGCAAATCACCCTGTCGGTACACTTACCTGTCGGTCATCTGGCGTCGGTGAGTTTTCCGTCGGGGAATCGTCGTTTCGGGCATTGGTAGTAGACCCATATATATACATGAAGAGTGAACGTCATGACAATAAAGCATACAAAAAGAATGAGAAGGGAATCAACAGCAACCCCAGTATTATTTAGCGCTGTCAGCTTATGTCATATCAAGCTGGGCAGGTATGAGCAAATCACTGCTACTCACACAACAGGCAGGACACTACCAGTGGGAGCAACATTGTCGATCTGTTAAGTTTTCTTTACAAACAATCACAGGGTAGTCCCTGGTGGGACTACCCAAAAATTGCTAGGCAGTGTGGACTTCCGAACATTACACAAGCAAGGGCAAGTATGTTCAAGGACCAAATGGTGGGAGTGCCTGATGATACATGGGTTGGGACAACATACATGTAGGGTCCCTAATGCTGGGGAGAGGCAATGTGTGGAGGTGTGTCATGGCTGTGATAGCAACTGGAGAATGGATAGCTGGCATGTATGTCAAACTCGGGTGGGGTGGAGGAACCATGGGTATGAAATTATGGATCCAGGCGTGTCAGGGTTGGATGGTCTGGTTCTAATTGGACTGCCTCATGGAGGTCAGCGAGTTCGTTATAAGAATGCATGCATGCACACATGCATACATGTATATGTAGAAGTACATTCCCTGTAACACATGCATTCCTTTTGCAAACATAAATAACATGAAAGTGCCCCATATAAACCTCGACAGTAGATAGAATAATAGGTTGTGCATAGGAGGGAAGGGACGAATCTGCAAAAATGCAGGTGTGTACTTTGTCCGGTCAGTGGTGTTATCAAAAAATAAATTGTGAGGACTTTCTCACTATGAAATAGTGGAATCATTCCTATGATCTGCCTGCTATGGCAACGCCAATCACTAAAATGGTCTTATTTGTAATATAATGTTGCTGAACTCGTACATAACTAGCTCTCATGTGTAACGTGTGCATTACCACATAGTCATAGTTATTAATTTATTGGAGTGTCTTGTTAACGGGACTAATGATGTAATGAAGTATAGAGTCTAATCTTGAAATAAAGTTGTGTGTCCCAGGTGGGACAACCCAAAAATTGTGAATAGTGTCTTATTGTTCACTCATCTCACCACTGTTTGTGGACTAAAAGTTTGGGATGTCTGAGGATACGTGGAGTGAGTCAGCCCATGGGATGGGTCTACAGAAGTAGGGAGTGGCCAATGTGTAGTGGTGTGGATACACCATGTATCCAACTGGAGAATGGATGACTGCTGTGTCAGTGATGTGTTGGGGTGGGTGTTTGGGGAACTAGGATCCATGGGTATATGGGTATATATGCAAATGAAGCAGCACAGCAATAGTGTAGTGGTTTAAGCATAGATAAGCAGTAGTAAGCATATATAAGCACCAGTAAGCGTGTTTAAGTGCGTTTGCGCGGGGGTATGCATTGTCTACACAGATTAAGCAAAGAAGAAGCTAAATGAGTGTAAGAAACTGTAACCGGAGGTTACAGACATACATATATGTATATATATATATATATATATATATATATATATATATACATATATGGTTGCAGACATATATATATATATATATATATATATATATATATATATATATATATATATATATATATGTGTGTGTGTGTGTGTGTGTGTGTGTGTGTGTGTGTGTGTGTGTGTGTGTGTGTGTGTGTGTGTGTAGATATACACAGATATACAGCTATGATAGGAAACAGCACACAAGAATGACATATGTTCACAGGCTATGCCAATGTAAGTGAGGGGCCAAGCAAGAAACATGCAACACGTAACATGACCCCTCCAAGCCAGACAGAGGAAACATACCCACAAACAATGTATATAGTCCACTGCTCCCCAGATCACAGGCAGGATAAAACCAGGGGGGCACAGAGTGCACCCGTGAAATCTAATCTTGGAATACAGACAGGAGCGTCCCTTGCAGGACACCCCAAAAATTGACATATAACCAAAGGAAGGTGATATGATGACCATTCTGGCTGGGGTGGGTACATACCCGGAATACAAGGGTGGGAAAGTCTGATGACCCATGGGTCGAGACAATGTACGACATGGGTCCTGTGAAGTGGAGAGTGGACAGCGTGTAGCGGTGTGTTCAGACCCGACCTGCACCCAGAGGAAGGATGGGTGCTGTAGAGGAGGTGCGGGTGGGGGAACTATGGGCAGCTAGTTATGGGTCTATGTGTGCAGGTGTTGGCTGATGTGGGTCTATACAGACAGCCCCAGGGATGTGAGTAAAAGTGTTCATTGGGCAGAGGCATCACCCAATGTGCAGCCACAGCCGCTATGAGTCCCACTGAAGCAAAGTCTAATCTACATGGCAAAGAATGGAATAGCCAGATGTAGATGTAAATATGTAGAGAAATGTGTGTGTATATCTACCCATAGCTACATGGAGATATACCTCTCCCTCTCAGTAGTACAAATATATACATACAGAGATGGAATACATATACATACTCACATATAGTTATATACATATGCAGACACCCATACACCCATATGTTGTTAGATATACATAGACAGCAATATATAAATCTATACATGTATGCACATATATACAGATATATCTGTATATCGTAATGTATATATATATATATATATATATATATATATATATATATATATATGTATATATATATATATATATATATATATATATATATATATATATATATATATATATATATATATATATATATATATATATATATATATGTGTGTGTGTGTGTGTGTGTGTGTGTGTGTGTGTGTGTGTGTGTAAATGGCTAGGATATGATACAGCAGCTACGAATTAGATATGTTCACAGGCAATGCAAATGCAGGTGAGGGGTCCAATCAACAAACGTGTAACACGTAGCATCAACCACCCTCACCTAGACAGGTGAAACATACAAACACATGATACAAGTAAACACACCATTTCTTCCCAGACCACAGGCAGGTTACTACCAGTGGGACAGACCTGCCAGGTCTAATCTTCAAACAAAGACATCAATGTCCCTTGTGGGACACCCCAAAAATTAATGATCATTGGAGTCAGTCCCTGTAATGATTCATCCAACCAGTATACGTACATGGACCAGTAGGCTGTGCAAGCCTGAAGACCCATGGTTCGACACAATGTACGACATGGGTCCTGACACGTAGAGACTGGGCAGTGTGTAGTGGTGTGGTTAGATCCCACCTGCACCCACAGTAAGCACATGAGTGCTGTAGAGGAGGGGCAGGTGGGGGAACTATGAGTATGCAATTATGAGCCTAGGTGTGCAGGTGTTGGCTGGTGCAGTTGTATTAGGGCCGCCCCGGGGATTTATGTAATATTCCAAAATGGGCAGAGCTTACACCTATACCTCTCAACCCCTAAGAGCAAAACCACTGGGCAGAACATAAACCATTGGGGGAACAAATAGGGATAGAAAGCACATATTCCACTTACAACCTTAGAAAGCTAATAGAATAATAGGTTATGCATTAGCATGACTCAGCTGAAGGATGTGGGGTCCTAAACCCAATTACTTGTCTGCATTTAATGGTGTCAGTTCCCAGGTATTTGCCAGACTAGTGCAAATTGTAAGAGGAACACACCAATAGTATTAAGCAAACTCTGGACAGGCCGCAGATTCTGTATAGTCGACCGGCATGCTTACACCTAATGGGCGGTCATTCCCAATATGGGTCCTACCACAGCACAGTCCAGTTTATATGGCTAAGTACAGTATAATCAAATCTGTCGTTGCATAACCCACTACACAGCACCTTCAAACACATGGTCCCAACACCCCACTGTAGGCATGTAAGCCGATGTAATAGGCATCACAAGGTATTATTGTAGTCCTCACTCCCACCCAGGGGTGTGAGTGTTTGATGCAAACACCAAGTGCATTTGCAAGTGCGGGAGCAAGCGGGTGTAAGCATGTTTGGATGCCGGTATGCGAGTACCACACTGCTGAAGCAATGTAGAGGCTAACTGAGTGTAAGAAACTGCAACTGGAGGTTAGCATTGCTTAGCTCCTCGCAAACTTGCGCACACCCACTCATAACTGCTTTAAAGTTCCTTAATCACTCTGTACCCAACAGCTCGTGTTCTGGCCAGCAACAACATAAACAGCCTCTGCAAAGCTAGAACTCAGGACCCTGTACATCACAGTCACAGTAGTTAACCACTATGCCATGATAGCATTACATATAAAGGAGGTATCAGCAAGCTAATCCTTACCACAGGAAAATCAAATTAAATATGTGAACTGAATCTATGTACAGTGTAATGTTCTATAATCTGCCACAGACCATAAATATGTGAATTAGAGTACTGCAGTAAACATAGAGCTGAGGTGTCACTGTAATAAAGTTATAAATTCCCCAGGACCCTATACAGTGTATGTACACATGAATCACGGATACCCGACACATATGTAACCTGTAATGAATAAGACATAGCTTAGCCTTTTTGAAACCGGTCAGTTATGGAAAAGTGTGGGAATCTGGCACTACTTAAACCGAAGAGGCAGGAATATGGCTCATAACTGGTTGTAGCATCCCCCTGCAGGCAGAATGGGTGGAGTGGGAGAAGGCACTCGCTTTAGACCTCAGCTCTAGGGCATCCAGGAGTCCAAATTCATGGTATGGCTCCTGGTAAAGCAGACCTGAAGCAGTGGAGGGGGTTGTCCTGGAACAGTGGATCCAGGAAGCAAGGCAGATGCAGAATGCCCCAGAACTGAGTAAGTACTCCTTCCACTATGTAGTTAATAATTGCCTAGCTTGTGTATACTATGGATAGGTATGGCTAAATATCACTGTACTTCTCTGACAGCTGCAGATGAGCATGCTGTGAACCAGCAAGCCTATGATGCTAGGCTGCAAAAGATGCGTCGTGAGGCAGGTTAGTAAATAGCCTGCATGTACTGTCATAAATAAATGTAAGAGTCTCAGAAAGTGTTGTACCAGTATACAGAATTGTGTAATATGTTGTGAATAAAGGTGTAACCCCTGCAATGCTTCTGTTTAGTCTGCAGTCATATGTTGTTGTACTGCTGCAGTTATCAAATAGTACTGTTGTAGTAATCAATGTTACCCACACTGTGGTATGCAGATAAAATGTGTATGAAGTGCTGTATAACAATGTTGGAAGTGCAAACAGGTCAGTCATATTAGACTAAATACATTGCAAAGCCTCACAACAATTGCCTGATAGCATAGTGTACAGTGATCTTAACTGTAATGCTTTTGTCACACACAGCAGGGCTTTGGATCCCAGGAGCGCCAGTAAGTTGTATGCATAATCATTCCACACAATTGTACACAGTTTGTTACAATGTTCAGAGAGAAAACTGTATGCATATATACATTTAACAACTGTACAGAGTTTACTAGAATGCTCAAATAGAAAGTGGTATGCATATTCATACCCCTCAACTGTTCTAATCTTCCCAGTATGTCCTGATAAATAGCCCACATCACGTGCCTTTCGCCCTGTTCCCCTGACAAATTAGTGTGATGATCCAAGAAATGTAGGTAGCTGTTAATGACATATAACTGATAGTCAGACCTGTACATAGTCAGAGAATGTACATGTAAACATAACTGTCATCCCAGCATCTCACCCAAAGTGTATGACAGCAGTCTCAAAACATGTTGCATTAACACCTGCATCTTGTCAAGCCTGTACGTAAGACACAGGTCCCATACATACTAATCTACAAACATACGATTGTACAATATAACGCATTTGGGTAGTGTAATAATACATGTAAGGTACAGACCACTGCAGTGACTACAAATGTTGTGGAAACTACAAGGATTTATTAGTTGTTAATTAAACTCTCTCTCTCTCAATCCTACCATATGTGCAAAAATAACCGATTTACACAACTCATTTGGTATGTCTACACTCCTAACCTTTGTTAGGACATATATCTTATTGGTTTATAAATATTCACATCTGTTTCTATGCATGTACCATGTTAAAATACTCCCATATTGGTGTCCTGTTGCCATCAATGAAACCTGCATGTTGGTGTAATGGCCACTGTTTACCCATATATGCATGTGCTGCCTGCTCTGCAACTATTTTATATCTGGTGCCCTGGGTAATGTGAATACCTATGCATGCTGTTATAACTAACCATGAATGCTGTTCATAGGTTCATAGGTTGGTACTAAGCTATCGGCCCTAGGGCCTATACAAGCCTAGCCATAACAATTCCCTGGCTATTTCTTCCAATGCTATTTACTTTCCTGGACCTCTGTCTAGCAGGTTGACTGATATGATCCCTGGGGTAAATTTCCTTTCTGCTATCCAATCATCAAGGTTCCTTTTGAAGACAGCCAAAGAGGTGCTTTGCTAGACATGTATGGGCAGTCTATTCCAGAGTCTGGGGAGTCTCTGGATCAGGAACCTATCCCTCCGCTATGTTTTGTTTATTGTATTGACAAGGTTTAGATTCCTTGAGCGTGTGGCTCTGATGGATTGGATTTCTTTAAGTGTAGCATGTCCAACAGCTGGATTTGGAGTCAGCTACTTTTAAAGTGTGAGTTCTGTCAGTAAGCCAGTTGGCAACCCATCGAGTGACATAGGGATTAATGAGCAGCTTAGTAAGTTTATTTATGATTCCAGAGTGGGGGATGGTGTCAAAGGCCTTGGTGAGGTCCAGATAGGCTGTGTGGACTGCCTTACCCTCATCCACGGCTCTGGAGACTGATTCGACAAAGTCATTCAGGTTCAGGAGACAAGATCAGCGCTTCACGAACCCAAAATGGGTGGAGTCCAGTGTTTTAATGTTGCCAATGTCTTTGTCTATAAGTTTCATGATACTACGTTCCATGGCCTTGCAGATCAGGCTCATCAGACTGATGGGGCGGTAGTTCCCAGGATGACACATGTTGACTATTATAAACCCATATCTGCCTTAAACATGCTACAACATAGCTCATATGGGAAGGCCGGTCCCAGAGGACCCACCTATCCCACCACAGCTGGCCATGGCACCGGCACCAGCACATCTGGGGCCCAGCCTGGGACCTCCTCGTCCATTGGCCCTGCACCACCTTTGGGTGGAACTGTCACAGGGGATAGGGCTTGGCCCCCCCGGGAGTGGGAGCGGACAGGAACCTGTCAGCCCTGGTATGGTTCGGGCCATGGTGCATAGGGAGCTTGACAGGGAGATTCAAGACCGCCTATACCAGTTAGAGGGTCGAGTGGCACAACTAAAGGGTGATCCTGCCCCTCCTAGACAGCACCCAGCACAGCGACCTTCTGGGCTGTGAAGGTGCAGTGGTGACTGCCCATGTTTGGGGAACTCAGCCCCACTGTATCTATTTGTGGCCTCATGGGCTTGCGACTTCCAAACACCCCTCCCCATCCAAAGTGTTTCCCCCCACATGTGTCATATACTGCCCCTGTATGCGTCTTGTTTGTCTTGTCTGTCATCCTACCCAACTTATTCTCTCTGATCATACCTACTCTCCTTCCCCAACATCCCACTCTCACCTAAACATAAAAGAAAAAAGGGCAGTCTGTTCCTGGAAAAAAAGCACGCCCCATACATAGCTGTCCATTTCACACATGTCCACTGGACACATGTAAACGTTTCTAATTGGCATCACAACATACTATTATTGTCCTCGCCCCTCTCTCAGGGTTGTGAGTGTCCAGATGTACCCCCAAATTTATTGCATATGCACAGCCATTGCTGCGGAAGAAATGGACAGCTATGGACCTTCCCTACACCCTTCCTGCACATCCCTAACTACCTTGACTACTGCCTTTCCCTCTTTGTGCCCCTTTTTCACCACTTTCCTATCACCCCTTTAGAGGTTCATAGGTTCATAGGTTCATAGGTTGGTACTAGGATATCAGCCCTAGGGCCTATACAAGCCTAGCCATAACAATTCCCTGGCTATTTCTTCCCACACTATTTACTTCCCTGGAACCCTGTCTAACAGGGCGACTGACGTGATCCCCAGAGTGAATTTCCTTTCTCCCATCCAATCGTCAAGGTACCTTTTGAAGAGAGCCAAAGAGGTACTCTGCTTGACATGTATGGGCAATCTATTCCAGAGTCTGGGGAGTTTCTGGGTCAGGGACCTATCCCTCCAACATGTTTTGTTTATTGTGATGACAAGGTTTAGATCCCTGGAGTGTGTGGCTCTGAGGGATTGGGATTACTCTAAGTGTAGCATGTCCAAAAGCACTGGGTTTGACATGGCCTTGTATGTTAAGCAGAGATCGCCTCTGAGTAGACAATATGCGACAGAGTATAGCTGGAGTTTTTTCAGGTGATCAGCGTAGGGCATCTGCTTTAGGCCTGTGATTCTTTTAGTGAGGTATTTCTGTGGCCTTTCCAGTTGTTGCAGATGTCTTGAGAGGTACATACCAAACGGGGTGTTGTATTCTATAATGGGTCTAATGAGGGATAAGTACAGTGGGACAATGACCTCTTCTTTTCTGGAATAAAAGCCCTTAGTGAAGAGGTGTGCCACATAGAAGGATTTTTTGACTGTTGTGGTGATGTGGTTATCGAAGGTGAGACCACTGTCCACCTGTGTCCCTAAGTCTGTTATCACACTTTCAGTGTTTAGTGTACTGCCACCTATATGGTAATTCATGGATACATGTTTTTTCCCAAAGGGGATAACTATACATTTCTTGGCATTGAGCTTGAGCCCATGACTTTGGCACCAAGCATCTGTTTCTGTAAGGCCCATTTGTAGTGTATCCACATAATTTGGGGATTCAATAATGGCTCCCAGTTTGCAGTCATCTGCGAACTTTGTTAGCCAGAGTCCCTTAGTGTTGGCCTGTACTTCAGAGAAGTAGATGCCAAAGAAGAGCGGTCCCAGGACTGAACCTTGAGGTACTCCACTTGTCACTTGTCTGGAGCTGGATTTGGAGTCGGCTACTTTTACAGTGCGGGTTCTATCAGTAAGTCAGTTAGCAACCCATTGGGTGACGTAGGGATTAATGCCCAGCTTAGTAAGTTTATCTATGATTCCAGAGTGGGGGATGGTGTCAAAGGCCTTGGCAAGGTCTAGATGGGCTGTGTGGACCACCTTACCCTTGTCCATGGCTCTGGAGACTGATTTGAAGAAGTCAATCAGATTCAGGAGACAAGATCGGCCCTTCGCGAACCCAAAACTGGGTGGTTTCTTTTAAAGAAATTAGCTCAGGGATAAGCAGGAGTAAGCACTTTTAAGCATCAGTGAGTGGGTTTCAGCCTGTTTGCATGGGGGTAAGCACTGCCTACACAGGTTAAGCAATCAAGACTGAGTGTAAGGAACTGTAACTAAAAGTAACCACTGCTTACTGTCATGCAAACCCATGGACACCTGCATACAACTGCTTAAAAGTGCCTTAATCACTCCATATCCAACGGCCCTTGTTCTGCCCAGCAACAATGGCTCGAAAATAGGACCTTACACACCACACCCAATGTGATTTACCACTAAGCCATGGCAGATATACAGACATCAGATGTTATCACAAATATATCATCCGGCACAGTCAATCAACAGTATAGGAAAGGTATTTCATTATGTAGATGTATGTGTGTGTGTGTTTATGTCTCTATATATATATATATATATATATATATACATAGATACAGATATATATATATATATATATATATATATATATATATATATATATATATATATATATACATATATGGGTTCATGTCAAACCAACGACATGTTAAAATATCGAAAGTCACTACAGCGAAACAAAACCATCGACAGTTGTAAACATCGACAGTACATGTATACGAAACTACAGCGCTAACATGGGTCCTGCAAGGGGGAAGTATAGGATATGATATGATACTGTACCCATACTACTTCCCCCTTGCAGGACCCATGTTAGCGCTGTAGTTTCGTATACATGTACTGTCAATGTTTCCAACTGTCGATGGTTTCGTTTTGCTGTAGTGACTTTCGATATTTTAACATGTCGTTGGTTTGACATGAACCCATATATATATATATATATATATATATATATATATATATATATATATATATATCAGGAACATACCATGTGACAACAAAGCATTAAAAAGAATGAAAAGGGAAACATCAGCAACTCCTGTATTATGTAGTGGTGTTGTCCTATGTAATATCAAGACTCCTTCAGACAGACATATGTCATTAATACACACAAACATTTGTACGTTGCCCAAATACATTACTTTGAGCATTTTATTTACATTAATAAAACAGTTCCTGTCCAATTATTATGTGAGAACAGTACTCATCCAAGGTGCTGTGTGCAACATAATCGTCATTAAAAAGTTAAATGGGGTAACCATAAAGGGACCGGTAGTGTTGTGTGTACAATGGGGTTGTCTGCATCATGTGTACCTGGAACCTCTAGGAGTCATGTGCATACCAGTATTGTGTGCCTGAGAGAGGGGTGAGGACAACAGTAGTATGTTGTGATGCAAATTAAAAAGGTTACATGTGTCCAGTGGACAAGTGTGTGAAATGGACAGCTATGTATGGGGCAAAAGTTGTTCTGAGCACAGGTTGGCCTTTTGTTTCCATTTTCGTAAGGTGAGAGTGGGATGTTGGGGAAATAGAGTAGGTATGCTCATGGAGGATAGGTTGGGTAGGATGACAGACAAGACAGACAAGACAGCATACAGGGGTGGTATATGACACATGTGGGGGGGATACACCTTGGACGGGGAGGGGTGTTTGGCAGTCACAAGCCCATGAGCCCCCAAATGGAAAGAGTGGGATGAAGTTCCCCACCCATGGGTAGCCACCACTGCACCTTCACAGCTGTAAAGGTGGCTGTGTTGGGGGCTGTCTAGGAGGGGCAGGCTCACCCTCTAAATGTGCCACTCTGCCCTCGAGCTGGCATAGCTGGCCTCAAAACCCCTTATTGAGCCCCCTACGCACCACAGCCTGGACTGTACGATGGCTGGCAGGTTCCTGTCTGGACCTGCTCCCAGGGGGGGCAAGCCTCATCCTCAGAGGCGGTTCCACCAGAAGGTGGTGCAGAGCCAACAGAGGTGGAGGTCCAAGTCTGGGCTCCAGACGTGCTGTTGCCCATTGCTATGGCCTGCTGAAGTGGGACAGGCAGTTCCGCTGGGACCTCCAATCCCATACAGCCTATGGTGTTGCAGTTTTAACACAGATAAGGCTTAGTAATAGTGAAAAGCATTCAGGATTAATTATAACAGCATGCATAGATATTACCATCAACCCAAGACAACAGATGTCATACATTTGAAGAGGGAGTACAGCACATGCATATATACTGCATGACATCTGTCCAAAGCGTAGATGACTTGTGACTGCATCTATGAACAGTGGCCTATTATTGGCATGTCACTATGATAACCTCAGACAGTGACTGTCATACCACTGTTCCATGTGACATATGTCCAATCAGGGATGCGATGGCAGTAACTCTCGTCACTGTCACAGTGTACTGACTGCAATCCTCAAACTGTGCTTCTGCAGTTCACAGATGTGTGTTCTGTGAGTAACACAAGAAACAAATGGTTCCACACACTGACCAGTCCACATATGACCCTACAGATGGAGGGTTTCTTGTCAGTTATTAAAACATGCAGACTAGCCATTACCACACACAACCTGTTAAATTGGCAGTAGTCTGAATGAAGCATAGCTACACGTACATGCTGTAGTCATGTCTGGCACATCACCCTCCTGACTTTAGGCTATATTCCACTGTGTATGTTGTTTGAGGAATATGCAGATTTCATCTGTGATGCTGTTTACCAAACACCAGATCCTGGTTCCACTCACAGTGACTGTCATGGGCAAACACCAACATAATGTTCCTAGATATTGTACTGTTTCCATGCAGTTGGCTATGGGGATGTCACCACAGCTGGTCCACATGCAATCAGCTAGAGGAGGACTGCAATAGGTGCAGAGGCCATCACCTGATCATGACCATCACTTACAAAACACAAGCTACTGTTGAGCAGGTGTACACCTCCACACCCACCAGAGAGTGTGTGGAAGGGACAGACAGAGGCAAAGTACATCAGAGAAGGGCTGGGAGACTAAAACCTAAGCATCTTCTGTCACACTCCTACCAGTACAAGAGTTCAAACCCCTGACTGACTAGCTGTTACTATTATAAGTGCCTGCAGTTACTCCATATGCCAAATAGCTGACATGTCAGTGTGCTGTAAGAACATATATGCGTGCTGGTGAGAGACATCTGCAACAGAGATATAGTAGACATACATTAGGTGTAGCACACATGGCTGTCCACATGAACAGATGTCATTGTCAACACAACACACTCTCTAAGGGACTCAGACACATTGGCACACTTTGGCAGGCTCACAAATACACTTCCTAACTACTTAGCTTGCCACACTACAGTAATGCACAGGTATTACATGCACCACAGGGGTTATCCTGAGGTTCTATAGGCTAGGGCATGTGAACGTGTCTGACATCAGTCAGTATGCCAATTGGAGTTATACTGGGTGTGACTGTGGTTGGAAACATCATACCCCACATGCAGACACAAGATGCCAGTACTGACATGCATGTGTGCATTGCTTCATGGGTGTGTAGTGGTTGGCTGTGCAAGATGGCTGTACAAGGCTGGGTGAGGGGTAATCCTTGGCATCAGGCCACCTGACAATGGTCTGCAGTGTGGTTCAGGGGTGTAGTGTCTGCAATGTCCCACACAAATGGGTATTTTATTAACCATCCTGTCATATTGGTTACTATTGTGTGTGCCCATTGCTTTGCAATGCATGCCATTTCTGTGTTTGATAGTCCTTAACATGAACATTGCCTGGGATGTGCACGTCCCACATTAATGTAGAGTGACATGTTTAAGTGTACCTGGTTTGCCTGGCACATGTTATGTACACAGACTGTCATCGTCAGATGTGCCAGTCCTGACCTGGTGTGGCAGGACCTGCTAATAGACAGCAGGTTGACCCTGCACCTGCATTGATAGCATGATACAGGTATTCCCTGTTGTCAGTGGCATCTGTCCATATAGGGCATGTGTGTAAGGCATTGTATGTCCTTTGTGGATCACATTTGATGGCACCACATATGTTGCAGGTGTCCAGTGGGGAACATATTGAAGGCACATTGTCTGCAATTATGTGCCTATTGTACTGGTGGACAGGGTGCCATGCCCTCTGCAGCCCACTGCAATCACACCATGCCTACTATCTGTCAACAATGTGTAGGGTACTAGCAACATAGCGGGATTTTCTAGGCAAGTGTGTTTGTGTATGACACATGGGTTCAGGCCGTATTCTGGGTAATAGTAGGGTTGGTTACTTTGTTTACCAGGCCTTTTGCCAGATGTAGGGGTATGGCTTACCAACCCATTCTCTTGGCTGATTGAAATCTGTAATCCTTGTGAGGTGGACATTGTGACATATAATATGGCCACCATATAGGAAAACTACAAAACCCGCTCCTCAACTTGTCCACTGGTTAAACACTCACAGCCACCTTCACACAGGCTCTGACTGACAAACACACACAAACACACACATCTGACATGTCTTGGAATATAACTCCCACCTAACTAGTTTATCATACTACAGCATTATGCAGTCATAGCATGCACTATGGAGATTACTGAGCTACCCCATCCCCAAAGATGTATTTCACAAGGAATGACATCAGCAGGTTTACCAAAGTATGGCATTTCAGATTTCTTGCAAGTGAGTAGCCCAAAATGCATTGCTCACAAAACTGACAGTGAGACACACACAACTGACATGTGGGTATAGAACCCATGACAAATATCTACATCACACTACTGCATAGAGATGTTATAGGATGCCCCATGAGGATTACTAGGGAACTTGTTCCCCAGAGGTGTATTTGATAAAGAATGACATCAGCAGGATTACCAAAGTAGGGCATTGTAAATGTCCTGTGAGTGAGTAGGCTATAATGCATTGCTCCCTACACAGACATTGAAATACACATAACTGCCATGGTTGTGGATGGAACACTGTAACAGTTCTAAATCACACTCCAGCAGTACACAGTTACCTGACGTGCTACAGAGATTACTGGGTTACAGCAGTCCCAGAGGTGTATTTCTAGGTGGGTGACATCAGCATCCTTGCCAAAGTTGAGTATATGAATTGTAAGGAGTGTGCATACTTTAAAAAGCATTGCTCCCTTCTCAGGCAGACAGAGACACACAAAGTTGGCAAATCTGAGATTAGAACACCTGCCAAACTACCTTATTACACTACAGCATTATACAACTACAGAACATGCTACAAAGATTACAAGTTTATAGTAGTCCCAGAGGTGTATTTCTAGGTGGTGACATCAGCATCCTTGCCAAAGTTGAGTATATGAATTGTAAGGAGTGTGCATACTCTAAAAATCATTGTTCCCTTCTCAGGCAGACAGAGACACACACACACACACACACACACACACACACACACACACACACACACACACACACACACACTTGGCAAGTCAGGGATTAGAACACCTACCAAACTAGATTATCACACTACAGCATTACACAGTTACAGGATGCACTACAGAGATTAGGGAATTACAGCACTCCCAGAGGTGTATTTCTAGGTGGGTGACATCAGCATCCTTGCCAAAGTTGAGTATATGAATTGTAAGGAGTGTGCATACTCTAAAAAGCATTATTCCCTTCACAGGCAGGCAGAGACACACAGTTGGCAAGTTTGGGATTAGAACACCTACCAAACTAGTCTATCACATTACAGCATTACACAGTTACAGGACATGCTACAGCAATTACTGTGTTACAACAGTCCCAGAGGTGTATTTCTAGGTGGGTGACATTAGCAGGATTGCCAAAGAAGGGCATTTCAAGTGTACTGCAAGTAGTGCATGTTTTTTTAACTGTGTTTACCTGCTGTTTACTGTCATGAAAACACACTTACACCCACTTACAGCTCCCTTAGTCAGTCCTAAATGACATTATCAACAACCCTTGCAGCTCTTGAACCCTGGACCATGCACACCAAGGTCACTGGACTTACCACTAAGCGATCTGGGTTTATACAAGTTTCATATTTTTTTATAATACACATTTTACTGCAGGTATTCCACAGTACTGAAAACAAATGAGACAGTCACTTTGTGTACA